>NC_083106.1:13136834-13476733 GCF_949774975.1 Lagenorhynchus albirostris
TTGTGTTAGTTTCAGGTGTACAGCATAGTGATTCAGTTATACATATACATATATTCATTCTTCTTCAGATTCTTTTCCCATTTAGGTTATTACAGAATACTGAGTAGAGTTCTCTGTGCTCTACAGTAAGTCCTTGTTGGTTATCTGTTTTATATATAGTAGTGTTTGTATGTTCATCCCAAGCTCCTAATTTATCCCTCCCCCCTATGTTCCCCCTTTGGTAACCATAAGTTTGTTTTCAAAATCTGTATGTTTCTGTGTTGAAAATAAGTTCATTTATATCATTTATTTTAAAATTAGTTTCCACAAATGAGTAATATCATATAATACTTGTCTTCCTCTGACTTACTTCACTGAGTATGATAATCTCTAGGTCCATTCATGTTGCTGCAAATGGCATTATTTCGTTCTTCTTATGGCTGAGTAATATTCCATTGTAGATATGAACCACATCTTCTTTATCCCTTCCTTTTTGACTCTGTTTACTGTAAATGTACATTTTTTCTGAGTGTCACATTGCAGTGCTTAGACCATCAATGGAAAAATGGATGTGAAGAAAACAAAATACTAGATGAAACTATTATACCCCATTTCATTTAAGAGAGTAGAAAGAACCAAAACAGAATGGAGAAAGAAGATTAAATTAATTCCAGCTAGAAGAAAGCAAGAGCCAGCCCCCGCCTGGCCCTGTGGTGAGTGGAGAGGAGACGCCCCGGAAAGACGGAGCGCCAGGTGGGGCAGGGAGAGGACGTGGGCCTTACCAGGTCGAGGTGTAGGAGAGTTCTGACATGGAAAGGGCGTTCCAAAGAAAACAAAGATGGGTCCTCAGGAGGGGAGAGGATGGATGGTGAGAGGAGCCTCGCTCTGTGAAGAAGCCCAGAATTCTAAAGTGACAGGAGGAAACAGACTGTAGGCGAAGAGACTGGGCAGCGCGTCCAAGGACAGCGCTTGGCACCGACACGTGAGTGCCGTCCACGGGCCCACATACCCCAGTTGGCTTCGAGTCATTTCAGGGTCATATCCGGGGAGGATCTCTCAATCTCAGCTGACTCACTGTGTGTCGTGGTGGGGTGGGTGAGGGCCCTCTGGGTCTCAAAGGGCAGGATGTGGTGGAGCTTCTCAATGACCTTGGCAATGGGCCACTGCTGGTCATCCCCATGGCCACGCCTCCCTCTGCCCTGGACAAGGCTGCACACTTGGGGGGCTGGTCTGACGCCCAACTCACTGTGCTGGCTTTCATACTAGTGACTCTCCTTCTGTTTGACATGCGTTTTTGTTTTCTAGGTGAGGGCCTTCAGTAAAATTATGCTATATGGATTTTAGAGTGGAATTCACAGCCATTCGTATCAGTCAGTTGGCAATGGGCCTTTTCCTAAACGTATACTAAAGTTTTAAAATAACTAAAAGTATATGTTGGCTTATAACATAATATCTGGCACATAGTAGGTGTTTAATTAATAATAAAGTGTTGAAGGGTTGATGGAATTTCCAATTGAGTCTACTTTATAAAATATGGAAATTTGTATCACAGATTTTGTTTCTCAAAAATTACAGGTATATCCTCCTATCATGAGCATAATGAGGTGGCGGGAACCACCAGATTTCTTCTTATGCACCATGTTCTTCATTCCCGTGTGTGTGTGTGTGTGTGTGTGTGTGTGTGTTAGTAGCAGTACTAGTACTAGTAGTAGTAGCAGTTAGTAGTAGAGAAAGGCCAGGATTCCAGGAGGGAGTGCTAAAATCTGGTTAGTACTACTGGGATATAAAGTCAAGAAGGACAAAATAGAAGACTAGAGACACACTGACAGGTAGTAAAATGCCTTTTATGGCATATTAAGACGTTAAGACTTTACACCTTTTTTGGTTATGGGAAGTGACTGAACATGCTTAAGTGAGAAGGGGACAAAGTCCATTTATGTTTGAAGTATATCCCTGTGGAGACAATGGAAACTGTGTGGAAGGACAGGACAGAAACAGGAAGCATGTTAGAAGACTTCTGTAATAGTCTTGGTGAAAGATGCAAGGGGCTCAAAATGAAAGGTGATTAAAAGGAATGGAGAGATTCCAGTTTCAAGAAAAAGGAAGTACTGTCAACAATTTGCAGTAGAGGTAAAGGAGAAGGGAAGGATAACGCCATTGCTTTGCTTGAGGGGCCGGGTTGATGGTAAGCCCATCAGATGAGAGAACGCTGGAACAGGAGGTGGTTTAGGCCAGGATAGGATGGTGGGTTGGGCTTGCTCCATGTGTGGTACCCAAGGATTAGCTGTGGAAATGATTTTGAAGCTTGCAGGGCATGTCTTGATTAGTTATAACAATCAGGGAGTCATCAGCATACAATATACAGGAGATAAAAAGGATGGCCCAGCATGAAGAGCAGTGAGCTACAGGCTGAAACCTCAAATGTAAATCCTTAAACCCACTACTGGGCATATATCCAGGGAAAACTATAATTCAAAAAGACACATGCACCCCAATGTTCATCACAGCTCTATTTACAATAGCCAGGACATGGAAGCAACCTAAACGTCCATCAACAGAGGAATGGCTAAAGAAGATGTCGTACATATATACAATGGAATATTACTCAGCCATAAAAAGGAATGAAATTGGGTCATTTGTAAAGACGTGGATGGACCTAGAGACTGTCATACAGAGTGAAGTAAGTCAGAAAGGGAAAAACAAATATCGTATATTAACACATATATGTGGAATCTAGAAAAATGGTATAGATGATCTTATTTGCAAAGCAGAAATGGAGACACAGACATAGAGAACAAACGTATGGATGGATACCAAGGGGGAAGCGGGGAGTGGGATGAATTGGGAGATGGGGATTGACATATATACACTATTGATACTAAGTATAAAATAGATAACTAATGAGAACCTACTGTATAGCACAGGGAACTCAGTGCTCTGCGGGGACCTAAATGGGAAGGAAATCCAAAAAAGAGGGGATATACGTATACATACAGCTGATTCACTTTGCTGTACAGTGAATTTCAGCTGTACAGCTGAAATTAACACAGTGTTGTAAAGCAATTATACTCCAATAAAAATAAAAATTTTTAAAAAGCCTTTAAAGAGAAAGCAGTGCAGCTCTGCAAACACAGAATGCAGAGACTAGACAGTCTGGGAGGTAACGTACAAAACACACCACTGCACTGGTACAGAAGCCCAGACAGTAAAGACTTTCACACAGAAGGGAATGATGGATGTTGCAAACACACGAAGGAGGTCTGATGCGATAAGAATCATAAAACTTCTTGTCATCTGGCCTACCAGGAAGTTATCAGTGAACTCTGTGAGAATTAAGCATCTCCTTAGGGTGCACGAGGAAGAAGAATTCGGAGAGAAAAGCTGCTGAGTGCAGCCCTTTTCAAAGGCACTGAGACACCCTGATCTTTGGGGGGTGAAGATTCAAGTTGAGGGAAGCCAGCGTTGCCTTTCTGATTTAATCAAAGCAATTTCTAAAACAATGTGAAATCCAGCCCTTCTAAATCCTGGCCAAATATATTAGCGATCTGGACAAAGGTTAAGAACTGCCCACCCATCCCAGCCTCTGCAAATCAATAATAATACAAAAACTGAGGTTATGACATTTTGCTACCCCTAACCTATCTATAAAATGTCATAGTTGTGCTACATCTTATTGAAGTTAATAATTTTCATCTCTCTCATTGGAACTCTTTTTTTTTTTAACATCTGTATTGGAGATAATTGCTTTACAATGGTGTGTTAGTTTCTGCTGTATAACAAAGTGAATCAGTTATACATATACATATGTTCCCATATCTCTTCCCTCTTGCGTCTCCCTCCCTCCCACCCCTCTACGTGGTCACAAAGCACCGAGCCGATCTCCCTGTGCTATGTGGCTGCTTCCCACTAGCTATCTATTTTACATTTGGTAGTGGAACTCTTTATTAGTTCTTTTAAGCCTAACTTATTTAGGTCTAGGCCTGGTAGACCTATTAAAATCTGCCTGATGTTTTAGGACATCACTCAAGAGTTACTAATTACTTGTCAGATAAGACAATAAGATCCACTTCTAGCAAATATGAAGTTGATTGTATAATAATTCTGCTTCATTGGGTTTTATAAATATTATAATTTTCGATGCTATAAAATTCATATCTTTGTTTCAGATATCGATATACTATATATTAATGTACATTTCATGCCCGGGAGCATGTGCTTCTAAGTAGAAAGCAAATTTCTGCCATGGCTACTTTTCTGTATACAGAAACATAGATTACTTAAAAGCACAAAACCCTTTTAATTGACCAATTTCATAATAGTTGAATAATAACTTCATATGTTTCATTGTAAATAGATGTGGTCTTGCCATATTTAAAGATTACACACAAATTCTAATAACATGCCTTCCTCATATAAAGCCTACTTTCAAGAGGCAGCACTGGGGAGGGAAGAAAACCACACTGGAATTAGACCTGGATGCATCTCAGTCTCATAACATATAACTGTGAAATGTCTGGCAAGCTTTAGTTTCACCTGTAAGATGGGATTCACAACAGTTACTTTAGGGTGCAGTTTCTTTCAGGAACCCCTGAATCATCCTTTATTGATAGATATTATTTGCAAGTCTCAGGCTGAAAGGAAATTACCAGACTTTGGCCACTGTATGCTTAGCATGTTCTATTTCCATGTTGTCAGTTAATGTAACAGAACCTGTTTTCTGCATTCGGTATCCCTGGCCCTTTCTCCCCAACTCTCACATGAACCAGCACAGGTATAACTTGGCATTCCCGGAGCAGGGACCACACGCTCATTGATACACAGAGTGATGTGAGTTCATCACATCCTGGGATAAAGTCTCCCCACAGATCAGGACTGTTGCCTTCAATCATAGTTGTTTTCAAGGATGCTCCCACCTCAGCCCAAACATACTCACACACACAGTAACTGGAAAATCCCCAGGGAAGAATGAATGGGTGGAAGGGTAAGTGACCCTGCCAGCAAGCAGATGTTTTTCTGAGTCAACTGCTAGGGTTTTAACATTTTCATTGTCCTTTTTATAATAGAGACACAAGTTAACTAAAGCTAGAAGCTTGAGCTCCAACTTAACTGATGCATTTAAAGATATGGATGATTACATGCCATTTTAATAACAGTGTCTACTAACTAAATAAAAGTCCATTTGGCTTTTTCGCATCCAAGATATTTGCTTTCCCACAAAAGCATCCACTAACTTAATTATGACTTACAGGGAAAATTACAGTGGGTTGAAGGAAGAGCTTAAAATAGGATTTCAGGCAACCTGAGAACTGAAGTAGAGGATTCTATGGATTGGTGTATGTTATAGAAAGTACATCTAAATATTCAATCCTATAATTCTCTTAATGTTAAGGCGGAAAAAAAGAAACTCTACATATGCCAAATAGGAGGCTTTGGTTATTTAACTGAACATCAGCTGACATAGTAGATCCAGATTTTAACCAGGTTATAACTTGCTAAATGCAGTTGGCATTTTAAACCAAATGAATATCCATGAACTTAAAATACATGGCTTAGAGTTTGAAACAAAAATTTAATACCAATAGAAAAAGGGAGTTTTTGAAACCCATCTTTTCCAACTGAAGCACGTATAGAGGGAAATTGGTAGCGCAGAGGGCGAGTATGAGAAGACAAAGTGATTTTGTTTTCAGTTTCCATGCAGCAAAAGAAGCAATTAGCCTTTACATACAACCCAAACTGGGATTGAAATCGTTTGGAGAATCCACTTTCACAGTGGCTCTTTGAAAACATTTTAAATAACAAAAAAATTTCCTGCCTGTTGGTAGCTAAAAACCTTTTCTAATTAATTTGTTCTAAGAATGTATCACCCAAGATCTATATTACCCCAGCAAGAGACATAATTAGAGTTCAAACAGCTAATTATTGGAAAGGATAACTACGATGTTAATAGGATTATGCCTGACCCTTTTTTAAGACTAAAGTATTCCTAAATTAAATGACCTAGGGCGGGGAGTATCCAGAACATTTCCTAAATAGCAAAAAGGAAAACTGGGTGTAATTATGCACACCTGTCAAGATTAAATTTATCCCTTTTGAGTATATTTCACTCACAGAAAATTTGATGACTCTTTTCAAAGTCCTTAGAAAGATGTAATTATCAAAACCCCATACATGCAAGAATAGATTTTTTTTTCCAAATAAGGGTAAACTTAGAAACTTTCAGTTTTATTGTTGATTAAAATATTATATTTATAAAGACAACATAGCCCTCTAGTGGACAGATTTTTAATAGCGGGTTATTTTACTTCTGATAGGCTTTAAATCTATGAAATAAAAGCTTAAACGAAATGAAACATTTGTTTTATAATATATGATACATGATTATGAAAAATAGGAGTACTTCTAGGGGCAATGTTTTTTGGGTTTTTTTTTTTTGCTGTACGCGGGCCTGTCACTGTTGTGGCTTCTCCCGTTGCGGAGCACAGGCTCCGGACGCGCAGGCTCAGCGGCCATGGCTCACGGGCCCAGCCGCTCCGCGGCATGTGGAATCTTCCCAGACCGGGGCACGAACCCGTGTCCCCTGCATCGGCAGGCGGACTCTCAACCACTGCGCCACCAGGGAAGTCCTAGGAGCAATGTTTTTTGAGACAAGTGTTGTGTAACATTCCAGACACACATTTCTAACCACCATTCCCATCCTTACATACCCCATTCAAAACCAAGCTGTTCTACCAAAATGTAGAAATGAAAGAGATGAGGTTCAAGACATAGGTTTGATTATAACTGAGTTTTTATATGTCTGAAATTGTAGATCGTATATGGCTATTGTCCCCCCTTCTGCTCCCTTTTTTCTTCCTTTTTATAGCCCTTTCTAAGCAATGCATCAGTGCACCTCTTCTTTCCCTTCTTCCCAAAGTTGTCTTTGCCAGTGGGAGGGAGTTATATGTCCCAGGGATGCTCTTTGCAGTAACAACATCTGTTCTGGAGTCATGAGTGGCACCACCTCTTCTTCCCCTTGTCAGGTTTTGTTGTCAACCTTCTGTAACAGCTCCTTTTTCCCTGGCAATCTCAAGTTCCTGGCAATCAAGAAGTTGCTCCTTGCCAATATCTGCTGTATATTCAGTCCTCTGGGCAATACCTCCTGCAGACTGGCAGCTGTGGGGTAATGTTGTTAGAAGGGGCTGTGCCCTCAAGACATGGGTTTGTGATAAGAGGTTTACCCTTTCCAGACATTTAAGAGCAATCCATTTCTCTAAATACCTGAAAAGGTAAAATACCACAATTAATACTTCTATATCAAGAGAAGAAGCATTGCACAGCGAAAATGAGCATGAAATAAGACGTCGGAAGGTGTGAGTTCCATTGCTAGGCTTGATATGTTTTAGTTGTGGGTATCGAGTAAGTCAACCTCGGTGACTGCTTTTTCTTAAATCAGATGGGAATGATTAATAACAAAGCCCCTGCTTACCTTACAGGACTGTTGTGAGGAAGAAATGGTAAGGTGTTGTATGCGGAAGTGTTTTATAATAACAGCACGGTGTAAGTTTTTATTCCCTCTAGTTGAAATAAAAAACTCTTCGGTAAACTTGGAATTGTCATTTTAATATGCCACCAATTTGCCCTTCCACTGAATTAAGCATGTATAATAATTTTCCTTTTTGTCACAAGAGATTAGTTTAGTCTTTGCTTTCAACCTTGTGTAGTAGGTCACTGCCTTTGTCCCCATTATGAATGGGGAAAATAAAGCTTGGAAAACCAAAATCGTCATCAAGGAGATATCTTTGAGATTTGGAGTCCACTTCATTGTTTTCTTGGCCCATTACATAACCACACCTCACTGACTATTCTAATTTATTGCTTCCATCCTGAAACGTCTGATTTGTCCATTTTGCTCTGCATTGATATCATGCATTTTCACAACTCTACACGATTTTACCCCCTCTGCTTGGAATTCTCCTTGTCTAGGTCTCCATCTGGCAAACACATTTATTTCAACTCTCATTGCAATGCTCTGTGATGCCTATTTAACTGTCAGAGCTCCTCAGTCTCAGAGCCTCTGTCTTGTTCATCTTGACTTTCCAACCCAGACACCGTTGCATAAATCAGGTGTCTCATACATATTTGTAAATCGTTGTTGACGCCTAAGTAAGGCTGTAGTATTATTTTACCATGGTATTTTGACTGAGAAAAATGACACATTTAAAGAATAACTTACCAATTTTTTTCAGAACCTGAAGGAAGTTGATTCCATTTTTGCACTGGGAAATTTGAGGTAGAATTGTTAAATATAAAGGAAAAGCTGATAGTACAATGTGAGAATATTAGAATAATGAATTGTCTTTACCAATGACAGTGGTTCTTTCTTGAGCCTATATTTTAATACAGTATAATACAGTTATACTGTATTAAATTTAAGCATAAATTTAACATAAATTTATTAAATGTATTAATTTATTAATTCCTCAGCTGAGTGTTTGTGTAAAGATATGTGGTTTTGTGATCAGCCTCTACCCCAGAGTTACCATAGCTACTGCAAAGTTTTCGTCTTATTTGCAACCATTTCAAGGATTCTCCCTAAGAACCAATTGTTTACTGAAAGTAGACTGTCTTCCAAAAGAGTCCCCACACATAGCCATGATGATGAACCAGTAGGTAAGCTCGTTAAAGGGCAGTAGGTAATGTTTTCCATACCCCACTGCCCAAACTCCCCTGTAAACAAACAAAAAAATCCACCCACACACAAAGAGGGCATATTTCCTTATTTTCTGAAGTATACCAAATGTATTTCTCTCTTCTCAACGTCACTATTCGAGACAATCTCTAATAAGATTTTATATGCTTATTTTAGTATTCTTAGCGTAGGCTATTGGAATTTTCTCCCATAAAATATTTCAGCTTTGATCAAGACTCCCACAGTGAGCATTGTATATGCATTCTGTTCTCTTCATGGCTTTAGTTGTTTAAAAAGTGGAATTGTTAGTTCAAAATATTATAAGCATTGTAAAAGTGAAAAAGAACACGTCTCTACATGACCCCTCACGTTAAGCTTGATGTTTTCCTTTTAGAGCTTTTCTCCAGCACATATGTATATATGTATATATGATCCAGAGCAAATATGTCCTGTATTTTATTACCTTAAATGAACCCACTGTATTACTTAGAGCAGGACCAAGTAAAATTGGGGACAGACATTAGTCATGCCTAAGACAGATGGCAAACAGTCTAGCACCAAGTCTCCTATCATTTTCTCCATTTCTCTTCATCTTAAAATGGCATTAGTTTAATGGTTCTTGATAATGGAAACTTTGAAACCAATTTTTAAAGAACAGTTCTAAAGGACAGTTGATTAAAAAGGACACATCGATTGCTAAAGGTCAGTTTCTTTCTACAGGGCAATGTTGTGTCCAATATTAGATCAAGAAATGGAGGAAACGGTGAACAGTTAGGCACTTACTGAATGTCTGTTTTAAGTAGTTTTAGTACAGATGTGTGTCCATATTTTACCATCTGTAGAAATCAAAGATATAAACACAACCCAATACTTCATAATGATCACTCTAATATGGTGGCATTTGGGATGTTTGTAAATATCACAGAAACAGATACAAGAGCCAGAATTCATCTTCAGAAACTTGTGAATCATGTATGTAGATTCCAGATTTGTTGCTCCACAGCAAAGACACAATGGAGAACACATTTTTTCAACGATGTTGTGTTTTAAAGTTTTTCAAGTAAGGATACCTGCATTGGTGTGGCATGCTCCATAGGATACTGTGTGGAAATGTAACTGAAACAAATTCTCAAGGAGTTTATTATTTAATCAGCAAAGCGAGCTCATTTTCCAGTCTTTATATAGTCCCTCAGTATGTGTGCACACACACATATGAGCTCGGTGAAGCTTGGCAGAATGAGTACTAATTTCCTATTTAAATGTGATCTTTCTAGGATTTACCCCCCAAGTTGCATATTTTATACATTAGTTTCTCCCAGGAAATTTCACAGAATATTGTCAATGGTGTCTTCCTATCTCCTCCCACCCACTTTCCCATAATTACCGGAAATACATCAAATTCCAGAGAGGCACTGTTACTCAAAGACACTTTGAGAAGTTAATGATGCTGCCCTCCAACACATTCCTAACCTGCAGACACAGTCACAGCTCGGCAGGCAGAGACTCAACCAGCCGCTCTCTGAATCCCCCCTCGCTGCTTCCTCGCGGCTCCCCACGCTGAAGGCTGAGAGGGGTCTGGAATTGCTGACTACCATGCAGAGCAATCCTCAGCCTTCTGGACATTTGAGTAACAATCAAACTATAGTTTCTGCTTCCCAGAATTCCTTGGGCCATACCACCTTTGTGAGAGGTTTCTCCTTTTCTACACCAGTAAATCTGCCACGTTCCCTATAAACTGGTAGAGGAGGACTTAATTTACTTCCCTCTGACATTTTTTTTTTTTTCATTGACGTGTCCTGTTTCTGACTGAAGAATCCTTTCCACTTCCTACTGAGTTCTCTTTTCTCCAGGTGGTCCAATTTCGCAACTAAGTTTTCCATCTAGTCCTACTTTCAGTTGTAGATTGACCCCTTTGCCTTCCCATCTTTGCTACATTCTCTCCATCCTCACCCTTGCACCTGAGAATGAATGAATGAATGAGACATCTCTCCTCTTCCCTTACCGGATGTTCCAGATCAATAATAGCTAACTGTTGGAAGCTTTCGCGCACTAAGCCACAGCCATGTTTGGTGCCGCTTTTCTGCATTCACATAAGTACTCTATTGCCTCAGTGCCTATCAGACAGCATGGTTCATAATAACAGTTACAGGGTGGCTCAAGAGAATTGGGTTCAAATTCCAATCATACCGCATATTTAGTGCCTGCCTTTGAGCCAACCTACCAGACAGCTCTGTGCCTCACTTTGCTCATCTGTAAAATGGGGATAGTAAAATTAAAGTAAATTAAAGTAAAAGAACAGCGCCTGGCACATAATAGGTACTAGGAAATAATAGTTTCCATTTCCTTTTGTTGAACAGATAATGAATGAACAACTGAAAGAGACATCGTCTAACTTCTTTTGCTCTCTGACAGGCTCTCATGAAGCTTCTCGGCTTCTAGACAGAGGGATCAATTTGCTAATTCAGTAGCTTAGCTCTTCCAAGGCCACTGAGTTATCCTCCCCACCCTGCTTCTTAATATCTGCCCTCAACCCCCTCATCATGTTGTCTGCACCTAGAACCCCACAACCCTGCTCAGCTACCGTTTACCTGAATCAGACAATTCTTATCCTTGTTCTGGGTTACTAAAGCCCATAGGATTATCCCAGCTCCTGTAATCCTGTAGAATTCCCAAATTTATGTCCCAGAGACACAGAGACGCCTCCCACTCAATGCTCTAATATCCAAACCCCAAAGCCTCAGAGTGACTGGCTTTTCCCTCTTGAGATGTTGGAGGTTTACTTAAAGGGATGAAAGGGCAAAGAAAAAATCAAATATAAATCCTGTCGCTCGAACTTGAGTGGATGGAGGAATGATGACAGAAAACCTGGTCTGCAGAGAAGGGTGATGTGAACTTAGCAAATTCTGTTGTAGACTCTGATACACTTTATCTTTTTAGCAATCAATGGGGGAAAAATCAATGGAAAACAAACTATGAATAGAACTAACCAAAAATCAAAATGGCATTACACTAAGGAGTAATGTAATGATATATATCAAATATTAAAGCATATAATCATGTAAGTTATCTCGGAGATTTTAAGTAATTTGAATTATGCATGGAGGAAGTCCGAATGTATAACAGTATCCATTTTCTGAGGTTATGATTTACTTTATTTTATTAAATAATGATTCTCTTTCCTTTAGTTGACATGGGCTTACCCAACATTTAAAAATGGTATTGCTCTTTTTGTACTCTAAATACTCTCACATAGTTGAAAATAAAATTCTTCCATGAAATATTTTCCTGGAATTTTTTTCTTTTCTTTAAATAATTGGTTTTCCCTCGACAAAATAAAGTGTTATACTACATTACAGCCTCACTGTTAGGAATGAAGAAAGAGGGGAAAACGCAGGAAGACCCACACATACCACAAAAATGGAGAGTATCCAGGTCCTAGAGGAATGGTGAGTGTGATTCACGTTGTAATTGTGTCTTGCATGTACGTGCTGTGTACATCTACCCAATGCTTAAACATAATCTCTTGCTTCCCAGTAACTCCTCAAAATGGTTTTGTGAAATGAATGCATACTTAGTCTGGGAGATCTTATTTTGTGATTGCAACTGCTTTTTATCCCTTTTTTTTTTATTAGCTCTGTTAAACTATCAGCTAAAACATTGCTTGAGTTTATCCTTCCCTTTCAAAAAACAATGATTGATACATGAATTAACCTCCCCCCCTAAACTGCCTAGTTCTCTACTTTCCTTTTCTGAGAATATTTTTAAGTTGTTATCTTTATAGAAGAGTCTAAAACACACACAGAAAAGATATGGAACTACCTAAGTCAGTGAGAAAGGGCACCCAGCTGTTCCTCAGTCCCATTTCCATTGGAAGGGACTCTAAGTATTTTCGCCAAACTGAGAAGTTGAAATGCAGTATCCACAGAATAGAATTAAAATACAAGCAGATTATTTGTATAATGATATGCGCTTTCTTTTTCTACTTCTTATGAGAAGGTTTTAATTTTGATGCTTCATAGTAATTTTTCTGTCTTTTACACTTTTTTTAAAACAAACGAGGAAGTTCAGACATTTTGGAATAATAGCAAATCTATATAAAATATTTGGTCAAAAAGGTAAGATAAAATATAAGAATTTTTTGATCAAGCGTATTTTAGGTTGGAAAATTATTAAACAGATGAATGAATGGCAAAGCAAAATCAGGACCAATTTAACCATAAGAATCTCCAAGCTTCTATCCTTTACTTCTTTGATGTATAAGCAAAGGAAGTAATAACTGGTGGTTTCTGCAGGAAAGTAGTCGCTGAAAACCTGAATATAGGTATCTAAAAAGTCCCTGATGTCATTATAATTTTCCTGTGCTTTTTAATTGTGATAACTCCATTCATAGGTAACAATTCGCTCATAATAGTTAGCAGAATAATTATTAAAGTTTAGGAAAATATGTGACAAGTGCACACAATGTATTCTTATTTTGATTCAGTGAAAAATGAAAAGACAGCGACCAGAGATGAAAAGAGAAACTGTATCTTATGGCTTGGAAATGAAAATCTACATCAGATGCAAACAAAAAAGCTCAGTTTGCCTTTCAAAGTAATGCATAGGCTTGCAGTCGATTGTTTGGGTTCAAAAATGCCCAGGCTTCATTAGGGATCTATGATGACCACGTGCAGAGTGTGTGTAGCCCCTTGCTACTTGAATGCTTGACTCCCTAACACACAGCTTGTACCTACACGAATTTTTGTCAAGACCCAGAAATCTCTAGCCCAGTCCTGGCAGATGTTTGCCAGGTCAGGCTGGACTGAGTCTCAATGACCACTAGATGGCAGCAATTGAATGGCATTTCTATCTGCAGTTCACCATCCCCGCACCAAAGTTGCTTTTGATAACGGCCCCATTCTGTCTCTGCAGCCAAAACCCCACTTCAGATGAAGTCTTGTCCTGGTCTCAAAATTTTGACAAGATGATGAAGGCCCCGGCAGGAAGAAACCTCTTCAGAGAGTTCCTCCGAACAGAATACAGTGAAGAGAACCTACTCTTCTGGCTTGCCTGTGAAGACTTAAAGAAAGAGCAGAATAAAAAAGTAATTGAAGAAAAGGCCAGAATGATATACGAAGATTACATTTCTATACTCTCACCAAAAGAGGTAAAAATCTGGAAAATATTGATGTGAGCTTCTTAGACCAAGGATGAACCTAAAAGGACTTCTGTCCAAATTGAGTAATGAATGCATGGGGTGTGGACAAGCTAGAAGGCTTGTCTGGGTAGATAATCTATATTCCATTCTACCTGAATCTACCTGAACACGTATTTCAAGGTTAGGTCTCCCCAGTATGCTTTGATCATTTATCTCTAGCTGAATCATGTGATAGTCTACTTGCTTTTCAGAACTACCATTAGGAAGCCTGGTAATACAATTTGCCGTGACTTAAAGTGGAAAAGAAGAACTTACTTTGGGGCAGTGTTTCTCAAAGTGTGATCCCCAGATCACCTGTATAGGAATCACCTGGAGCATTTGTTTGAAAAGCAAATTCTCGAGGCTGACCCAGGACTTCTGAATCTGAATTTTGGGAACTAGAGCCCAGGAATCCATACCTTTAACAAGTTTTCCACATACGTACTAGTTTGAAAACCTCTGGTATAGGGGAAAAAAACGAAAACAAAAGAAACCCTGCCATGTTGATGCTTATGATAGAATTTTTACAGAACTGAAGTATGACCCTTTAGGACCCATTAATATTCTCGGGGGAGAGATGTGTGATGGCAATCATTTTACTTGTTCTGGTTTTCCTGTTATTTATAAGTGCAAGCTATTTTTCCCATTGCCAGAATGTACCTGATAAACAAGGAACGTTTCAAGCAACCGGATTGACACCGTTCCATTAGCTTTCTAAAAATCAGTTTGCTCCTGAGAAACGGTACCGCTACCAGAGTTAACAAGCATTTGGTGAGGGAGGGGCTGAGAGTGTGCCTGGCCTCTGAAGTGCCGAGGGACTGAGTTCCAGCAGGGCTTTTCAGAATTTCAACTTAGAATTTCCTAGAATGCCTTCTCTTCTGCACGCCACCCTCTTGCTGTCTTTTCTGTCTCTCTTAATCCACTGTGATTTTACCTGTGCATTTAAGTGTTCTGGCCTGGTGCTGTCTGCCTCCGGACTTTATCCTCCACACCCCTCTCCTGCACGTGGACGTTTATTACATCCCCTAGAGACAGGTATCTGTCTCCTCCAGCGTTTGGTGCGGCCCTTACCTTTAAATCTGTAAGATGAGTTTGCGTCTGGTCTATCAGCTCTGTGCTTGGGATGCTATATAAGCTATTTCACTTCTAATCAGATATACCTAAGTAATTTTTTAAAGATGTATCCGTTCGTGCCATTGGTATTCCAGAGTACTCCAATAGCATTGTCTCTGCAAAATGAGAAACCTTGAATTGGATACACAAAAGATTGTCTTAATTTTTATTTCCTGCATTAACACAGAAAAAGTATTCATAGAAACAAGGTGGGGAGAAATTTTTCTATAGCCTCAATACATTTATTACTGATGCCACTTTGTATTTCTAACACCATTAAAATTCTGCATCCTAAAAATACATTCTTCAGGTTTCTGGTCTCTCTAGAACCTCAGCATCTAACCAGTTCTACTTGAATTTTATTAGTATATTAAGTTCACCTTCATTTTTATTTAATATTGCAATACATGGCAAATATATCAAATAATCCAAATGTGCCCCAAGATGTGCTTCTCTTGTCCATAAGTACACATAATTACAGAGTCTTTGGGAAGATTATCTATCCCACCTCTCTCCCCCGAATATGTAACATGTATCTTTTGAAAATGATTATTGTTTAAATTATCTAGTCCATTCCTTTGTACTATGTCTCCTCTTAAAATGATGACTGTCCCATTTTAAAACAGTGTTAGTAGAAAAAGTGCTCTCTATATTAAGTACACACAGTTCCTTTATTTTACAGTCTCCATTTTCTAATTTTAAGTTTTTGTGGGAAACACTTCCCCACTGTTCTCACAGCTCTTGAGTTTCAGATGTCACTCATTGACGGAGCTTTGTAAAATACTTAATTTTCACAAAATTACTTCTTCTCTGGGCCACAGTTTAGAGATATCATAGTTATTGATTACTGAAATATAAATTATTGGATTTTCATTATTTTGCAAAAGTAATGGAGTTTTGTTTTAACCAAATTTCTTTACTTTGAACATGAGTTTCACCAAAAAGTTATTAAAATATTATTTCCTGATTAAGAACATGACCTTTCCTAAACTAAATAGACTAATATTTAGTGTAATAGCCTCTCTCCTTTAATATTCTCTAAATACCAGAGGCAGAGGTAAAATTCAAATTTTTATCATTTGGCTACTTGTTTGCTGACATATAAATAATTCTCAACATAGAATCTAAGTGATTGGACTGTATGAAGTACCTCTGTTTAGCCAACTGATGGCTCTCCTGTCAACATAGTAATTACACTTATTATTTAGCAGCAAAATTGAATAAACCCAAAGTAGGCAATTATAAAAGATAATTGTTAAGAAGTTATATTTTAAGCCCACGTATAGATATATTTACTTTTGAGTCCAGTCAGGTGACTTGACTCACTTATATACTCCCAAAATGGCACTCACTTTCTAGCTATCCCAGGGCCCTTTCCAAAATATTATATCTCACTGACCTTCTATGCAAAAACTTGTCCATTTCTAATCAACAATACACTGCTAACCGTTTAATGATACTGTGTTATCACCCTTCAAGTTTTGTTTTCCACCACTGGAGAGAACACATGTCCCATCCAGAGAGCCCTGACTATATAGAAGTAAGAACACTGAACTAACACTCGGGTGGACAGATTCTAGTCCATGCTCAGCTCCAACTTAATTGTGTGGCCTGGGATAAATTAGTTCACTTTTTCTGGGCCTCAGTATTCAGTTGATTTGTTTATAAAAATCAAAATTCAAAGGGGCACAGAGGATAGTAAACCAAGTCCAGAATGGCAGCTGTAAGGCCCTTGTGGTACTACTGCATTCTCCCCTCCAAATGTCATGGCCAATTAGTCACGGTCTTCCTCACCGCTGTACCCAGATTCAACCTCAGAGCCTGTCTTAACATGGTGCTCAGAGCAACCACTGCAAGGCCATCGGAGTTGGGAATCTACTTCCCACTTTGGAGCCAGACAATCTGTTTCTACTCAGAATATTTTTAAAGAATATGAACATTTGAATCATTTGTAAAATGGTAATAACTAAATAACTGAAAATTGTCAGGACTTTATTCTTAACCAGAACCTCAGTTTTCTTCACTAGACTTTCATTTTACTTTAATTAGATCGGGTCATCATGTTGCCCTTTGTTAAACGTTAAGGAGGTCTACATTCTTAATATTATATATACATTGGGGCTTCCCTGGTGGCGCAGGGGTTGGGAGTCTGCCTGCCGATGCAGGGGACGCGGGTTCGTGCCCCGGTCCGGGAGGATCCCACATGCCGCGGAGCGGCTGGGCCCGTGAGCCATGGCCGCTGAGCCTGCGCGTCCGGAGCCTGTGCTCCGCAACGGGAGAGACCACAACAGTGAGCGGCCCGTGTACCACACACACACAAAAAAAATTATATATACATAGCATATTTCCTTCATGAAGCCAGAGTGCTGAATGTTACATTTCGTTGTTTTAAAATCATGTTATATGCATTTTTAATAATTTGGATGTTATGTTATAAAATAGATGTTTACAACCAGGAGGCAATATAACTTCCACTCTCGGCATAGCATGCGTTTCAAGAGGGGAAATGACCAAATTTTAAATTAAAAAAAAAAAATCTAAAAACAGACAAAAATAACATTTCTTTCAAAAGTGAATTTTCTTTTTTGTCCTCAAAGGGAAAACAAATGGACGTAATAAAGAGGAATTTAAGACGAATAGTACGCTTACTATGCATCACAGATGCCACTGGCAACTTATATTAAGTATTGAAAAGAGAAACCCAGCAAAATAAGGAACTTTAATAAAAAGTCTGCTTAAAAGTTATGACCAACTTAAACAGCATTGAGCTGTTGAATAAAGAAATATCTATAAATGCTGAAACAACTGTAAGACTTATTGGAATTGAAGAAAACTATGTGTGTTCAGATATCTAGTGACAGAATTGTCCTTAACCAGGGCTGTAATCCAGCCCCACCACTTAACCATCTGTTTAACACTAAGAAACTCACTTCAGTGCTCTGCAGCCTTAGATACCTTGTTCTGTAGAATGTGGGAATGGAAAAAGCTAAAAAAAAAACTAAATCTATGACTTTCAGGCTCTGCTGAATGACAATTTTTATAGTAGTAGGAACTGTTTGCTTCTTCTGATTTCACCCTAAACTTCCAGTTGCTATCAGGGAGAAAAAAGCAAAAAGCCTATTTAAACACCAGAATTATCTAAACATAATGCATATGTGGAAGACATGTGGGTCCTACGTGTGCACATAGACAGATGTTTCTTCATGCAAAATCATGTGAATTTAGCACTTTCAATAATTTAAATCAGTTTTTCTAAACAGGACTCATGATTGTACTTTCCTAGATTCATTTCTTTGTGCACGCATATTATCATTCAAAAAATATTTCTTGAGTACTTCCTACGAGCCAGGTACTGGGCTAGATGTTAGGGATATGATGGTGAACGTTGGCCTATACCTTATGGAGCTTTCATTTTAGGAAGACAAACAAATCATGTCAAAAACAAGTAACTAAAAATCGTGATAAACATTATGATGGGGGTGGAGGTCAAATGATGTAGTTAGAATAGGGTTAGTCAGGTAAGGCCACTCTGAGAAGGTAAAATTCAAGTTGATACAAAGTCTAAAGACATTGGGTTTGAGGTGTCATTATACATATGCTCAATTATTATTATCATTACTATTATGACTTTACACTGGGCTTAAACTTTGTTGTTGACAAAATGGTCTTATGTATAGTATTACAGTATAAGTCTCACAAGAATCCTTTAGCCTCTAGGACACATGGCACCATTTCATAGGAAAGGAAATTGATTTTCAGAGAAGTAAAACAAGGATATTAGAATTATATCTGGTAGAGAGAGAACACAACCCTAAGATCTTCAGATTCCAAGTGTGATGCTCTTCCAGCTACAATATGCTGATGAGTTATTCCATTGTATTCCATTCATGATACTACTATGGATTTCTATGAACCCAAACTTGAACTTGAGACACGATAAGAACTAGTAACCTTAACCACATGTCTGAACTCTCCTTCAGAAACACGATTAACTTTCCCGTCATTTGTACGCCATCAGAAATATGGTTACTCCACTTCATCCTACCAGTGATGTTTGGTCTAAGAAACACATTCCAATAATCAATCTTATTTGTAATTTATAATTATTTTCAGTAGAAATAACCAACACAAAATAATATGACTAAAAACACACGTGGTAAAAGTGTATTAAAACAGATAGGAAAACCAGATAGCCTTCAGATCTGTAAAATTTTACATGAGAAGACCAAATTTAGTTAAAATTATAAAGAACATTTCCAATGGCAAAAACTATAATTGGTAAAATTGAACGTGGACTTATAAAGGAAAAAGAAAAAAATTAATCAGAATTTTACTTAGAAAATAATCCTAAGTAAAGCAGCTTCAGTAAAATTAAAAATAAAGTGGAAAAAATGGGAGAAAAATTAAATCATTATGTGTAAAAAAATTGTTCAAGGAATTAATTGACTTAGGAGGGTCTTTATGAGAGTAAAAGACTTTTAGTGGTAATTCATCATCTTCAGTACAATTCCACCGAAAAAATGTCCAAAGAGTCAAAATTTCCATGATGACTAGAAGAGGAAGACAGGGTCAAAACTTGGTGTGCTCCCTTTTGCCAATACTGACCTATTTTACATGAATTGGCTCCATTGCTAGGAAATCTATCAAGCATAATACTTAATTCAATTTGACCCAGGTTTTCCCAACCACACTAGAAAGATTTCTGTTTTCATCCTCCCCACTTTACCCCCCATACTGTTGTTGAACCTTTAGCTTTCATTTCATTTTCCCCCCAATTAGTTTGTGGAGTTGCTGGTGCATATTTTTATGTTTGCAAGCCACGTGCTTTTCTTCTTCTCTGTCTCCTACTCCCTGTGGGAATGGATGCTTCCAAGTTCATTGAGTCCTGTCACAAAGTCACTTATGCCTTCTTAAAGCTTCAGTTACCACCTCTCAACACTGCCAACATTTCCAGCACTGCTAAAACTGCCAGTTAAATGCTGCCAAGTCTCTCAGTGCCCTCTTGTGCCCTGTCCCACAGTAGTAGATCGTTTTTTAACTGTTATTGCTGCACTGCGTCCCTCCCTTCACCCCACCTAAATGGGAGTCTGTGAGGACTAAGAAAAGAATTTCCATTGCCCAAGGATAGCTCTTGTCTTGTGCTACTCAACTTTCTCTTCCCCTAGCATGAGTTCTTTACAGGAAACTCCTCAGTCCTACGCATTGGCCTTACAAGCCATCCAATCATGGGTGAATCCTAGGGTGACAATGGCTCAGGCCCATGCTGGGATCCACCCACACTATCTTGTATTATAGATGTTCCACAATCGAAGCACAAAGATGCTACAAGATGAAACTATAGACTGTTATGCTCATGGGGTTTATCCTTGTTGTTTGACCTCTCTACACTTCTTTTGACAGACAACCTTTTCAAACAAACAACCAGATATTTAGGAAAATATTTTATTTTTCAAAAGGAAATAGCAAATGTGTTTTTGTTACAGATTACTAAATGTTGAATGGTACTACTTTCTGTACTGCATTTCACTACTGTTTTTAATTAGCCAAAAAAATTTTTAAATTATTCAGTGAAGACTCAACACATTTACTAATTCAAATTATTTTATTTCTCTGTCTTCAGATACCTAATATTATTCCAGCTCCTGATAAACTGTTATCAGTTTATCACATGTTAAATATGTTAATTATACGTGTTAGGGAACATATATGTTAAATAGCATATATTTCATTATGCTATTATTTAAGAAATAAATGACCTCTTTATCACTAATCTAATGTTTCTCTCTCCAATGAAAGAAAAAGTTCCCAAGTTTGAAAGTAAGAGCACCATTTACAAAAATAATAGAATATGTTTGTTACGATTCACTTGACCATAACACCACATTTCAGAATAAGATCTATCAGTTTAAACTCCAATGTCAATATTTTCCTTTTGAGTAGAAAAACAAATGATATTTTTAAAGAAAAAGCTTAGATAAAAATTCTGTACTTTTTATTACTTGGTACTTGACGATGACCTCTTATGGCAGCAACACAGAGAATAAAATGCAAACGATCCATTTCCAGAACATCTTTTCTTTTTTCTTTAGAATTTAGAGAGAAGAATATATAGTTCAGCCAAGGAACGTTTAAGTTTTTCTCTATATAAGTTAGTCTAGCTACACCACAGAAATTGAGTCTGGATCACCATTTCCCGACACATCCTCCCCTAGCAGCCATCCCTGGTGTATATCAAGGAACCCAACACCACATGGGCTGTTGAGCTCAGGCATCTGGGGACACCAAATGGAATATGAGTGGCTTCCATCATTGGGACTGTTTCAGATCCCAGGCTTAGTCCAAACAGTGGGTGGGAAAAGAAGCCGAAACCAAAAAGGCTTTTGCAAAATACTTGTGACAAAACGTTCAGCTATAAATAGGAAAGGTTTGTATAGACTTGAGTACGTCATGAGACAAATAACTGTGGATCACAATGCCCTAGTCTTTGTTCAACAGTGAGAACTATGGACACCAATCAAGACTCTGAGGTGGTTTGCCTCTTAGAGGGTGTTGCTAACATGTCATTTCAGAGCAGACCTTACTTAGTTCTTTTCCCAGAGTGTGCATTTATTGGTATTTAATTTCCCCCCCTTCCCATTTCAACATGCTCTACCAGTTCCAATCAGATTAGCATTTAGGGAGGAAAAAACCAAAACAAAACAAAAAACAAAACTGAATCACTTGCAGAATCTAATTTCTTTACACTTTTCAAATAACACTGTATGATTAATGGGTACTCTGAATTCCTACTTACATTTCTCCTTTCAGAGATTGAATTTCAAGTAAATATTCTGCTTAATCTTTAGTACAGAGACCTTTGGATGTATTCCTAGGTATGGGCTACAGAGTGTCCTATGCCATGCCAGGTAGATAGAAGAGCTGAAGAGTGTGTGCTGTCGTTCTGCTCTACTCAGCCCTTCCACATTCCTGGTGTCCTCCTTCTGACACGGGAGGACTTGTTGGGATTTGAAACTATCAGGAATCAGCACTTGATATACGTGTTAAGTTTGGACAGAGAACTACTCTCTGCCAGATTTTTACCTTGTTCCATCAAGAGTTACCCCAGCAGTCTCATAATAGGAGGACGTCAATTTGTATTCTGGCCAGGGAATTCTCTAGCACCGCACCAATGAACAGAAATTGTCAAAAAAACTCCTGAGTGAATGCGTAGAAAAGATACATCCAAGTAAGCCAAGATCTCTGAACTAAAATTCTGGTTTAAAAGTTGGTTTTTGTTTGTTTAATTCAACTTTTGAAGGAGAAAAGTATGTAGGGTTATTATGTAACCTTTGAAAACATAACCTCAAGATTTTGGTTTTTTGTTGTTTTTTTGTTTTTGTTTTTGTTTTTTTTTCGGTATGCGGGCCTCTCACCGTTGTGGCCTCTCCCGTGGCAGAGCACAGGCTCCGGAAGCGCAGGCCCAGCGGCCATGGCTCACGGAACCAGCCGCTCCGCGGCATGTGGGATCTTCCCGGACCCGGGCACGAACCCGCGTCCCCTGCATCGGCAGGTGGACTCTCAACCACTGCGCCACCAGGGAAGCCCCTAACCTCAAGATTTTAGAGTTATTCTGTGAGGTTCCTCTGAAATGTCATGAATCTATACTTACTTAGTTGAGATCTTTTGAAAAAATATTATTTAATGTATCTGCTCTTATTTCTTTTTAGGTCAGCCTCGATTCTCGAGTTAGAGAGGTGATCAACAGAAATCTGTTGGATCCTAATGCTCACATGTATGAAGATGCCCAACTTCAGATATATACCTTAATGCACAGAGATTCTTTCCCAAGGTTTTTGAACTCTCAGATTTATAAGTCATTTGTTGAAAGTACTGCCAGCTCTACTTCTGAATCTTAATTTTTATTTTTAAAAAATCATTTTGGAGGGCTGGGATGAGAAATAAAAGTAGTTAAATAACACCTGAAACTGAGTTCCTGGAGAACTACAGTTTAGCATTCCTCAGGCTACTGTGAAAATACAACCATATGGTCTTTGTCTCCATTTTGTATCAAGGTTATCCATGGTTATGTTTGGAGAAAATACCACCTGAAACAATGAATTGCCAAATTAAGTTTGTTTCATTCAACACGCATTCTACTTGCAAGCAAACTGTATTTGTAGTCCTATGAACAGTCTCCTAGTGTATCCAGAGACTGCATGTGCAAAGTAAAACTGCTTCATTTGCCATGTAGTTGTTGTTAATATTTAAGCCAATGGCATAACTTATATCTGTATTTAAAGACTTTCGTGCAATATGGTCTTATAGAAATAATTGCCAAAAAGTTGGCTGTGGTTTGCATTTTTAAATATAATCTAAGACAGAAAAAGCCAATTTTTAAATTGTAACTATGATATTCAACATGCTATATACTGTGTTCAGTACACTAATTTTGAAGCCAATATTTCTGTACATGAAAAAAGAGCTATTTATCTGTTTGTTGGAAAATCCTAATGGGGAATTCCTCTGGTTGTTCACTGCCAAAACTGTGGCATTTTCATTACGGAAGAGTTTTCTTCATATATGTATATATATGAAGAAAAGAGAAAAAAAAGCACAAAACAATTTGAAGATATTCTATCTCAAAGACAAATCAAAGAGTGATATTGTTTTTAACTGTAATAGAGGAAAATGAATCTATGTATCAGATGTCCAATACTGTAATTAATTTATTAAAGACTGGCTCTCCAGTTCTAAAATGGTTGTGTAAAGTATGTACTTTAGCAAAAAAATAATAATAATAAGCTTGATAACTTAGTTTTGGAATATAAAGAAAGGATTTAATAAAGGAATGCCTATATGTAGCATCATAAAACTTTTGATGAATAGCATCTGTGCTGTGGCATATTTTCCTTGAAAGTGAAATCCAAGAAAAGCTAAGTTTTTAAGCAAGAAAAGTTTTATAGGGGTTCTCTAGAAGACAATTCTCTACTTCAGACCTTAACTGTTTTCACATAGTATCTTAAAAATGACTTATTTAAAAAATGTTAAAACCAAACCATTCTGATCCATAATTGAAAGGCAGTACAGTGCTCAAATCTTTTAGCTGCCGTATTATTTTTTATATGTACTACTAAATCTTTAAGACAAAAAATACTTGCCTGACATTGGCACGTACTTTTGACATTCAAGAAAACAGTATCCTATCTCGCACACACACACAAAAGTCAGTGTCATATTTATATCAAGGTGTTACATTTGAATATTAACATCCCCTGGAGGCTATTTTTTTAATCTTAATAAATATTGAGTAACCTAAAATGAAAGTTTTAAACATATTTATATCCACTAAGAATACTGGCCTTATATTAAGGATATTAAAATTATAAGTTTCCTTTGTCATTTTTTTAACTACCTCTCATTTTTTTAATTTATTAAAGTTTTTTTAAAAAAACCAAGTTTGGGGTTTTCTTTTTAACATTTATTTTACTTGAAAGGTTGACATCGTAATTTTCTTTTGCCATAAACTTAAAACATTTCAAGAATTGCTTTTTTAAGTGAATTTGATTTTCTAACTTATACAGAATTCAGGAGATATGATTAAAAGGGCTATTATCTATTCCCTATGCAAATATTTTAACTGTTGCAGTGTTTGACAAAATGGGATTTAAAAAAAAAAGTTTGCAGAGTAGAAAACAAAACGTTCTGTTTACACTGGCGTTGCTGACTATCCTACTATATTCAGCACTTTTAAATACATTATTTATGAAAATGTAGTTAAAATACAAGATAGAAAATATTTATAATTATTATTTCTTTTAACAAATGCGTGTTTCTGTCTGAAAGTGTTAGTGTGTTAAGACATGCTTTATCCATGTCAATTAGATATTTACTATTTGAACAATAGTTTTCAGTAATATGGTGAAAAAGATAGCTTGAAGATGTTTACAAAATGTCGTATTTTTTTCCTAACGAGTGAAGAAAAAGCTAAAAGAATAATCATCACTTCTATTGTGAAGTTTATTGTTCCTAAATTAATTTTTTTCTTGATTAGAATTGTTATGCTACTATGCTGTATACACATATATGTTGTAATATCATACTTGTTGCTGTGTTTGAGGCACATGACTAGAAAATATGTAATATGCTATGATACACTGCATGCATCAATCTTTTTAAATGTAGACTTTATATTCTTGTTTTTACTATATATGATGGTGACTTGCTAGTCATAAGTTATCTTTATAAGATACTTTGGACTATTAGATGAATTGTCTGTTTGACAATACCTTTAATATTTTACCAAATGTAAAAGATAAGGGCCCTTATAAAGAGTCCTAATCTCTAACTCTGGGCATTTGTAGTATACAGATTTTGAAGCTAGTATATCCTTTTGAAATCTGATTAGGAAGTTGTGTTGAGAATGATTCTAGAGTAGATTTACACATCAGATGTTACGTGAGATTTCCCTGCTAAATTCCTATTTTCAGGGGAGGGGAGTGTTTCTCTTTTAATTTCAAAATGTTTAAAGTTTCCATGTAAGAGTATGTCTGTGTACTTGCAACTCTACCAATTTTTAAAGTATGGTATAATTCCTTCAGTTTTAATTACAGAGCTATAATAAACAAAAAAAAGCCCTCAACTGGTGTCTATGCTACCATTCCAAGAGCACAATATTTGTTTTGGTAGAGTTTGATTTTTCCTAGTGAGTAAATTCCTCCCTGGGGAAAAATTAGCACTTTAGAAGGTACACTTTATATTTTACATTGCCAAGTTATCTTTGTATACTGTTAGAATCTCCTAATGCACACAGAAAGAGGTTAATGCTCTTTAAATAATGCCTAACTTCAGATGTGTCTATAATGGAAAGAAAAGTAGAGGATATAGATTATATATGAATATGTATACATATATTTATATAAATTGGAGAGGTTTCTTCAGAGATGGATCTTGAACATAGATCACACTAATAATGAATGCATGATGCTTCTTTACTCTGGATAACTCTTATGATGTTACCTAAAGGTAATACAGATGTCCCAACAGTGTTATAGGGCAGCTCTAAGCACAGCAGGTGCACTGGCAAGAGAACAATAGCAAAACACAATTTTGATATCAACACTATGAAGTGCAAAAATCAAGACCATATAATGTGGTCATTTTTTTTCAATTTTAAAATATGTACATAGGATGACCAGTTCTGATATTTGGTCATGGTGCATGGGGTGTTTATTCGTATCCTTTAATGCTGCCTAGATTCTTACTTGTGGAATGAAATGTGTATCATATATTTACCTGATAGTTCGGTTTTGCAAAAAGATTGTAGAAATAAGTAAATAGTATTTATTTATTAGGGGCAAAAAAATACACTTTCACCCCATTAAGCTGATTTAAAATAATATCTGATTCTTATTTTTTGAATTTATCCATTTTTTTCTATACACTTTTAACTTACATTGAAAAAAATGTCATATTGTAATTGTAACAAACTACATTTGCAAAAAATGTAATATACCAGATGTGTTGAGGAAGAAATATACAAGGAAGAAATTTAACATACAATCAGAAAATAGGAAAATAAGCCACCTAAAATTTCTTAGGTCCAAAATGTCTATAGATAGAACCCTGTCAAACTTGAGTTTTGAAAACTTTGCATTAGATACATTGGCAAATTATTTTGAAAAGTGGTAAAGATACTTCCAGAATTTTTTTTTGCCTGTGTATTTATGTTGACAGTTTATGACCTTAATTTTCATAGTTTTCAGACACTTATATTTGCATGCCCTTTTCAGTTTTTAAAAAATTTCTGACCAATATGTTTGTTCTCCTGAGAAAACAATACTCAATCTGCAAAAAGTTTAGTTATTCCTTACTTGCTGCAACTTCAAATATTTACCAATGAAACTGATACCAAAAACTTGCTTCGGATCTTCTCTGCAACACTCTTAGTAGTATCCTTGCAACACACAACAGTGCACAGAGTGATAAGTTTTGTTTCCAGATACCAGCCTTTAATTATAAATTTGGTTTCAAGTTATGTTTCTGTCTCATGTGACTTTGGGCAAATCACTTATCCTCTCTGAGCCTGTTTCTTTATCTTCAAATGAGGAATATAATAATTTACAGGATGGCCATGGGAATGAAATAAACATGGAAAGAGTGAAGTGTTACATATAATATTACTATTTTATCAAAGTTCTCCAGCTCAATAATAATTCCCATTTTCAAGAATGTATGTATTAAATGCCATTTTAATGCACTTTCCCCCGATTTTTTTCAAACTATACTTTAAAAATCTGATTTAATTATTCATTAAAAAATACAACCAAGCTTATTTTAAGACAGAGGAATATATGAATATGTTATTGCTTTGTTCAATAATGTGATTCAAAAATCACTGTTCTCAGTTCACCAATATCACACTGAAGTTACAAAGAAGTATGTTTCTTTCAATGACACACACACAGATATATTTAGATGTGCATATGCATATGTGTGAGTGCGTGTATAATATTGTAGGTTTAAATCAAAGTTTAAATAAGAGAAATCATTTGAAAATTTTATTTCCACAGGAAATAAAACATTCCCAAGGATAGGAAGAATATAAATATCAGTTAATTTGCCAAATAAATATGTGGTGGTTAGACGTAAAACTAAACTAAAAGAGATTGGCCTGTAGAAAGTATTGACTGGCACGGAACAGAAAGCATTCTTTTTACTATTAAGGTAGTATGATTTTTTAAATAATTTTATCATGAAAATATGAAAATAAAAGAATAAAAGGCAGTTGTATGTTCATAAAAGTTTTCATTAAACCTTTTATTTTAGAATAGTTTTAGATTTACAGAAAAATTCCAAGGATAGTATAGATAGAACCCATATATGACACACCCATGAAACATTTGTCACAATTAATGAAACAATATCAATGCATTATTAAGTCTACACTTTATTTAGATTCCCTTAGCTTTTAACTGTCTTTTTTCTGTTCCACGATTCAAGATGCCACATTACATTTAGTCATCATGTATCCTCTTAGCTGTGACATTTTCTCAAACTCTTCTTGTTTTTGGTAATCTTGGTAGTATTGAGGAGTACAGGTCTAGTATTTTGTAAGATGGCCCTCAACTGGAATTTGTCTGATCTTTTTCCCACGATTAGACAGGTTTTTGGAAGAAAAACGGCAGAAGTGCCATTCATATCACACCATTCAAAGGTACATACCATCATTACGACTTATTATTATTATTTTTTTTTTATTTTTTTACATCTTTATTGGGGTATAATTGCTTTACAATGGTGTGTTAGTTTCTGCTTTATAACAAAGTGAATCAGTCATACATAAACATATGTTCCCATATACGACTTATTATTGTCGATGCTGAACTTCATCACCTGGCTGAGGTAGTGTCTGTTAGGTTTTTCCACTGTAAAGTGATACATTTTTTAAGAGGGTATACTGGACGTAAATTTACTGGACATTTACACTGAGACAAAAATATTCTGAGCAGATTCCTCAGCATTGCTAGAAGGTTCCATTAAATGACTGCTAACCAATACTATGAAGAAAATATAATGAACTGGAAATTGATATGGGAAAGTAAAACTCCAAAATGGTGTTAGCTTGAACATTCACTTAAAGGAGGTGAAAGTTAACTTTTTCCCTTGAACTACCTGTATGATTACCTTAATCCTCTGCATCCCTTGGATAGTGAAGATTTTAGTTTTACTGTCATAAAAGGTAATCTAAATGGATGATGATTTTGCTGAGTACTTTTCTATATTGCCTTCCACTGAACAATGAACACTGAATACTGGAATAATGTAAAAGACTTGATGTTTTTCCCCCTTGCTTTAAACTATTTGTCATAAATACAGTGTATCTTGTATATGATTTTAGGGTGTTTGCTAAATATTAAAAAGTATTTCAATGTGTTTGGTTCTGTAAAATTTATATTGAACGTGTGTAATTTTTTCTACCATGTTCATTGTACTTAATAATCTATATCCATATCTAGGACTTCACCAATATTTATTAGTGGACCATAAAGAAATTTTGAATGCATGAATATAACTTGAGATGCCATGTTTGGTTATTTTGCAATGCCAGAATAACTGTAGGTACTTATAAATTGAATATATAATCCAGATTATTTTCCACCAACTTAAGTTGTTTTGGGTTTTTATGCCCCCTTCCTTGAATCTATTTTATTATTTTACCTATGTACAATAACAGACTTCCTGAAAATGCTAGAATTTTCAACATGTAATAGAATTTAAGCATGACCATAATGGAAAAAAATGCAGAAATCTCGAACAGTGTATATTTCTTTGAGTTTACAAAGTAAAACTAAAGCTGTTTTCATTTGACTATATTGTGGAAACCTATGGATATTATTGTAAAATGCACATGCGTTACACTGACTTTTTAAAAATGTTTTGAATAAAGAATTCACCAATGTATCCTTAGAAAAGTTACTGTTTCCTCATTGGTGTAACACTATAGGAGTAAAGGTGCACTTAATTATGTTGCTTAAATTGCTTACACATCTGAGGGAAAATAACTGCTGGCAGGATTCTTTACATTGTTCTATAAGGTTATCACTTGTTACATGTTTGCACCTTTTATAAATAATAAAGTATACTCTTGAAATAACTCGTTTTGAGAATTCAGCTGAGAGATTTATGTTGAGTTCAAGTAGCTCCCACAATTTCTATGCTTAAACTAATATTCAAAGTTGAGTTTAGACTTGGAAAAAAACTATTCCTAAAAGAGATGCAGACAACCTAATCAGTCCTGTTCTATACTCGGATTAGAATTTTTTAAATTGGGTTTGGATCACTTTTAAAGCAAAACAATTTTATAAAGTAGTGTGGCTTAATACACATTCAAAGTGAAAAAAGATTTGAGTTAGTTGAAGCTTCTAAGTAGCAAAACCTATTTTTGTTCTATATTATTTGGAGAGTCAGCTCATTCTACTTTGCATTTGTATATACAGAGCAAAGAAACGATGCAAGCTCATTTTATAAGAATTTATACTTAACCTCAACAATTCTGATTAGATAACTTAAGAATGACTTAACCTTGTCAAGGGCTCCCGTATTTTACCATTTTTTTACAAGAATAAGTAAGAAGATTTTGGGTATATTAGGTCTCTGTACAGTTACACCACCACTTAGTAAATCCTGCTCAAACCAGTTAGGTAGTGGGAGTTCCCAGATTGGACGTTCAGCCCTTGCATTCTCAGGCCTGTCTAGATTGTATTATTCCCTCATATACATTCCTCTGGTAGGCTATGAAAAGGTCTTTTGAAAAATGCAAAAGCATTATACCAGTAAACTTCAGTATTCCTGGCACTAATCCACTCTCAAGTTCGGGGGTGGAGGTTGGTGGTTTTGTGGGGACGGGGCTAGCGGAGGAGGGGCTCTGAAGGCTTTGCTGGGCTGTGATTAGTTGCAACACGGAACGGCTCAACCACCCTAAAAAGTAGCTGAGTAACAACGAATAAGTGAGAATGGGCATGAGACTCGATGTGGAAGGAAGCCGTTTTAAAGCAGGTAAATTAAGTGGTAGATAAAGGGCAGGAAAGCAGACTGCTAAATCACTCCGTGGTTGTCTTCGAGTCTACTTGTCACGTCTTTGTTAATACGAACCTTAACCACCGTCGAAAAGAGAAACATGAACAGGAAAATTGGAAGAGTAAACACACGTACACACTGATAACCATCCTACAATTCGCTCTTGGAGACGACAGTCCAGGCTGGCAGGAGAGAGGACATCCGTGCTGTGACCTCAGCCCCTGTAGGGGACAGTAGGTTGGCCCCCGTGGCTGTACTTTAAATCCTAAGAGCCTGGCAGACAAATCTTCGACGTCAGAAAACGTAATGACAACCTATCGCTTTCTCCTTCCGGTCTAACACTCCGCCCCAGCTCGTTCAAGGAGGCGTGTCTGACCTTGCCTTTAGAGGAGGTGCCCGAGGTCTCTCGGACCCTCCCCTATCGCTTCCAGCTCTGCCCCTCAACTTCCGGCCTCCGCAAATAATACGGCGTTTAATAATAATTGGCCGGAAGTTCCCAACCAGGCTGCCGGGAGGCCCTTTTAAACCTGCGCGTGCGCCAGACGGGGCTTGGCTAGGTCTCGCCCCTATTGCCGAGCTGCACGGTGTCGCGAGACTTGCTCCGTCCGGAACTTCCGGCTCTTGTCCGCTTCGGACGTCCGGCTGTAGCTATGCGGTCAAGGTTTCTTTGGAGTGCTTTTCAGTGGGCCCGGCAGGCTGCTGGCCCGGCCCGCCGACACGTTAGCTGCGGTAGCCTTCCACTGGAAGAGCTATTCGCCCGCGGCGGACCCCTACGGACCTTCCTCGAGCGCCAGGTAGGGTCTGAAGTCCAGTTGCAGGTCAGGCGGCCTGAGCTGGTGGCGGTGGCCAAGCTTCTGAACGAGAAGGAACAGGAACTGCAGGAGACCGGGCACCTGCTACATGGTAAGGGCCGGGCCTAAGGGAGCGGAATTCAGAGCAGATTCTTGACTCTTCATTTGCCGTTGCCACTAAGCCGCTGCTCAGATGTCCACACTCTCTCCGAGTCTGAAGTCTTTGCTCGGTTGCAACCCTTTTTGATTGCATCAGAGGTCAAGGCATCTGTATGTGAGTTCTGGTCCCATCCTCTCCTTGGGCTCCCTTGACAGTGCTCTGCGCCCTTTTACAAAACTTAAGTTGACCTTTACTGGTTGCGTATTTAATAGCAGGAGATTAGCTCGCCAGACAAATAAGGCACTAGTCCTGTTATGGGCTCGAGAGCAGTGTTTCTAAGTGTGGTACAGGGACCACCCGCAAAAGTGACAGGAGAGGTTCGTGCTAAGTAAACCCAGACTCGGAATCTGAGACCTAGAAACATGCGGTTTTAACAGATTTCCCAAGTGATTCATGTCCATTCGAATCTGGATGGGGCCTATGTTTCTGCATTTGCACAAGCTTCTGGGGATGCTTAGTTGCTGGTCTGTGGCCCACACTTTGGAAAGGCTCTAGAGAGGGTCACAATCTATTGGGGGCAAGAAAGTTAATTATAATACAGATAAGTAAAAATATTTATCAATAAAGACCTAGGAGAGCAAGGAGAACTTGTTGGGAAAGACTTGTACAGGGATAAAGGCCCACCCTTAGATGATTTAATAATAATTTAACCTTTATTGATCCTTTGCCATATTCCAGGCTTTGCTTAGCTTCCTTTATCTAACAACTCATACAATTCACGTAATAAATTATGAAGTAGGTTCTATTAGCCTCATTCAACAGAAGAGGAACCTGAGACATAAAGATAAAATTACTCAGCTCGGGTGACACCGCTTGTAAGGAATGGAGCTTGGATAGGACTGACCCCAAATCTCATGCTCTTAATCACTGAACTCTGTGTTAACCAAGAAAGGGGAGGTTGGAACCATTTTGTAAGGGGGCTCAAGTACTAACCTACAAAGTTTGATTTCATCCTGTTGGCAGAAGCCAGCCAGCAGAAGCTTTCAGATTGGGAGTGAATGATAGGAATAGCTTTCTTGCTTCGGAATCTTGATTGGTGGCAGTTTAGAAGCAGCCTGGAATAGGACTGAAGATGCCATGGAAAATGGGAGACTAATGCAATTGTATAGTTAAGACATAGTATCCTTTGGGAAAAAATTAAATTGGTTTCATTCCTTAAGCCAAGCTTAAAGTCCAAGTAGCAGCCACAAAGCCTTAATATTAAAAAATATATTTTTATATTGATTACATGTTGAAATTGGTAGTGTTTTGGGTATACTGCATTAAATAAAATGTAGTATTTAAATTAGATTACTTCTACACTTTAGTTCCAATCTCCTTAGCCTTACCAGAACACTGCGTTTCAGAGCTGAAAGGCCCCTTAGAGATCATCCAGCTCAGATCTTTCATTTTATTCTCGAGATTACTGAGACTCAGACGTTAGGTGTGTTGCCCTAAGAGAACCTTGGTGGTTGAACTAGGGCTAGAATTCATTTTTCCTTTTTCTAATTAAGCACATTTTACATTTCATCAAATTCTTGCCAAAATAATTCCCTGCCATTCCACCAACACTCCCTATATTCGCCTATCTCAGTTTTGCTGTTTTCATTCTCTCTCAATTCTTTCCTTTTTCTGCCCATCCCCCAAACAAACAAAAAATCCTTCGGCATGCTGTTATTTTAGTATTTAATCACTTAATGTTTTAGGTTATTTTTTGTGAGTTTTTCTCCCCTAGAATAATATAAAGAAAGTAAAATGATCTAAAATCCTGCCTTGAGGGCAGGTCTTAACATATTATCCCCAGCTCCCAGCATAATTGGCTGTTAATACATGAATAAACATTCCAGCTGATAGAGTTTGTTCTTTCAACAGAAACAGAAAATTGTAATAACTAAGAAAATTTCCGCCTGTCTCCTTTCTATAGGCTGCATGTGGTCCATAGGATAGAGGAATGAGGAGGTATATTTTGTACAGTAAAAATGAAAACTGAAAGATGAAATAAGAATTAGGTAAAGCCTGAGAGGGAAGACCACTTCATGTAAATATTCTGTCAGTATTAGGCTGGGTCTAAATGTTTATTTAGGTGGACACTTTTATATTAATGAAGCATTTACTAGTAAGACAAATAACTTCCTACTTTTTAACTCAGTTTTGGTCTAACTGGTGGTAACTTCTCTTCCCCTTCCGGTCTTTCTAACTAGCTCGGTGTATTCATTTGTTATTGTAGAGTCTGAGTTGGAAAACTAAAAGCATATTTGTTAATATGAATGTTTTGGGGAGGCAGAATTATAGAAAAGCTTTGTAGCTTCTTTATATTTTTCTATAGAGATTCTTTTTATTTTGAAGATATACTTTTGTCATCAGGAAAAACTTAAAAAAAATTTTTTTTAACTACATGCTTTTGAAAACTAATGCATAATATGCTTTAAATTAATAAGTTATTAAAAGGACAGGATAATTGTTATTTTTCCCTTAAGCTACAATAACAATAAAACTATTACCCTGAATTCTGTTAGCAATTTAATACTAATTAAGGAAAACTTAACCTGCTGCCTTTTTTTCTTAGATGAAAATGAAGACTTAAGGAAACTTGCAGAGAGTGAAATAACTTCATGTCAGAAAGAAATAGCTCAATTGAAGCATCAGGTATGGTATTTGTGCAAGGAATAAAGCATCCGTGCATGCTATTACTTCTAATGTATTTTATTAGAAGTTTATAAAAGCAAGTCAAGAACTAAGCAGCTTGCTAGTATTTATAATTATAAACTGGTTTTTAAAGAAGGAAAAAGCATACTCCCCATGGCCCTGTTTTTTATCATACTAAAAGGATTGTATTGATAGAACTCTGAAAGAAAGATGACTGTCACACTAATAGGATTTGCCAGAAAGGCAGTGAAATGTTGGTAGTATATTTTCCTTCTTTTGTTTTTTGAAGAGAGGTGAGGATGGGGATGGGCGATGAGAAGAAGAGGTTATGGAGTGACGGTAGGAGGAAGCAGGAACATTTCTTTATCTTTGTGGCTCTGACACTATTATAGTGCCAGCCTCGAATAGGCCCTTAGGATTTTTAAAATGGAATTGCATTGCTTTGGCTTTATATCTAGGAGAACAGCAGAACATATGGAGTTAGACGAAGGATCATGAAATTAGATCCACTCTTCATTAATTCTGTAAAGCATAGCTTAAAGGTTTACAGCAGATATATCTGGAAATATAAGTGAAAGAACATGATAAGGTGAGGAAGGATCCTGGAAAGGAGGTGCTTAATTTAGAGATTCCCTTTATCCAAGTGTAGAACTTACCAAAAATTAATGTCCCCACCACCAGTCTAGAAGAAAAGTTCCACTATAGAGTGAAAGGTTTCATGTAGCTTGCCTTCTACCCATTTTCTAAATTTTTTGTGACGTAGAAGGACATACGTATTAATGGTTTCTGTTCATTGGCTAGTAATTAACAGATGTAAACTCTATCATGTTAGTTCAAGATTTGAGTGGTCACATTCTATTGGCACAGGCCAGAGAGATGGAAGAGTAGGAAAGCAAGTATAGCTCCTGACCAACACAAAGTGATACTTCAGAACTCGGGTAGCCTTGGGTTCAAATTCTGGCTCTTCCGCTTTCTAGCTGTAGGATACTGGGCAACTAGAGTTAAACTTCGTTTTCACTTCTTAAGGTGGAGCTGTTAATAGAACCTGCCCAGGATGTTTTAAGAATTAAAGTACGTAGAGTGCTTAGCAGAGTGCCTGTCAATATTAAAGAACCCATACATGTTGGCAGCTTTTTTTCTTAATTCACCTCATCTAAGAAGTCTTTTTTCTGTATCTCCTTAATAAGTACATACTGCAGTGTGAAACACAGAATTGTAATGAAAGGAAGACTGATGTAGGCACGAGGGTCTGAGTTCTTGTGCCTGTTTGGGCAGTAACTAACGCGTGGCTCTTTAACGAGTCATCTCGCTTCTATTCTCATTTTCTTTTACTTGTAAAATGAGGGAATTGGACCAGATCTTCTCTAAAGGCCTCTCCAGTTCCAAAATTGCAAGTTTCTCTTCCATGTTAAAGAAGCTTAGAAAAAAATACAAATGCAATTTGAGTGTTTTTTTCCTGCCATACTAGGCTATAAATTTCCAGGGACAGAGCTAGAATCTTTTTGTATGCTGTACACAATATAATGTACTACTCACAGCAAGCACTGAATTATTAACTGAGTAGAGAACAGATATGTATACATGAACACCTGAAAGAAACAGAAACACCTGTAAGTGTCAGCTGAACATATATAGCATTTATAATGTAGTTATAACATTAATATTTTTGGAAATTATGCATTATATGGTTCTAATTGGCAAGATAACTGAACAGTAATCAGCAATATTAAATTATTTGCTTAGGGAAACTTTAAATTAAATATTTCAAATCCTACATCTAATCATTGAGGGTTTTTTTTAAGTCTTAATTATAGGAGGGGTGATATTTTTATATTTGCAGATTATCTTACTTTTGGTTCCCTCAGAAGAAACGGATGAAAGTGATTTGATCCTGGAGGTAACTGCAGGAGTTGGGGGTCAGGAGGCAATGTTGTTTACCTCAGAGATATTTGATATGTATCAGCAGTATGCTGCATTTAAAGGATGGCATTTTGAAACCCTGGAATATTTTCCAAGTGAAATAGGTCAGTAAACTGTTTTGAAAAAGTATAGATCTAATTTATCTATCTACATATATTTTAGGAAAGGGTTGGAAAGTTCATAACTAGGCTTTATAATTTATAAGGATGCTTAAGTAGTTTTATGCTTATCATTTACTTAATAATTTTGAATGCAAATATATCAAGTTTGAAATGGCCTATAAAACATTAGTCATTCAGTACTAACCACTGAATGACTAATAGTCTTTTAAAAGTGGTCCTTTAGAGGTGTTACTGAACAGTTAACACCATAAATGCTTTATGTTTAATAATTATATGAAATAAAGATATTAAGTGAATATCATAGACTTGTTAAAGGTTTTCAGTATGTTTTATAATCAATATGATTATATAGCTCTTTTAAATATATTTCAAGATGGTAGAAGTGATGGTCAGTTGTTATAAATGGTAGGAAAAATAAAATAATTCCCTTTTCCCAATGTTTTCAAGGTGGCCTTAGACATGCATCTGCCAGCATTGGGGGTTCAGAAGCCTACAAGCACATGAAATTTGAAGGAGGTGTGCACAGAGTACAGAGAGTGCCCAAGACAGAGAAGCAAGGCCGCATACACACCAGCACCATGACTGTGGCGATCTTACCCCAACCCACTGAGGTGAGGCACCACAGGCCCCTCTCCTTAGAATCCTGGGACCAGCACAGTGCCTCCCCCAGAGTAACACTCACTTTACTGAATTGAGTGTCTCTTTTGCATCATGTATTTTGAGTTGTTTTTACAAATACATTCTCACAGTCCAAAAAGTATGATTTTAACAGCAAATGGTAAGAATTGAGGATATATAAGTGATCTAATCTTACGTTGCCTATTTATTATTTTTTCTCCACCACTAAGCTTCAAGTAGCTATTTTGAGACCATGTACAGGAGAAACGATATTAAATAGAGTTCGAGAGTGATTACCTTTATAAAGACTTTTGCTTTGTGTGACTTGTTCCCAGAACATTAACAGCGAGAATCCTGTTTTGACAAAGGATAACTATTACTTAACAAAATTGCTGCTTTATAACCCAATCATATTAAAATGGAAATATATTGCTACAGTGTTCATAATGAGTATACTTTATTTTCACAGATAAATTCTCAGACTGTATAATATTTTTAAGGTAGCTTAGTTGGGAAGTTCTATTTTGCTTATATCCCTTCTGCTGAAAAGTGATAGGAAATATATGACTTGTTTTTCAGAATGGAGTATGAATGATTTGAGAAGGAAGTTTGAGTGTTTCTCTCTAATAGGGTTAATGGAGTTCCTTTCTTCATGTCTAAGTTTTATGTGAAGCCTAGATGAGCAACAGAACAGTTAAGGGAGAGAGTGAAAGGGGATAGATGGGAGGAGCCACACCTAGATATAGTCACTTTGGCTTAAGCATCTTGGAGATGTAAGGAGTTTTCAGAAAAAGATGGAGACTGAAGACTGAGGTCCATATGTCATCTCATTTCATTCTTCCAGCAACGGTAAGAAGGAGCCACCCAGGGAGACATGGAGGGCCTGTGAATGATAGGATTCCTGCTCCTGGGGTTGTGGACATCTCACAGACTGGGCTGTAATGGTTCATGAAAGAGCTTTTTAAATGCAGTGCTTTGGATGGTGACTCGCAGGACAGAGCATTATCCTGATGTCAGACCCCAGTGTATTTATGAATTGAGTCTATACCCTTGACTTCTTGGCCTTTAATATTTCCGTTTGTCTCTCCTCTGCCTCTAAATATGTTTAAATCCTCCTTTATTTAAAATTAAACAAAATAAAACCTTCCTATAGTTCTTAAGCTCGTGTCATTTTTTTTCCCCTCTGCTAAAGTCTTTTTGCACTCAAATCATTTAGCTATTATATTCACATTTCTATTACTCACATTTCTGAGTTCTGCTCTTGGTAAGAAGAGGGTAATTACAGAGAAGTCCAGTTTTTGAGGATGAGGGAGGGTTTGTTTTTCTTTTACCTTATGTTTTGATAATGTGCTCTTCCAATAAGAAAAGTTTAAAAAATGGTATCCTTCCAACTACTTTCTGTTCCTAAAATTAAACCTTCTAAACCTTATATAAATTCTATACATGACATGTGTTTATATTTATAAATAGATAGTTCTTCCCTTTGAACAGATCATACATGTAATTTTTTTAAATCCCAACTTTTCTCTTACATATAGATTAATCTGGTGATTAATCCTAAAGATTTGAGGATTGATACTAAGCGAGCCAGCGGAGCTGGGGGGCAGCACGTAAATACCACGGACAGTGCTGTCCGGATAGTTCATCTCCCGACAGGTATGTACTTATTTCTTCAACATAAAACAATGAAGAAAGAAATCGAATTCTGAATGACTTGATTAATTTTCCACTGACACAGGTTGTCAGTTATCAGGAATACAGTTGTTATTTAATACTTGATTTATCTTGAATCCTTAGCTGAAACTCTGCAGGATAATTACAAAGCCAGAAAGAGGGAGGGATCTAAGCCCAGGTAATTTCCATGTTAGTGACTATATCATTAATTTAAAAAAATCCTCACAATGACGTAATATCATGGGTTCTTCTTTATCAAAAAATGGTCTAAATCACTAGTTCTTACCCTTTTTTGGAGGGAGGAGGAGATGGATTCCTTTGAGAAAATGAAAGCTTGGACCTGCTACCCAGAAAAACATGCTTATATGCAAAGTTTTGCAGGTAATTTCAGGGGCTTCTTTCCATTAAGTCCATCTGCAGACATCTAGGGGTTCTGTCTTAATTCTGGACAGTAAGGCAATGGAGCTATGACTCAATATTCCTTAAGACTTCAAAATACTATTAGTGTACAATACACTAGTATTAAACGTGTTTTTACTGTTGATTTACATGTGAGAAAGAGCATATGGTTAACAGACCTCCGTTGTCTAGAAAGAATACAAGAACCGCCTACTGTAAATGATCTCAGTCATAATTCCTGTTGACTGAGAGTGGCTGATGGGAGTGCTGGGGTCATTTTCTTCTTTTTTAATATGAGGAAATCCTCACGTTAAACTTGAAGATGATGTCTTATGTAATACATATTATATAAACAGGAATAGGAAAAAAAGTGGATGGAAATACTCAAAAATATTAATAGTGACTAACTCTGGTAATAAGCTTAACTTTTATAATTGTTTGTATAATGAGTAGTTATTACTTAAAAAAAAATTATGGTGACTAGCTGAAAGTACCAGAAAATAATCCATTTTAAATGACTAATGCTTATTGTTTAGTATATATGCCTTCAATATGGAAATACTTTGAGCTATAACTCAAATTTTCAGTTTTCCGATAACTGTAAAAGTTACTTGTTAAGTTTACAGTCTTCCTTTTTTATATTAGAGTCCTATTTTTTCCCTTTATAAAGGAAGAAGAAAAAGAATGAGAAGGAAAAGGAGTATTCCTTGATAATAAATGAAGATTTCTCTATTAAAACTCTTTAATTCTCATAACACTATTCAGGTGTTGTTTCCGAATGCCAACAAGAGAGATCTCAACTGAAAAATAGAGAGATGGCTATGAAAAAGTTACGTGCAAAACTATACAGCCTGCGTGTAGAAGAAGAAACAAGTAAACGATACAATGCTAGAAAGATTCAGGTAAAACTGAAATCTTACAAATGCTTCTAAAGGATAAAAATATTTTTAGATAAACAAGGTTTTGTATGTGTTAAAATCACTTCAATGTATTTGTCGAAATTAGAGTATAATTCAAGTAGCTCAACCAAGGGCTATACTTGTTTTATAGCAATCTTACACCTCTGCCCTGTTTTTTATATTCAGAGGTGTCTTTCTCATTCACCAAAGTTATTTTAAAAAGGTATATGGAATTCCCATTCATTTTGAATCCTTTGAAAATTATGGAAGAAAGTTGCAAAGCAAACTGAACTTACTTCCTGTTTGTCATTTGACTTTATGTTAACTCCTTATTATAACTTTGTCATCACTGATGACAACCAGATTAGTTCGCAGAGGTTATATGTGTTCAGCTATAGCATCTGAATATCAGCTGTGCGCCAGGCTGTGTGTGTGCACCGTCACTGTGCAGTAGGTATTGTCTGTATTTTACAAACGGGGAAAACTATAGAGTTGAAATAAACTACCTGAAGTCTTAAAGTATTAAATGGCAGAGAGAGGATTCAAAATTCAAGTACTAATCTGTCTGACTTTAAAGCCTATATTCTTTTTTCTCTATCAAATTCCCATGTTACTTGAGGATTCAGAATGTTTAAAACTTGCTTCTTAACGTTGTAAATTATAAGCCAAGAGCTTAATCTCCAGGTAAGTTAAATTTGTAGGTTTAGTTGCCCTGAATTTAACTGTATTTCATATCTCTTTTCTTTTAATATATAGATTGGCACTAAAGGAAGGTCAGAGAAAATAAGAACATACAATTTTCCACAGAACCGGGTCACAGATCACAGAATAAACCAGTCACTTCATGATCTTGAAGCTTTTATGCAAGGAGAGGACCTACTGGATGAACTTGTACAGTCATTGAAGGATTATGCTAATTATGAATCTTTGGTAGAAATTATTTCCAACAAAGTTTAAGCTGACTTGTTATTAAAGACTTGTATAGCTTATGAAAATTCTATTATAGCAAGTCACATTGTGTACATACCAGTATTCTCTTGAAACACATGAGTTAACACAATTGGGAGTAACATGTTTTTAATACATAGGTAATTTATATGAATCGTCTCTCAATTTATTAGTAAAAAGTATTACAATATAGTCATGACTCTGGTTGTACATTTTGAACTCTTACAAGAAAGGAAAACAGTCCTTTGTTTTATGTAAAATATTTAACGAATGATCAGAAATTTGGTTTAATTCTTAAGGAAAACTTCAAACATAAAACAGTAGAAATATGACAGTAATTATTGTTATTAGTCAAGGTTCTAGTCAGGAGACAGAAACCATACCTTTAATTTGAACAGGGATAATTTTGATATAAAAAATTAACCAACGATGGGATTAGCTATTAGGAGATAAAAGGTTACTACTCTAGGACTGAGAGAGAATACCCAAGGAAAGAATACCCTTGGAAAGGGCTTCCCTTCCCTCCAGGTAGAGAGTCAGGCCTGTTGGGAGAGTAACGCTGACTAGAAGCCTAGGCACCCTGTGGCCCAGCCAACTTGACACATAAAATTAACCATCAGTGTCCCAAGAGCACCCCTGGCAGCTGTGCATAGAGACAGAAACAAAAGAAGCCCCTTCCTCGTGCACTGCCTGTCCACCTACCCTACTGACAAAGCTTAACGTGGTACCAGCCGGCAAAGGAGAAATGTTTATAGGTCCAGCTCCAGTATCACAAAGTAAGGCAATAAATCGGTAACTGGCACAACCGCACTCGTTGCTCAGCTTCAGTAATTGAAGTTATAAATATGTTACACTTCACCCTTAAATATTTCAGCTTGTATGTAAAAAAAAATGACACTGTTCTACTTAATCATATACTATCATCACACCTAACAAAATTCACAGTAATTCCCTAACATCTTCAAACACCCAATTCAAGTTTTCCCCAGTTCTCCCCGAAATGTTTTAACTGGCTTCTTCAAACCAGGATCCAATTAAGAATCACAGATGGGAATACGTGATTATATTGCTTAAATTTCCCTTATTCTAGAACAGCCCTGCCAAACGCTGCCCCCTTTTTTTCATGACACTGCACTGAATTTTCATTTGAGAAGGCGAGACTATTATGGGTCACGTCATTTGTTCCTCAAGTCACAGTAGTTCCTGCAAACTGGAAGTTAAGAGCTTAAGACTAGGTTAGTTTTGCATAGTCCTTCCCTTTCCTGTGACTTGGCATTTTTGTCATTAAAATATACAGTTAAGTAAGCCAGCCTGAATGCTCTGATATGCTAAGATGTATTAGATTCGCTAAAAAATGACTTCACCCTTGTGAAATAAGAATTTGTTGAAAGTGAGCTTAAAGCTAAATCAGTATAGTCTTTTTTTCTATCATAACATTTAAAAAGTTGTTCTTTTTTCCCTGGCAATCCTGGTTATGATTAGCTTTTTTCTGATAAGCCTGACTTCAGAGAATTGAGCCTGAGAGGGAAGGCGAGCACAAGAATGTCTGCCTGAAGCTGTACAGCTGGTAAAAGACTTCTTGGTGTTGAGAGCAACAGCAAATAAAGTAGTGTGCTTGAGAAATAGACCCCCCCCCATGGTTCTCCCATGGTGTGTGCTTCACTGCAAAAAGCAGTCATAAATTCAAGCTGTTTAACTACAAAAAAGGAAAAGAAACAGGACATGTCAGTTACCCCATAAAAAAAGTGAGAAAAGCTAGAAATGCTGGCTCGAGAATATTTTGAAAACATGAGGTAAATGAAGAACTACAATTATGAAGAGCTCTACCTAGTGGATGATGAATAAATGTCAAATTTATGGTAGTTACAACAAGGTGGGATTTCGAGAGAAACAAAAGTGATTTCACTATTAAGGTTATATGATTGAAATGTTAAAGTATTAGGAGACATTTAACTCTCAAAACTGCACATTTTTTCATGTGTTTGAGTCAACAGTATTAATTTTTATAAACGTACTACATAAATTCAAAACTACATTATTGTCAGGCAGTTGTTTCCTCTTTAAGTCAACATTTATTAGCCAAATTCCCTTTAAAGCCCCAGCATGTGCTAAATTTCAGAGTAATTTTATATTGATAATTTCTCACCTTATTGCTCTAAAAGGGAGGTGTAGAAAAACCATTAAAGACAGTTAAGAATTTAAGCTGGCCAAAGGTTATCAGATACATCAGAGAATTTTAATTTGAAGAGTATCCCTCTACCCTGTAATGTTCTGCTCACGAAAGCCATTCTGTTCTGCCTTCACAGGAACAGCAGATGAATGCCCCTCTTAGTGACCTAAGCAACTCAAGAATACAGCAAGACGTGTCATTGAGCAGTCATCATCACTGAGCACAAGGCCCAATGCAAGCCTGTGTCTCCCAGATTTACCACTTTCCCCTTGGGTCTTTTGGTTTCCTTTTTGAATGAAAGGGACACAGCTACAGGTTATTAAATATTACAGTATACTGTTATTCAATTTCTCTTTACCTCCTTTAACAGGTAATAATTAGAAAAGTTGCACTGAGATTATGAAAGGTCTTGAATGTTGTATTTCATTCTGTGAACAAGGGAGAGCCAAAAGTCTACTCATTCTGTCCCCATCCCTCTCCAGTCCCTCCCTCTCTGCACCACAGGAAAAGAAAGTGTGAGAGCTGTACTAATGAAGGTGGGAAAGAACCTTCCGTGAATTTTCAAACTTCCTGCCCATTAGAACATCACAGTTGGTTAGAAAAAAATTATCATAATACTTTGGTAATGTTAACAGTATAACTTTAAGATATGTATCACCATGTGCCTTATGAACACCTGTGGAGTAACTTGACAAATTCTGGTCTGTGAACTGACATTGGCTTACACTTCACTAATCTAAATTAGTTATTCCTGTATGATCAAATGTAATTTTTGGAACCCAGGAAAAGGTAAGAATAGAGCAACAATTTTGGCGTGAAGCTTACTAGAACCCTACGTCTAACATTTTAAGGGCCTTAGAACTTTGTAGCTGTTTGCACAAACTATGCATCTACACAGCTACCTGAATTATAAAGCACCCAATGTCGCTCCCACCTGCCTTTGCCTTCCCTGCCCTCTCTTCCTAAAACACACAATTACCTCTACAGACTTCAAGGTCCAACCCAAAGGGAACTTTTGCACTATGCAGAGTCAACTGCTCTTCATTAGTATTCCACAGCCCTTTACACAACAGTATGAAAACACTTATGGCAAGGCAGTAAACTCACTGGGTTACTCCTGTCTCAGGTTTGTGTGCGTAATAAGGAAAAGGGAAAGGGTGGTCAGGAAATGGAATGTATTATTAACCCTTTCACATCATTTCATTAGTGGACAAAACTGTTTTCTTCATTCTTGTCTCTTCAACACCTAACTTCATGGCACTAAAAAGATGTCTAAAAGGCAGTTAGATCTAAAATTATTTGTCTAGAAATCTGGTGTATTGTTCAGGAAGAACCAAAACTGAACTTCATTTCAAAACGGCCTACAACATCAGTTAATCAAAACTCATTCAGCCAGAATGGAAATTTTAAAGACGTATAAATAAAAAATCACTATGTCTAAAATGAAACGTCATATTCCTCTATAACCCGTTTCTCGTTGTGTGATCTCAGTTTCTTTCACGGCACTACCATTCTCCCTCTCTCAAAATTAAATTGTAGTCATCGTCGATTCCTCTTCCTTATATGCAGTTTACTGTAACGCCTACTCTCCTAAATACCCTAAACTTCACTGATTCCGTTACCACCACTATGGTCCACAATTGCTTCTCCCGGACTACTTTAATAGTCCCCTGCATCTTAACTCTAATTCAGATCACACATACATAACTGCCAGATTCATCTTCCTAAAATGCAAGGCTCTGATCTTGTCACTCTTCTACTCAACAACTTAATAGGTTCCCACTGCCTCCCAAATAAAACTCCAACTCTGAAGTATGCACGCAGCACATCCATATCCCTACCAGCATCCTTTCATATTAGCCCACTTTACACACCACCCCTTTATGTCACATCAAATTAATTTTTCTTGATAAACCCTCCTGCACTTAAGCTTGCCCCCATTTTGTTCCTATGCCAGGGAAGGCCACTCTCCTCCCCATTCCCTTAAAAGACATCCCCAACAGCAAAGGTTCACGTCTAGAGGCAACCTCACTCCCCAGGGGATACGTCTCTATGTTTGGAGACAGTTATCACAACTTGGGGTGGGGGGGCAGGGGGAATTAGAGGTTAAGGCTGCTGCTACACACCCTACAATGCACAGCATAGCCTCCACAGCAAAGAATTCTCTGGCCCAAAATGTCAGTAGTGCTGAGGTTGAGAAACCCTGTCCTACAGAGTAATCTCATCCTGGCATACAGCAGTAACTCCGCTGTTCTATAAAAATTCCCACGGTAACTAGACATATTTGACTCATCCAGTGTTCACAGCTGTATTTTGTACACCTTATCTCCTCCCCCCTGTACTCATGATGCTTTTTATTCAAAGATTATTTACTAAGCATCTACGTCTATTAGGTGGCTGGCCCAGATAGGAAGCAAAGGGGCAGGTACCACATCCCAATTATTTCCAGACATTTCCAGGATGTCTTGCATGCTGTAGATCTGCAATAAGGATTTGGTGAGAATAAGGGCAATTCTCTCTGCGCTTCATTTTGCACCTAAAAACTCAGCAATTCTGATTGATACTGATTTGTAGGAAAAAAGAGGTACATATATCTGTTGACATCGAGTAAAATTCAGAATAGCCCTTTCTAAATTTCTCACTAAAAATGAAACTAACAGGCGCTCATGAACCTACTGAAAAAGTTAAAAGTTAACTCTCAGTTAATAATATTTCAACATAATTAAAGCTCTAATAGTTAAAATCAATATTAAGTAATTTAATAAGCCTAAAGAAAAAGACTAACAAACTATTCCAGCATGCAATAAAACATGCTTCACTCTTTATATTACCTTATATTACAATGGTAATTTTAGTTTTTCCAATATCTTAGCCTTTTTCTGAAAATAAATTTTAAAAATAACTGCTGGACCATACCTTTTAAGCTGTGGTTAAGATTCAAAGGTTGTAGTCCAGGTGCTCAATTAATTTAATGAGAACCCCCCTCCCCTCAAATTTCACATATTTGCATCTAAAAATAAAAAAGGTGAATAAAGATGATCTCTGAGGTCAAATGGGAAAGTAATATGAAAACGTACTTATAAGCAATCAAGCCTCCCACAAGTACTATTACTCCTCAGTATAACACAGAGGAAAGAGGAAAGTATGTGGACTTATCCTAAGACTGGTGGTTCTGTGGGAATGAACTTACACTTTTAAGCACAATCAGAAAATGAAAACCCTAAGGTTACTGGGAGAATTAAAGGCTAATTTTACAAAGTGCCTAGTAGATAAAAAAGCTACCATCGCTTTAATATTCATTCAACAAATCACTCCGTTGCTAACATTCCTCCAACAGTTAACCAAGTCCTACAGGATCTGGCTTCTACCTATCTGACCTCACCTCCTACAGTCTTTTGCTCTGTAGGCTCTAGACTTCCTTCTAGCCCTGGAAGAAGCTATGCGCCTTCAGTCTCTTTCCTCTGCTTACTATGCAGATCTCTGCATTGCCAGCTGAACATTCGGAGCTTGGTCCAAAGCCTCAGAAACCTTCCTGACCACCCAAAGTCCTTAACCCTGCCCCTACTGCCCATTCTCTACCCCCTTATGTTGTTTTATATTCCTCTTTCATTCAATGAAATTGTTAATTGCGAATTTCTTTCCCATTAGAAAGTAAACTCCCTGAAGAACAGGACTTTTTGTCTTTTCAACCCTATGTCTGCAGGACCTAGCACCAGGGCCAGGTGAGAGACATGACACAGGTGCAAAAATTTAAGGGGATGCCAAAATTTTCAGCAACCCAGAAAAATACTAATTTAATGCAACATTCTGAAAAATAAACTCAAAAAAACATGAACTATCGAAAATTTTACCTAAAGACAGGATCCACTCAGCACTTGCATGATTCATCCTGATCCCGGCCCTGCTTCACGCAGGACTTGCCCACAATTTGAGCGCTTACCACAAGCCAACTATTAACTCTCCCCGAGGCTGCAGAAAAGCAAAAGAAAGAGGGAAAACTGCCAAAGACAAGGGATTCGGACTCTGGGGAGCTCACCTCCTGTAACGTCACTGTGTTGTGACCAAAAGCTGGGTCGGGGGACTGCAACGTCACCACTTAAAGCACACATTCAAAGAGTGAAAAGTTCAGCATGACAAATTATACGGTACAACTTGTCATAGAAGACTTAACAATTAATACTTCCTCCGTTTCCTCCATCACTAGAAAATCAGGCCAGGAGCCTTCGGTCCCAGGGTGTGGAAATAGGAACTCCCAGGGCAGGATGACTGACTGATTCATTCATTCTACAGCAAGGACTACTGTGTGCGAGTACAGTAGATTTAATAAGCTAAACATCCGTAACAAAGCAGTGGTGGCTGGGGAACAGTGGTTGAAAATAAAAACACGCTTACAAGAAGAAGTGACTGTCCCAGCCTCAGCCCCTCCGGAAGGCTCCTGGGAGATGCGGGCCCAGGTCTCCCCGCACCACGTCAGCGGGAGCAGCTCCATGTGCCTGGAGGGACGCGGCCCCACCCACCGCGGCCCCAAGCTCTCCGCCCCCCAAACAGAAACGCGGGGGACCCCAGCGCGCAAGCGCCAACCCGCCAACAGCACAGCTACCGCCCGCCACAAGCGCCTGCGCGAAAGCGCTGAGCCGGGGGTGGGGCGAAACTAGGAGGAGAGAGGAGCGCGCCTAAATCCTAGAGAGGCGGGCTAAGTAGGGCTGGGGGAGGGCTCCTCTTCCGGAAAGTCTGCATTCCCGAACGACCACAGTGGCTACTCACCAAACTCCCGCTTGTGAGATGACCGGAGAAAGTCGGCTACCCTTTCTACCCAGCGGAGATCTTCAGACAGAAGCCGAAGCTGCCTTCAGGATGAAATTAGGACCCGCAGGAGGCCCGTTCTCCAGACGCCGAAGGGAAGCGTGGCGGGAGCGCGCATGCGTGGTAGGCTCCCTCCACGTGCGGCCCGGCAGTGGTCTCCCTGCGCTCCGAGGTCCCGCCCCCTGCCTCAGCATCTTTCCGGACGCGCGGAGCCGCCGGGGAAGAAGGAGGTTGGGCCTGGCGGCCCGGCCCCGCCTCGGCAGCCTCCAATTGGGCGTGGGTGAGGGCACCCCCTCCCGCCGCCTTCCCATTGGAGCGCGCGTGCGAGCGGCGCGCCCCATTGGGCCGTGCGGATTTGGGCACCAAATTCAAAGATTTTAAAAGTACCAGCTGGCGCCTTTTAGAAGCTAGAGCTGAGAAGCGGGTGGCCCGTTTCTCTGCCGCGGGCGCAGCTCCCTCACCTGAGGCGGAACCCACTTGCCCTGGCATGAGCCGGTGCCCCTGCAGCTGTTCCCCACGGCCGCCCTCCGGTTCCTGCCGCTGCAGCTACGGCGTCCTGACAGCCGCCGGGCGCCCTCGCTCCTTGGACGGTGGGTGAGAGGAGAGAGTGCGAGCGGGGTGCGCCTTCCAGGAGAGGTGCCCAGTGAGGGGGGAAAGACGGGGGACAGCGCCCCGGACCCGACGCGCTCCCGAATCCGGCCGTGGGGCCCGTCGCTGGGCCTCGGGCGGCCGGCGGCGGCAGCGGCGGCGGGGGGTCCCGGGACCGGGAGGGAGAAGGCAGGGGTCCGGGGAGGGGAAGAGGTGCCGAGGCGGGCCCGGGTCCCGCCGTGCACGCGCAGCTGGGCGCCTGCTCCCGAGGAGGTGCGGGTCGCGGCCTCCCCGATGGCCCTCTCTCCTCGCGCAGGGCCACCGACCTCCACCCCGCCGGCCCGGGCTCCAGACGCCCCTCCTTCCCCTCCCCCACCCCGGGGCTGCGGCTCTGACAGGGCCCGCGAGCCGGTGGCCCGTAGCCTCCGACCAGTGGCCCGACCCCCGCTTCTGTGTCCCGTTTCCCCGTGTGCCCCGCACCCCCGGGTCGGAAGTCAGTTCCCCCCGGTTTTCGTCACCTCAGCCTTCCTGGCGGGCGCGGGAGATCGTGCTCGCTGTTATCTCCCGCCTCCTCCGCCGGCCCGCGCCCTGAGGGCCACCCCTCCGACCCCTCGGGATTTCCAGGGTTCCCCCCAACCCAATCCCGCCAAATGCAGGGCCCCCTCATCGGGCCAGGCTCTGCTGGGACGTCCAACCAAAAATGTTCAGTTTCTCCTTTTTTCCCTTTACCCAGTGACTCAGTCTCAAGGCCTGGAGTCAGAAGGAGGGAGGAAGAAAGGCACTTTTTAATACAAAACCCTGAATTTGTCCAAATTGAGACGGTCTTGAAGAATTTGGGAAGCAGATTTGAGAAGTGAAGAATCAGTTATGTTTTTTCCCCGCGCTCCTGAGGAACCAGTCTTTTATTCCACCTCTTGGGTGGAATGGAAGGCACTCGGATAAACGCTGACTTTTTTATCCTCTTTGTTGCTGTCTCCCAAAAGAGATCCAGATGCATTCATTTTACCTCAGAAATGACCAAGAATTTTAGAAATTAGCAACTTGATATTGTATATTTGGTCATCACTGAAAAGTGCCCCTTTCTTTAGAAAAGGAATGTAGAAAGCTCAAAAAATATTTTAACAGGTTAAGTCTGTTTCTAGAAAACCCTGAATCTTGAGCCCCTCTGTGAAATTCTGAAGCTTGGTGGCTCTAAGAAGGGGTATTTTTGGTTGCTTAATTCCAGTTGTCTTTACTACCTTGCCCCTCACGAGAATATTTGCTGGTCCCTGGATTTTTTTTCCATATTTACAAATTTGAGGAAATGAAATTAAAAATCTATTGCATTCCATTACTTCTGAAAGGAGGCTTTTCTAAAATTTTCTCTCAGGGATTATGGCTGATTTGCAGTTGATGGCGGCAGGCCTTGGGGCTCTCTTAAATTTTTAAGGACTTGCCATGCCTAATTAGTGTTGGGCACATGCTGGTTATCTTATAGGTATTGGAGATTGTAGAACTTGATTATTTAGCATTGGCATAGTGGGAAAGATTTTTAATTCCAAGCACTGTAATCTTTTTAACTATTGTAATATGACACGTCACATCTACATTGGAAGGTCAAATAGAAGGTCAAACTTTGTATGGTTAACTATCATACCACTTTCTCGTGATTGGATTGTTGAGTGGGTAACTAAGAGGTTTTAAGAATGTTATCAACTCTGAGGTAGACATTAGTATTTCCATTTTAAAGAAACTGAAAGACTAATTCAGCGTTCTAGGTTACAAAACTAGTCAAAAGGCTGAGCAAGGATTTTCATTTGAAGTCGGATATGATTCCTAGGGAAAGTATATAATAATCTGAAATGCATAGGTCTGTGTAGAATGCATTTTGCTACTTTTAAAATGTTCGTGATTTACAGTATAAAGAATATGAAGGGATTTGGCTTACAAAAATAATATGGTGAAAGTAAGTTTTATTTATTAAACTATAAGTGACAGGGACTCTTCCATACATTTAATCCAGTTTGGTTGGTTTTCTTACCTGCATTTTATAAATGAGGAAGCTTGCTTAGTTTTTTGTTTGTTTGTTGTTAGTTTTTTGTACCTGAGATGCTCAAGATTTAAACCCCAGGGTATTCTTTACTCCCCTTTCCTTCATCATCCACATCTAATACAGGACATCCCCAACCTCTGTTGACTTTATCCTTCTAAAAAGATCTCAGATTTATCCAGTTATCTTTATTTCCGCCGCGGCCATCCGAGTCTCAGGTACCCAACTCTCTGAACTCCTGTGATAGGCACCTCCAACTAGCCTCCCTGCTTTCACTTGAATCTTCCTACTATCCATTTTTCACAGTTGCCCATCTTTTTTTTTTTTTTTTTTGACGTAAACCAAATGTCTCTACTTAGAACCCCTCAAAGGCTCTTTTTTACACACTAAATAAAAGCCAGTATACCCTAAAAATCCTATAGAGCATACTGTACTTCTCCAACTTTCATTTTCAAGCAATTCTTCCCCTAGCTCACAAAGTCACAGCCCTGCAGGCCTTCCTCTTCCTTGAAAGCTCAACACTTGTCCTTCCAGTGTCCACCTCTGTCTGGTTTTTCACAAGGCTTTCAGATGTCAGGATTTCACCTCCAAATGATTTTGCATGACTAGTTTCTTTTCTACTCCACACCCTGTCACTAAAGAGGCATTGGATAAATGAATGAAGTGGCAGAACTAGACTCTTAACCCTCATCTATCTGAGTCAAGGGGTCACAGAACCATGTGATACTTTTTTTCCTTCCAGGGTAATATCAGATCAATTACATTTCCCAAATTGTTTAGGGGCATTTGGCTTGGTCATGGGGAAGCACTGAACTAGTTAAAAAACATGGAATTAGCTTTTTACAGTCTTTCAGCTTCCTTTTTTAAATAAAAGATGGTATTCAGTTTATTTTGCAGTATAAACTTCACACTCTAAATCTACAACCAGCATCCAGATTTTGGAACCAATGAAAGGAACCAAAGTTCCTTGGAGAAATAACAGATTTTGGCTGGAACAGGAAAAATACAAGATGATCGTGGAGCATCTTGTTTAGTGCCAAAAAGTAAGGAATGTCAAATGAACATGAACTTAGAATGGCAAAAGCTGGAACAGTTTGAGCAACAATGTAAATAATGTAGTATTAAATTATAACCCAAAGTCCATAAGTCTATACTTTTATGCTTTTTTTTTTAATGCTCTTCATCTTACTTCCCAGGTGAGATAATGGATGGAACAGTGAATTTACAGTGAAGAATAATCTGTCCCTCTTAACTACCTGTCAAATCTTAGGCAAGTTACTTAGATAAGCTTCAGTGTTCTTAACTGTAAATAACAATGCCTCTCCATTCTACCCCAAAAGGTTGTGAGAATCAAGTGTTTGGAAACACACTGGAAATTAACTTCTAAACACTTAATAAGGTAGTTGAATCATTATTAGCTCTAAATTTAAAGAACTGTCCATATCCAAAGAACAATGTTGGATGAAAGGGGTTCTATAGGATAGTCTCCCAGTAACTAAGTTCTAAAGACAGCAGAGGAAGAATGCTTTTGAAAAGAATTTTGAGTTTCTGAAGTACAGTTTCAGGCCTCTTCCCTTTAGGCAACTAAACAAAGTAAAAGGTGTGTCTTTGTTGGTGGCTTCTTTTTTATCCTCTCAGATAAAATGTAGTCTTGTGTAAATCATACTTAATTCTTTACTTGAGGCAAAAATAAAAATCTCTTGGAATTTTTTACTCTTCTGAGTAGAAGAGAACCACTCAGTATAATTTGTTCTAGAGTTAGGGTTAATTGGGGGTTTATTTACTTTTATGCCCCTGAACTCTTAGTTTAAACCTAATTAAAAGAGTGTCTCTACCTACAAGGTTACTTGCTATCAAGGTGTCCTTTAGTACTTGGAGGTTCTAAGTAAAAACAGTAAAATTAATATGAACAGATGCTGTACTTACGTACCTATGTTTACTTATAGGGTAAATTTTTACCTACCTGTGATTGGTTTGCAGGGGGTATAGTAGATGGGGGAGTATATTAGAAGCACGTACCATCCATATACTCTGCCTTCAGAAATGCTAAGCAATTTTCTTGAACCCATTCCTTCCCAGTCTCTACTGCCTGACAGAAATTCTAATCATCCTTTAAAGCAGTGGTTCTCACCTAAGGAATGGGGGAAATTTGGCCTCTGCTGGCTTCCCCACGCTCCAATAAGTGGTTACTGGAGACATTTTTTATTGTCCTGACTGGGGAATAGTGGCTGCTAATGGCATCAAATGGCTAAAAGTTGCTAAACATACTACAGTGCACAGGACAGCCCCCAGCAAAATTATCTGGCCCAAAAACTCAGTAGTATGGTTAACATTCAAATGATTAAATTTATTGCCTTTTCAGTCCTTTCTCCAAGCTACCTATAGATTTCTTGATTCATTATTGTAAGGCTTATAATAATTGCTAAACTAACATTTAAATATACAAATTTTTTTGCTACTTTTATCAAATCTATTTTGGCATTCCCCTCCTCCACTGTCTTGACCATATTTCTCTAGAAGTATTTGATTTCTATAAGGATATTTCTTATCTCATACCCCGCTCATGGTGCATCACATTTCCTTATTTGTTCCATAAGCACAGATATTTATTAAATAGTCCCTTTTGTCACTACTTTCTACTCAGATATGACTCTAAAAGTCAGATGGTAGAGTTATACAGATTTAAAAGCAGTCTGTACTGAAGGTACCCCCTCAAGAGTAAGATGTATATACTTTTATAAGGTTTTAGTAATGTTTTCTCATATTAAACTTGGACAATTTCACAGCTACATAGGCAGTACCCAGTGCTGAGAGAATGCAAAGTAATTAAGTCTCTATATCCCAAATTTAGAAGTAGGGATATGTGGAAATTTTGCCATTAGGAAGTAAGTATGTTATGTTCTTTTTGTAGGTTGTAAAGAAGAAAGTTCCACTGTCTCTGTCAAAATGAAGTGTGATTTTAACTATAACCATGTTCATTCTGGAATTAAACCGGTAAAGCCTGATGACAGTAGAAGACAAGGCTCCTACACTACTGCGAATTTGGAAGGTTCTTATAAAGACTTCATTAAAGACTATGAAAGGTTATCAGATATTGGGTCACTGATTGTGAGCCCCAGGATTGTAGAACTTGAAACTGAGAGCAAGCCCTTGCATAATAAGGAAAATCTACATGTACAGCAAACACTTAATAGTTCAAATGACATAGAAGAACTAGAGACCAGCGGACCTTATGAAGACAGTGGCTACTCTTCATTTTCCCAGCAAAGTGGCCTCAATGAACATGAAGACAGTAGCCTTCCCCTGGTGGAAAATTTCAGTGACAGTCCACAATCTTGCCTGCTACGGACACAAAGCCCAGACCAATATCCCAACAAAAACTTGCTGCCGGCTCTTCATTTTGAAAAAGTGGTTTGTTCAACATTAAAAAAAAATTGTAAACGAAATCCTAAAATAGATTGGGAGAAGCTCAAGGAATTTATATCCAGTGGAAATTTTAGACTACAGAATATAATTGGCAGGAAAATGGGCCTAGACTGTGTAGATATTCTCAGTGAACTCTTTCGAAGGGGACTCAAACACCTCTTAGGAAATATTTTGACACAGCTCAGTGATATGGACTTAATCAAGTAAGTATTGTTGCTTTGTGGTCATTAATATAATCCATGAACATTTTTGTTAGATGGCTCAGTACCACCAACTCATGCAAAGACATAGTACGGTAGTCGTGCACTGTTTTTAATTGAAGTGATGACTTTTGTCTGGTTGCTGGTATTTTACTACTTATGTGTCACTAGGAGGAAAGAAAGATAATTTTTAAAGTATGCATTTAATCCAGTTATTTCAAATTTCATATTTATGCTATTAGAAAACTATTTCTGTGAGATTGGGATCTTGTTCCTTTTGGTTCTGAAATTGTTCATACGTAAACTCCATCTTTTAGTCTTAACTATAAAACAAGAGCCTAGGTCTGGTGTACAGGTCCAATAGGCATTATGATTTTTGTCACACTTGAAAGTATGAAATAATTTCTGTTCTTTTTAGGCCATTTTCAAATTTGAGAGTGATGAAAATACAGAAACCCACAAATGGGTCTGATTATTACTATTTCTTAGAAACCTTATACTGACTACCCTTTCGCATTCCACCAAAGAAAACCTGTTAGGATGAGGTAACTGAGAATTATGATGATTATCCAGACTATTGGATTAGATTGCTTCCAGCTCAACTGGGTTCATTTTTGGCTTTTTGAAAAATTTTTTAGAGGTACTCTTTGTGTTACTTTACACTGGTCCATGAAATATAGGTGAAGCAAAACAGACATAAGTAAGGATTGATTTTTATTATTGGCTAGCTTCTTGAGGGATAATCAACCTCACAACATTTTTGTTAGCAAAATGGAGTTTTTAAATTGATTTCTACTAATAGCAGTGTGTCCTCAAGTTCTTTGAAATTTGTCTAATGTTAATAAATAACCAAGATGGTGCCATATGTACAGTGGGGCTTCTTATTTGATATTTGTGGATATTGTGAGAAAATGAAGTACAAAGTGTAGGGTTCTTAAGCCTGGATCCACTTAGGATTACTTGATGGCGAGCTTTTAAATAAATACAGCGCCCTGGCCCCCATTTTAGATCAGTTAAACCCAAGTGACTAGGCATGGGCCATCCTTAAATCTTTCTCACTGTTGTGGCCTCTCCCGTTGCGGAGCACAGGCTCCGGACGCGCAGGCTCAGTGGCCATGGTTCACGGGCCCAGCCGCTCCGGGGCATGTGGAATCTTCCTGGACCGGGGCACGAACCCGTGTCCCCTGCGTCGGCAGGCAGAATCTCAACCACTGCGCCACCAGGGAAGCCCCATCCTTAAATCTTAAGTGCATACCTCAGGCAATTCTAATGTGTAGCCGGGTTTGAGAAGCACTGCTAATAGAAATTTCTTTTTTGCACTGTTAATGTTTCTGTAATATAGTCATCTTAGCTCTTTGTGGTGCTTTGTTTCCTTTATACTCATTTACTTTTCCAGTGTGTCTAAAGTGAGCACAACTTGGAAGAAGATTCTAGAAGATGATAAGGGGGCATTGCAATTGTACAATAAAGCAATACAAAGAATTACCGTAAGTCTTGCAGTTGTTTTTAATTTTAAAATATAACAGCTAGTGCTCTTTACCTTTGAAATTGGAGGGGGAAATAGCAAGGATAACAGATGATCTGGAAATCCTTTACATTCATAACTCATTAAAATAATTCAAAGATAAAGGGGATGGGATCCCAACCCAGTCGTTTATTTCTTGGGTTCTCCATGAAAGGAAATGTCCGAAGATGAAGGGAAAACTACTCAGATCTCAGTGAGAGTTGACCATATAGCTTGGTTGCCATTTGTAGTTTAGCTGTTAACAAATAAACAGTAATTATCTACATATTGAAGATTCTTAATGCAGGAAAGGAATTCATTTACTTTACCAAATACTTAGTAACTTAGGAGATGTTTCTGAGAATAAAGATCAACACATGATTAAAATTTCAGGCCTAGGAGTTGGCCGACTTAGGTCCAGATTTTGGTGCTGCTGCTTACTAGCTGTATAGCTTTAGACAAGCAATGCTTAAATTCTCCAAGTTCAGTTTCTTTATGTATAAGCTGGTGTTAATGGAAACTTTTCTATTCCAAAAGATTGTTTTGGATCCATTCATAGCACTGAGGGGACACTTAAACAGTGACTGTTGCCATCTACTGGTGGGTGGGGAGAATGACCTTTTGTTCTAGTGGTAGTGCTTTATAAATCATGTATTAAATGCTACATACTAAGAGTGTAAAGCGCTTTCTCACAATTTCTGATTTGCAGTTTCACTCAACAGCTTAGTTGTTAGGCCTTAAATGTGTGAATATTTGTGGGTGGCTGTGTTTAAGCACATGCAGGTAATTTGGATGCAGGAATAAATCCTTTATATTCTCATTTGCCCCTTTTACATGTACAACATGTACAAACATAATAAAAATTCCTGATTGTTGAGAATATAGGAGAATATTTTTTAATCCTATTAAAACTTTTTTTTTTAATTAGGAAAAGAACATTAAGTTTTCACCACACGCTTCAACCAGAGACTATGTTTTATTCAGAACCCCATTAGTATCTGTGCAAAAGTCAGCCACCCAGACTCTCCCCAAAAAAGAAGCTCGAACCAAGTTACCTGATCCAGGTGATCAGAAAGGTTCTACTTACAGTCGACACAGTGAATTCTCTGAGGTAATTTTTTGTTTATTAATAAATTAGAAACATATGGGACATTTATTGTTAAAAGGATTTAGAGTAAGAAAACCATTTATAACTCAACTAATCAAATTAGGGAAGTACACAGAGATGTCTTTCTAGGCCGAAAATAATAGATACCATTTGGCATTGTTTATGACAGTTCAATGTTGTTGAGATCTAATTTGGAAACACAAAGAGAATAAGGAAAAACCTTGATTTTGAAGTTTTATTTATAAAACTGTTAAATACTACGTTTCACAATTACTGCCTTTAATAACTGATGAAGAGAGCTAAGCAAGAAGTCAATTTTATCAGGTACCGCATAGATATGGAAACATGGTAACCTTCATAGCAATATAAAGATAAATGCCATATAATGTAATAGGTGTTTTTAAAAAAGTAGAACTAGAGGTGAAGGAGCAACCAACTCCTGAGTGACTCCAGGAAGATTTCACAGAAAAGGTGACGTTTAAGTTCTGCATTGATGTGTGAGTAGCATTTATGAATAAGAGCATGTTTGTAGCATTAGGAAATAGCCACTGGATCAGTTGACAGTGGTTTCTCACCTGTTGAACAGAAAGCTCCTTAAAGGTGGGAGTTGTGACATTAGTGCTTTATACATGTATTGGGGAAGGCACAGAGGTGCACTTGTTTTGAGTAACTAAATTACATTCAGTCCTTACTAAAATTTGTTTATGGATTTTCTTCTTTCTAGGCTGCCAGAACTTTGAAAAAGAATGAGAGCCTCAAAGCCTGTATTCGCTGTAATTCACCTGCAAAATATGATTGTTATTTACAACGGGCAACCTGTAAACGAGAAGGCTGTGGATTTGATTATTGCACAAGGTGCCTGTGTAATTATCATACCACTGAAGACTGTTCAAATGGCAAGCCCCTAAAAGCCAGTTATAAAATGGGTCCTTTGCCTGGTACTAAGAAAAGCAAGAAGAATTTACGACGACTGTGATCTCTTAATAAATCAGTTGTAAGTGATCTTGAAGGTTAGTTAGAAAATGTTAGGTTTTAACTTAAAAAAATAAATGTACTATGATGTTCAATTTTATGTTGAAATCAGTGTAGTACATGGGTTTTTTTTCCCTCAGTGAGAAGAGAGGATACACAAACTCTTAAAATATTTTACAATTTAATGTGAAAAAATTCAAAATTCTCAATCTAAATCAGAAAATTTAAATATTTTAAGAAAAACTTTTTCTGATGATTGTGATTCAGAGGTAAAATAAAATTGTCTCGATTTTATGGTAAAGGAGGACCATGTAATTTTACCTGGACAATCTTAAATGTAAATCTTCTTTACCATCCATTAGCATTTGAGACAATTTATTTGCTTTACCAAATTAATAATACCTATTGAAATATCAGCTTCTGGTGTCTGTTAATTTAAATGTTTTGTCACCTTTCTTGAACCTCTTTTTCAGTGTGTGTATTTCCCAAAAAAGTATCTTTTGTGAAATCGTGCTTTTCGTTTTTCGTAAGGTTTGTATGTTTTAATATTTTGTACATATGTAAATATTTCCGTATTTTTTATGTGCCAGAGTAAGAAAATAAATGTCCTTTGTTTATACATGTAAATAAACATTTCTCCTGCTACGAATAAAATTGTCACAAGCGTAACAAATAATGTGAGTCTTTTATTTAAACATTTTAAACTTAGAAGCAGCGGAAGTAAGAAGCTGTAGGACACTGCCTGGTATGTGTGAAGGCATTGAGTGGGTCTTTGTCTGCTTATCTGAGGACCTTGTGAGATTGATTACCAGGCTCTGTTCCAGGCTCTATTCCAGTTTTCTCCCCACCTAGTATCCTAGTAGTTGTGTAGTTGGGTCGAAATAAGCATCTCAGGATGGTTCAATACAGGAGGACCATAAAACACTCTTTGAGGAATACTGGTGTATTATTTCATTCATCACAAAGACAGTTAAACTGTATGGCTTAAACAGCCACAAAAGAAATATATTAAACTATACTAGAAAGATTAAAAATAGTATGTAGAATAAAATGTTGTCTTTGACTGCAATCAGAGCTTTTGTGCTAATAAGAGCCCAGGATAAGGACTTTTTTTTTTTTATTCCTTAATTCCTTAATTCTAAAATTTGGTTTCAATTACGGATATGGAGGAATTAAAGAGTTTTAATTCAGATCTACCGAAGGCATAGACTTAAAGGTGGGCCACACAGGTGCTCTCAGTCAGTAGGTCCTCACAGAAGCTTAAGGGCTTTGCCCTTGATCTCAGCAGAAACCTAAGAGGATTTATCTCAAGTGGGTTTGTGGGTGTGTCTTTTGTCTAATGGAGTAGAACCTCCAATAAAATTAACACAGGTTTGCTTAAGCTTTGTTGATGTAAAATTGACAGACAAAAAATATTAAAGTGTATAATTTGATGTTTTGACATATGTGTGCATGAAGCCATCATTATTGCTGGGACGAAGGTAATGAATATTACCATCATCCACCGGGTTTTTCCTGCTTATTTGTAATCCCTCCTGTTAGTCCCCAGGCAATCACTGATCTGTCACTGTAGATTAGTTTGCCTCTCCTAGAATTTTGTATAAATGAAATAATTATGTGTTACTTGTCTGACTACTTTCAAAGAACATTACTTTGAGATTCATCCATTTTGTGTGTACCAGTAGTTCATCCCTGTTTCTTAAGCAATATACTATTGGATATACCAGTTTGTTCATATGTATGTTCACCCTGGTAGTTGGACATTTGGATTTTTTGCCCAGTTTTTTGCTATTAGAAATGAAGGTGCTGTAATCATTTGTATATGAGTCTTTGCAAGTGGTGTTCTTTCATTTCTCCTGGTAAATATCTAGTAGTGGAATTTTTGGATTATATGGTCAGTGTATGTTTAACTTTTTAAGAAAATACCAAAATGTTTCCAAAGTGGCTGTACCATTTTACATTCTCACCAGCAGTGTATGAGCATCCCATTTATTTCACGTGGTCATCAGCACTTGGTATAGTCTGTCTTTAATTTTAGCCATTTTAATGTGTATGTAGCAGTATGTCATGGTTTTAATTTACATCTCCCTAATGACTAATGAGGTTTGGCATTGTTATTTGCCATCATACTTTTTCTTTGGGCAAGTGTCTATCAAATGATTTGTGTGTGTGTGTGTTATTATTGATATGTGAGAGTATATACTCTGAGTACAAGTGCTTTATCAGGGTGTGTCTTGTCTTTCATTTTCCTAGTGTCTTTGGAAGAGTTTTTATTTTTGATCAAGTATAAATTATCAATTATTTGTCTTTAATACATCATGCTTTTGGTGTTACATCTCAGAAATTTGCCTAACCTAAGAGCATATATATCTTTCTCCTATGTTTTCTTCTAGAAGCTTTATAGTTTTAAATTTAACATTTAGGTCTATGATCCACTTGCAGTTTACATTTGGAACATAGTGGGAGGTATCGACTGAAATGAGTGTCCGCTTGTTCCAGCATCATTTGTTGACATATCGTTTCTTTACTGAAACGACTTTTCATCTTGGTCAAAAATCAGTTTTACATAAACATGGGGGACTATTTCAGGACTCTATTCTGTTGAATTGACCTATTTGTCTCTCGAACTCCAAAACCACACTGCCTTGATAACTAGCTTTATGTCTTAAAATGAAGTAGTGACAGTCCTTTTTTTTATTTCACAAAAAATATTTTCTAAGTTGTTTATCGTAGGTCCTTTGCATTTCTACATAAATTTTATAATTAACTTGACAATTTCTACAAAAATACATAATGGGATTTTGATTGAGATTGCAATGAGCCTATTAATCTATTGGATTAGGTTAGGAGGAGAGAATTGTCATCTCAACAAATTGAGTTTTCCAACCTGTGTACGCAGTTATTCCATTTATTTACGTTTTTTAAAATTTCTGTTAGCGATGTTTTGTCTTTTAAGCGTCATGTTTTGCACATCTTATGTCAGATTTATTCCTAAATGTTTTATATTTTAATGCTATTGTAAATGGTGTCTTTAATTTCAATTTTTGATTATTGTTAATATATTGAAATGTAATTGATTGAACTTGTGGCTTACAACCTTGCTAAACTCAATTAGTTATCGGATTTTCTATGTAGATGATCTGTGTCTTCTGAAAGTAAAGACAGTTTTATTTCTTCCATTACAGTCTATATGCCTTTTATTTCTTTTTCTTGCCATATTATACTGTCTTAAACCTCCAGCAAAGTGTTGAATAGAATAGCCTTTAAAATATCCCCCAATAATGCCAACCTCTTGGTATTTACAACTGTGTGTAATCTCCTACACTGCCTCAGGTTTGGTTTACATGACTAATAGAACACAGCAGAAGTGATGGCGTGTCACTTCCAAGACTAGGTTATAAAAGACATGGTGATTTCCACCTCCCTTTCTCTCTCTCATCACCCACTGGGGCAAAGTCCATTGTGAGCAGCTTATAGAAAGGCCCACACTGTGGGGAACCGAGGTCTCTGTAAAATGCCAAACGGCTTCCTCCCAATTGCCAAGTCTGTGAGTCTTCTTGAAAGCAGGTCCTCCAGCTCCAGTCCAGCCTTCAGACTTCAGTCCCTGTCAACATCCTGAGTACAAACTGAGTCACCCAACTAAGCTGCTCCCAAATTCCTGCGCCCACCCCAGATCATAACTTTTTTGTTTTAAGCCCCAAAGTTTGAGGAAGATTCCTTATGCAACAATAGACAACTCATACAAAGTGGGCACACCTTTCTAGGAGCCTTGGACAAGAGAAAGATGAACAGAAGTCTTTCATCACAACCTTCAGTTAGCTATACTAATTAATATTAAGAAGGTCAAGTCTTCCCCAGGACTCTGAGATGTATAATTTCTCGGCCTGGAATCAACACTAATGTTAAGTACAGGAGGCTAAGCCATCTTGCATCTGTGTAGAATGTCTCTGAATAAAGAACACATACTCCCAGACCAAAATAGGTTTGGGACTAGTATGATCACCAAAATGGACTATTTTAAGTGCTACAGAAGGAGTATAATGAGTAACTTATAGATGTTACTATTTTCATGGTGACTGTATATGGTATTTTTTTTTAATGATTCATTTTTTTTTAGAGAAAATCATAGTACTGGCTTAAAGCTTCCTAAAACTTCTTTGTTTGTATCCTGGCATCCAGGGAGACCCTATATGTTTTATGGATTGAATCTAAATAAATTTTATGTCAAAAGATCCCTTAGGTGGTTCAAGTTGTGACAAGAACACATGACCACATTCAGAAGGGCACTTGAGCTGAACCTGGTCACACGTGGTCTCCACTGGGAGCTAGTCTCCAAAATGACTTCCTTTACGTGGCTTCTCCGGTTAAGCCAGTGAGCAGTCTGACTTCTCAGAGTCACTCCTGGCCCCCTAACACGGTGCTGGGACCAACTGGTACCATTTAGTGGCAAATGCTACTTCATTGAGGACTTTAATGAAGAAAGTTCAGGTTTGGCAGCTCCGTAGTAGATCTGTTATCACTTATGATGGTGGAGATTATGTTCTAGGGTTTCTGCTAAAATCTCAATGTATTCATATGCATTGGTCTTTTGTGAGCGTTCTCCTTGTCATATTTCACTGGAGTAAATACTGTATTCACATATTAGCACTAAAGCCTTGCTTGCCTTTACCAAGGTTCATGCTGGAGTGTTATCTGACTCCCAGAGTTTAGCATTTCCATGTCCTCTATCTAGCTGGGAAGTTTGTTAAGCCCAGTTCATACAACTCGAGGGTCTGCCTGAAAGATTGCAGATGAGAGAGGACAATGGTCGTTCCTCCACTATTACTTAAAATCTAAGAAATTTAATTTCTTAAAATCATAATCATATCCTGATTGCTTGGCATTGTTCCCTTTTCCCCAAGTTCTGTTTCAACAATATAAACAGCACAATGCCACAAGATGGTGCTCTTATAACACCATACTTTTGAATGTGTTCATTCATCTGAAATTTAATATAGAAAAGGATGAAACAATATTACTGCTTTTCTATTCAATTTGTACTGTCAGATTATAACACAAAGCCCGCAACATAGTGTTTAGCTAAGATAGGTAAATATAAACTATTTACGTTTTGGTCTCGGGTATTAAGAACAGAAGCCTTGCTTATCTTCAACATTTTTATCCATGTTTATATTCAAAGTTGAGATCTGCATGGTCCAATGCAGTAGCAACATGAGGCTGCCAAACACGTGAAGTGTGGCTCATTCAAATCCAAACAGAGATGTGCTGTAAATGTAAAATACACCCCAGATATTGAAGACTTGGAATGAAGAGAAGCAAAATCTCATGTATAATTTTTATATTGACTACTCGTTGAAATAATGATACATTGGATATACTTGGTTAAATAAGATACTACAAAAATTAATTTTACCTGTTTCTTTTCACTATTTTTAGTGTGGCAACTAGAAAATGCTAAATTACATATGCAACTGGCATTAAGTTTCTATCGGACAACGTTGGTCTAAGATCACACAACAAGCAATAACAGAAGAACCTTTTCTGGCCTCAAAACCTAAACATGTCACACTCTAGTACCCTAGTACCAATATCTACCATACTTTCTAAAAATAAGTTTATTCTAGGTATAGAGATAAGAGGGTATTTGCTAGAAAATGAAGGACTAGAGGTCATCTAAATAGAATTGGATGTGGGGCTTCTCTGGTGGCGCAGTGGTTGGGAGTCTGCCTGCCGATGTGGGGGACGCAGGTTCGTGCCCCGGTCCAGGAAGATCCCACGTGCCGCGGAGCTGCTGGGCGCGTGAGCCATGGCCGCTGGGCCTGCGCGTCCGGAGCCTGTGCTCCGTGGCGGGAAAGGCCACAGCAGTGAGAGGCCCGCGTACCGCAAAAGAAAAAAAAAAAAAAAAAAAGTAGACTTGGATGTTTTTTCTCCGAGCCCCCAACACTCACGGTTTTGCAGCAACTTGCTCCTTATCTGACCTCTGCCCATCCTCACTCCCAAACTAACACGTAACTGCTCTTACCAGCGCAGGTCAGGTCCTATCTTCCCATCACCCAGAAAATGCTTACTAAATAATTGTGGAAGAAATGAATGAAAGAACTGACTGTGTGGGTTCAGGCTGACATCTCTGGGAGTCAATGGGTGCAACTGAACTTGGGCTTTGCCTCCACGTTAGTGGCGGAAACTGCTGTGACCCTTTACAAATTCTTCTCTACTCCGTTTCCTCAGGTATAAGGCTTTCCTTTCTTCCTGAGCTTTGAGGGCCATAGAGGACCTATAATTTGAGGTTTGTAAAATACTGTTTTGCTAATGCCTTTTTTGTTTTGGTTATGAGGGTTTATTTTTTGGTCCAATATCATTTTATATATTGAACATAGATGAGAATGTCCAGCTACACTTTATCATTTGGTTTCAAAAGGATTATAAAATAGACAAAGTTAGTGAAAAGAAGTGGCGGGTCATTAGGATGAAAGGGAAGGGGAAGGAAACCATCCCCTTTCTTTTTTTAAGCACTGATGGTTAAACATCCACTGCATTTCATTAATGTAATTCTTTCTATGTTGCCAATATTCAAAAGATAACTCAGCCCATTAACAGAAGCAGGTACATAGTCATATATTAGATAAACCTGAATTTTTATTTGTCTAAATCATGCGTGGGATAATAGTGTCCCAAAATGGAAAGAGCAGACATTTTGTACCGTCAGACATTTCTGGTTTGGAATCCTAACTCTTTTACTTACTATTTAACATTGAGCAAGTTTTTAACCTCAATGAGCTTCAGTTTTCATATTTATAAAGAGAAGGTAATAACACCTACTTGATATTATAACAATTAAGTGAGAAAATATAGGTGAAGTGTTAATGCAATATCTGATACATAGTAAACAAATGTATGTGTTGTAATTTTTTTATTATGGCCAAAATATGAATGCTAAGAAATATCTGGATGTTTATGATAGTCTAAATAAACAGGCCCCTTCCTAAATAATTCTATCATTTTGATAAGGTTAGAAAAATCTCATGTTAAATTTTCCATTACCTATGTTCTTAACTCTTGAGAATTTAAAAGGTTTTTCGTCCTCAGCAGATGAGCAAAGAAAGTAACCTTACTGGAAAATAATTTTGTTAAAGCATGAACTGAATGAAACTTCAAATGACTCACACTTAGAAGTTTACAATCATTCATTTATTTGTTTATTAAAAAAACTCTTATTGTAATGGAGTACCGTGTAGTACTGTGGCTGATGTCAAATGTGTAGCCTTTCCCAGGCAGGGTTGCAGAACTGAGCTTTAATGACCTAAGGCATCTATTACGTATAATAAATTAACATTTCTTTTAGGCATCTAGAATGGTACCAGTTAAGAGCCTTCCTTGAAGAAATTAATATCACTCAAATAATTAATTAATATCACTCAAATAATCACTCAAATAGTTTTCTGTATTCTATGGCTCAGATAAGAAATCCAGTTGAAAAAGTCTAGGGGGTAAAAAGAAAGATAAAAAGAGATACTAAATTAACCATAATAGAAAGCAAAATGAAATAAATATGAACTAAACAAAATATGATAATAGAATGGAAGGAAAATGACTTCTAACTAGAGGCTCAGAACAAAGGAAGTACTGAAAATAATCTTGATGGTGATAAGAAGGACCTCTTTTCTTGTTCCCTCCTTCTTCCCTTTTTCAAATGTGCAAAATTTCTACTATGTCCTGTGATTGATTCAGAGATGGATTGGTCAAGGAGCTTATATGGTTTCTGAAAAAGTAGTAAGTGCTGAGAGAGAGGTACACAAGCAAATGACTGTGTGAATTCAGCATGGAAACACTGATGTCCTCCGAAGGTCCTTTACTACTGTGAAGAAAAGTAATGCTCATCACCTATTTTCTTTACATGACAGAAAAAAACATTTCTATTTCATGCCAAGAGCTAGGAAGAGTCCGTAGAAAATTATTTTTTAAAGCCTTCAGAATAGGGTGGCAGAAAAGGAAACTCTGAAGTGATATTAGAGATTGTGACAACCCAAAACAACATGTATATTGTTGACTGAACTTCAGAACACAGTTACGTAGTTATTTTTAAGGACTAGTACTATTTTTTTTTAAGTAACATTTTTTTAAATTTTAAGTAAAAATTCTAAAAAATACCTTTAAGGATGAGTTTTCTCATTCCAGAGGATGCACTGGAAGCACTAAAAGGAGTGGAAGATGGATTGTAGGAAGATAAAAGAGTAGATACAGTAATGCTAGTACATCAGCCAACTGAAGGATCAATTTTCTAGTCCCAGGGCAAAATAGGTCGTGTTCTTTCTCTCTAGATAAATTATCATGCACATAAAGTCCTAGATTCTCAGAAGATGGATGCACAGCAATCTCTAAGGTCACTGCCATCTTCCTGAGAGACCCAGATAAGGAGCGGAGAGGGCAATCCTTAGCCCAAGAGCCTAGCTGAGAGGGACTGTTTCTTACCAGGAATAAGAGTCTTCCTGAGGGGCTCCTGGCCTCCACGGAACAAAGGTGCTTATCTTGCTGGGACTGAGAGGAAGAGTGCAGAGAAGCATAAGAGGGGGCAGTACTTCCCTCCCCTCCTCAGCTGCCTGAGCACAGGAAAAGTATCAGTGTTGGTGACTTCATACAAAATGCTGTGCAGTCTTCAAGGTCCACCAGCCAGCTTACATTTCAGACCTATTGCCTTTAACCACTTGAGTGTATAGTCTGAGAAGCAATGTTTTATTTTACACCAGCTTTTGCTTGGGAGCACAGAATCAGCCCTTAGGGCCTTAGGAAGGCACGTCCTAGGAATTCACGAATCCTGAAAATTCTAGCACTACAGAGGGGAATACCACATTGCCTGCTCGCAATTCCTTCCTGAGAAGGCAGTGTACAATAGCTACATGATCATGTTTTTTTGACGTTCTGACAAATACTTTTTTTAATTAAAATAATTTCTAGTAAAAACTGTAATTCTGATTATTCATTCTTTGAGATTTTACAAGATTCCTTTGCACAGTTGCCCCTGTAGAGACTCTGCCGTGTGTAGCCAGTGTGTGAGATAGCTATGTTGTGTTGACTATTTAGACTTGCTCAGTATTCTTATGTCTTCTTCCTGGTAGATTTTCCAGCCATTTTCATGAGCTTGCAGACTTTTCTAGAGCCCAGAATGTCAGTGAACTAGTTCCTGTCTCTTCCTGTTGCACTTCACATGCCTTGTCTCTCCTTCTTTGGTTTTCCACCAGAGGGCATACTAAACCTAGCTAACCTACAGTTTGGTATGGGCAGTTTTAATACATGAAGTGAAAATTTGGGGACTTATTTAGAATGGTTCTAATTTTATTACTCCAAGGGGTTGTGGTTAAGACCTTGTCTCTGAAGCCAAACTATGTGAATTCAGATCCCAGCTCACGGTCTTGGTAAACTCTTTGATTTCCTTTCTAAGCATTGCTGTTCTTATCCTTGTAAAATGAAAATAACAACCTGCCTCATAGGGTTAAATGAGTGTGGATAGATACGGAAAGCACTTAGAACCATGCCTGGCTTATAGTAAGCATGAGTAAGTGACAACTGCTATGAAAGTTTGTGAAAATGGCAGTTCTATTGGGTTGGCCAAAAAGTTCATTCGGGTTTTTGCATAAGCGGTTACCAAAAACGCAAACGAACTTCTTGGCCAACCCAATACTTACCTAGGAGTTAACTGGAAAACACCAAGGAGTTGAAAGGTACTAAGGAATGCTAATTACTACCATTTTTGACGGTCAGATCCTATTTATAAGCATTATTTGCACCCAGTGGACACATGAGGAAGAACTCTATGTTCATTTGTTCCTTTTCCCATCCCAAGAACTAGAACAGTGCCCAGTACATCAGAGGTGTTCAAGAAGTATGTTTTAAATGAATGTAAGCTAATTTTTATTAACCCATGTTTACAGGTAAGAAAACAGAGGCTCAGAGAATTGAAGTAAATGGCCTAGGATCACACAAGTAAGCAGAATATGTTGTATCTAAACCCAAACGTGTCTGATTTCAAAAACCATCTTCTTTCCATGGGGTTTTCCTACTTAGGAAAAATGTTGAAAGAGTTGAAGGGATGAAGAAAATGAACCTTTGGCTTATCCTCATAACAACTGTCAGGCTGCATTTTTACAGTTATTGGGTAGAATATAAGACATTCCCTTTAGTAAAACTTATGAGGATGGTGGCCCCCAGGATTTAAATGGTGCTTAGCAAAAAATTAACCTAAATGAGGGAATTACTTCATTACTCTCAAGCAAGTCTAGCCAGTATTCCCCATTCACACTTTTCCCTGGGACATTTTGCACCCTATTTCCCATAATGGAAATGTAATAAACCAAATATAAAGAAAAAAGAACTTTGAAAGCCTGCTTGCCCTTAAATTTACTCTTCGGAGGGCACAGTGGCTGGTTCAGAGTTCATGTTCAATACGTGTTTGTTGAATGCCTATGTGTGAGAGTGAACAGAAACAAATACCTATGGCTAAGGATTCTGGAGCCTTGATAAGCCTCGTGTGTAGACTGCCCAGCTGCATCGGCAACTGAAAGCTTGTTAGAAATGCCAGTCTTCGCTTGGACCTACTGAATCCTATTCCACAGTTTAATAAAATCCCCAGGTGATTTATATGCACATTAAGGACTGAGAATCGCTGTTCTAGTCAATATGGTTAATTGCGGAAAACAAATGATTGATTCCACTAACTAACTGATTAATAGCTTCTTATTGGGCATGTTTCAGAAAGCAAGGAAGTGGAAGAAAATTAATGCTGGGCACCATAAAACTCCAAAACTTGTGTCTTGGAAGGAAGGGAAGGGGAACTCTGAATGTGCTAAAAAATGGAAACTGCAAACTTATGTATTTTTTCTTTTTAGGGACTTGTAACCATCATGCCAATATAGGATAGGTGTCTTCAAATTTACAAAATGATTTCTTGCATGGATTACTTGTATGAAAGGTTTGATTTCCCTTTATTTATGGGTTTATATAGCCTGAAGTCATTTTATTGTCAATGATACCTTTGTGCTATATATATGAATCATCAAAATGTGTTTCCTAAATCCAAGGTGGAGGTGAATAGCCAAGCTAAAATTTATGGAACCTTCTCTGTGACAGATGTCACATGTTAGGTTATAAAACTTCTATCTATGAAGAGGCAAGGAAATCTTCAGCAATATAAGTTTCAGTTACATGGAAATACATTGTAAAAACATCTCTGCCTAGTATACCATATACAGACATATGTGCATATATATATATAAAATACATGTATACATCTATAGATATCATTTTAATGGTATATTATTTGTATGTATTTTTATATGTAAATGTGAAAACTTCTATAGAATATGTAGTATCTTCTCACATCTTTTCAAAAGTTTATAGGCACCAAAATATAATTTGTTATAGTAAAAACACATCTTTGTAATTACTTTAAAAAATTATAACCCAGAGTGATAACACTGGAATATCTCGGTAGATTTTTTTTCTTTTTAGTATTCAATCATATCTGTATATAGTCCAATACTATTAAAAATTGTTAGTAAACTAGGAATAACATAGTAATAAAGAAATAATTCACAAAGTTTCTTTAATTAAATTATCTTCACATATGTTTTTCTTTCTACAAAATTGAACTCTTTTTAAAATATGAACTTGATTACTATCCTTGGGTAAGTTACTTGTGCCTCTCAGACTTGAAATTAACTCATCTGTAATGTTGTTTAATTAGATTACCTCTGAAATTACCTCAAGTTCAGAACCAAAATGGCAATGTTTCTTTCCCTCTAAATGTGTAACTGTGTTAGTTACACATTAGTTACACTGTACATTTGAGGACCCTTTCCTTCTACCAAAAGAAAAGGGAAGGAAACAAAATGGCATCATTGTCTGCTGCAGTGTGTTCACCTGAAAAATACTAAGTTTCCATTTTATATTTACTTCCAGAAAGCAGGGGCTTTATTCTGCTGAAAATAGTTTGTACTTGTTTGTGAAGACAGCTCTGCTCTTTCGCTCTTTCTCTCTCTCTTTTGAACACTATTGGAGACAATGAGTCTGTAGAAACTGAGAGGGAGTTTGGCAGTGTTTTAGTGATTATTGAAGGTATTTGGAAATGTAGTCAAACTGAAGAATTTCTTCCATAGTAAGAGTTTAGGTCATTAGCAATGTAAAAGTATTTATGAAGCATAATTTTAGTTATATTTTATTATACTGCTATCTTATTTTAGTTGGAAATGGTTTCCGTGTATTATAGAAGTCATAGTCAAGGTCCTAATCTTATGATTCAACATCTGTAAGAAAAGGGAACATCAAATATAAGGAAAGTCATACACTGATTTTTTTGCCAGTTAAATGTAGCCTATGGGAATTTGATCTCTGAGGACTGATAAGCGAAATATTTTCAAGGGATTTCTAGTGACAGATATTTCACAGTGCCCGAATGGATAGAGGAGCAGAATGAATATTTTCACTAACAGCAAGACCACTTCAGACTCTGAGGGAACCCACTAGTTCCTATTCTTCACATAAGGCTTTCATCTCATAGCTTATTTCTTTCTCTACTTTTACACTGAAATTAGTAGATTCAGAGAAAAAATGTATTCCCTCTATTCAATTTCATGTCCATCCTAAAGCTGATTTTTTAATATACCTCTCTCTACATAAAGCAGTGGTCCAAACCTGTAGAAATAGTAGAGAGGGTTATTAGATCTCTAGTTCTCAATTGTTGTACATTTCATAAAAATGTTGGAAATGAATCCAGTTAAACATTTTTTTTTAATGCCAGGAGATTTTAAGAGATGTGCTTAATGGATTTAAGTATGCTTCCTAAGTCTTGTACAGAAACTCATTTTCATTATAGAACAAATAATCCCACCACTGTAGTCATAGAAATGAAAAAAAGAAAACCTTGATAAAAGAGTGACAATAAGTCCTTGCAAAAGACTGTTAAAATTGTCCAGATAACTCTGGTATTCTATTTTTCTATCACAAAGCATTTCTGTTTTAAGAATTCCTTTTCTGAAGGTGTTCAAACCTCATTCAATTGTCATGTTGTCACGATAAAAAACAAACAAAAAAAGCCCTTCAAGAGCTTCTTAACTGGACTCCCTTCTTTCACGCCCATCAAATTTCCACCCAATGTAGTAGTGATATTTATAAAAAGATGCTCCAGAGGAACAAAAGTCTTAGAGGAACAAAAGTCTAATCTTCAAGGAGATTTCCGTTCACTGATGGCCTTAGGAGGGAAGCTGGAGTCAGGGCCAGGTTCATGGTGCTGACCTGAACAGGCACATTGAGCTCTGCACTCAGGAGTCCAGAAGAGCTTAAGGTTCTGCTGTCACCCTCTTGAAATCCTTGTAATTTTACCTTTTTTAATAATTTATTTTTTGTAGATGAAGTCTAATGGGACAACTCTGCCCTGTTGTTTCTTTAAACAGATTAAAAATATTTTCTGCACCTTTTCTAGTCGAGAATAGTTATTTTCTTGCCACGCCACGAGGCTTGCAGGATCTTAGTTCCCAGACCAGGGATTGAACCTGGGCCCCTGCAGTGAAAGTACAGAGTCCTAACCACTGGACCACCAGGCAATTCCTAGATGAGGATAACTATAGCAAGTAACATCATTGAGTACCTTCTATGTGTTAGGCACTAAGTAAAGCATTTTATATGGTACAAAATTGTTTGACCCATTTAACCCCCTTCTCCCCTCAAAAACAGACAAAAAAGGACTGGAGCTTTTAAACTCTCATTTTACAAATGATTTCTTGGGACTCACAGAGGCTACGTAACTTAAGCCCAGGTGTATCTGACTCCTGAGACTGTCCCTAGGTTTGAATGTGCAATACCCTTTCACCACCTCCACCTATGTTGGGTAGCCAGAATCTTTGTATCTTACTCTCTCTTCTCTGCCTTCTATCTACAAAACTCTTCTATCTAGAAAGGCTTTGTTTGATAATGAACCTCACTATACTTTTAAGTCAAAGCGTCATGTCTTTGAAGAACTCATGTTTTTGGTTTTATCCCTAACTGAAGTAAAACAGTTCCTCTTGAGGCATAAGTTTTGGAATGGGTGCAAAGATATTTGGGGAATGGGAGACTTGCTTGATGCCTCTGAAATTATCCTCCACAGATGTCCATCTCCTTTATGACTAACACTGATCTTTACAGGGACTATTGGGTTTTTTCCCTCTTCACTGCTGGAGCTAGGACTGCCATTTCACATGAAAAAAAGAGAAATAAACAAAAAAAGAACTAAGGCTACATATGACATAGAAGTGAGTCATAGGAAGAAAATGATAATGTAGCTATTCTCAGGTGACAATTATATTTGGTATAATCTACCTTTCATCAAATACAGGGTGTGGACAGAGTTATTATTCTTATTGCTTTTTCAAAATACGTTAGAAATTTTTACGATAGCTTTTTAATAAGATTATAAGAGAAATAGACGCAACAGACAAATAAAATTGTATTTTAAATGTGATTTAGAATCATGGAACTGGCTTTTGTAGAGATAATTCTCTTTTGCATATTTACACATAAGCACTATGTGTCAATTTAGGAGAAGTTATGTCTACTTTTCTTTTTTTCTGTAGTTTTCATTTTATACCAAGTTCATCTTATATTTTTAAGTGCTTTACCAATCGTTTGTTACATTCATTCAAAATGTGTTTAGTATAATCTTTTGTTGTGGACACTACTGATTTAATAGCTTTTACAGGACAAAACACTACTAGGTGGAAATAGCTGATGATGTTGAAATATTGAGCATTTTATTAAAAGTGACACATTTATTCAGGCAGACTGAATAATGCAAGCATGAATAAAATCTGTGTATATTATTTTGAGGTAATACAAATGTGAGTAATTCAGTTCTTAGTTATCATCAGAGTTGAAAGAGAAATGAAATTTTAAAATCCTAAGATATTCTTAATTAGACTGATTTTTCTCTTATGATTATAATGTAATAGCAAAGTACATTAATTAAATCATTTTATTTATTATTTTTAATGTGTTCACTAAGATCACATAATTAATAACAAAAATCATAATTGGAAAATAATAAATAGGTAGATAGACCAAATATTATCTGTAGGCATTATGCAAAACGAATCAGAACATCTAATAGTCTGTCAAAATATGTTCTTTCTTTCTGAGTTTGTGTATACATTTATTTTTAAACTGTACATTTCCAATTATTAGAAGCTACTATATATTTCTGTTTAAGAATGTTTTTATAATATTAAAATGAGTTTAAAAGATAAAGATCATAAAAGGCCTTCTTTTATTTATGAGCATTAGAGAGTACTGGTTAGATGGTTATCAACTTGATGCAAATTAACCTTCACAAAATATTTGACTTTAAAATACAAAGTGCTGTGGAAAAGGTGGACAGAGTGGAGATTGGAAAAACGCACCCCCAGTGATATTGCAACTTAATCATTCATTCATTCAAGTGTGTGTATTATACAGGGTGGCAGATTCTGTTTTGCACAGGGATTCATCTTTGAAGATGGCAGGTATGGTCCTTGATCTCACAGCACCTATAGCACCCGGTCTAGAGGGGAAAACACATAATTAAACATTAATAACCAAGTGTGATAGATTTTATAGAGCCTTCTATCCCCACTATACCTGACCATGAGTAGATATATCACAGAGACTGCTATAGACTGAATATTCAGGTCCCCCTAAATTAATATATGGAACCTAACCTAATTCCCAAGGTTGATATTTGGAGATAAGGTTTGAGGAGATAATTAGTTCATGAGGGTGGAGACCTCATGAGTGACATTAGTGCCCTTATAAAAGGGGCAACAGAGAGCTCCCTCACCTCTCCCACCAGGTGAGGATGCAACAAGAAGAGGACCATCTATGAACCAGAAAGTGGGTCTTAACCAGACAGCGAATCTGCCAGTGCCTTGACCTTGGACTTCTGAACCTCCAGAACTGTGAGAAATCAACTTCCTTTGTTTAAAAGCCATCTAGTCTGTGTTATTTTTGGTATAGCAGTCCTAACATTCTAAGATAGAGACCTAACACAGTGTAGGGGAGAGTTAAGAAAGGATTTCCGTTTGGTCCTGATTGAAAAGTGTAAATTAAATTTAAATAGCACAAATTCAATGGCAGTACTCATGGTTTAAATATTTTGAAATTTATTCGTTGATTAATTCAGTCAACAAGTATTTATTGGACAATTACAGTGTGCCAGGCACTGTGCTGTATTTAGAGGGAAAAACATAATCTCTCTGGTGAGATCTGACACCTGGCATTTCGTCTGTGATGGCCAAGTAAACTACACCATTTGTTTTCAGGTTAATAAATGGCTTATAGAACTAATTTATATCAATCACTAAACGTTTCTAAACAGATAATAGAGCACATTAGCCTTGCAAATACTTGCAAAAATTACTAAGCTCCAAAAATTGCTACTTTGGCCCTCTGTATTTTGCCTTGTCCTATCCAAATACTGCTTCCTTTCTGTCCTTACCATTGTTTGTCACTTTTTTTCATCACTTAGAACATAAACATTTAAAATTCACCTGTAACAAATCAATGAATCAATAGATGCATTTATTTACCACCAATTCTATGTATAGTGCTGATGGACTTGAGACATGCTTGGGATTCCTCCCCCGCACACTCCAGGACAACAGCCATAGCTATGCTATGTGTTTTGGGGGAGTAAAAAAGTTTGACATGGTGTTTTGGTTTTCAGAAGCTTAGAGCCAAATTTGAGCGATATGAGTAATATGCATGACATAAAAAACAGTGTGCATGAATTTAAATGCTGAATTTTGAACTATTCTGAGATTCCAAGAAAAGGAAAACCAAAGGAGACACGATCAGGGTAGAGGGTGTTGGGTTGTCAGGAGGGAGAAGGCTGGAGGTTAGGGAAGGTTTCATGGGAAGAGATATAATTTGGCCTGCAATTTTAAGGAAGGACGCTGTGATGATGAGGAAAAGCAAAATTGTCTAGGCAAGAGAGGGCAGAGTATGAATGAGAACAAGAGAGCAAGATGCAGTAAGGTGTGTTCATAGGAACGACAATTTTTGGACAAAGCACATCACTGGAGAATGTCTTGGGAGTTTACTGGAAAATTAAATTGAATAGAACAAGTCCAAATTATGAAAGAATCTGGAAACCAACCAAATGGTTTAGGTAGCCACAGAGAGCATGAGAGACAGATTGATGTTGATGGCCGTGTACGAGGAAGGTAAACCTGGCAGTGGTAGTCCAAATAAATAGAACCAGGGAGATTGGGTTTGGAGACCATTCTCTTTTCTCATTTGATTCTACTCAGAAGTCCTGTGCACACACACTCTCCATGCAAACAAGAGGAAAGAAGCAATGAAACCAGTAAGATGTCATTAAATACTATTTAGATATTAAGATACCTCAGTGACTGTCCTTTTTTTTGTATACTTGATTTTTTTCCTTCGTGGCAAAGGGACAGGTGCCTTATACGTTTTACATTCATAAATCTTCAGATTCTGGTCACTGAAAAAGTGTTACACAGTAAAGACTTTGATAAAAGGATTAAAAGCAGGACAGATTTTCATTTTTGGCAAAATAGCAGGATGAATGAGCTAGCATTCTCAAAAAACATTCTTTTCTAAACAGTCTACTTAAAATCAGAAGGAATATGGCTAATATCCGAGATCTTATTACCACATGATGATATTCTTTCTACATGCAGAACAAATAACTTTCTAACTGTATGTGTTAAGTGGGACCTGATCATTTTTGGATTCTTAAAGAGACTGTGCTTCAAAGGTGATGTAGAACCTGGCACATCACGAGCAACTCTACAATGTGAAATGCCACTGATTGGATTTGTGCAGCCCAGATATCAGAGGCCACTCAACAAATTGTAATATTATTGAAATGCATGACAAAGAAGGAAGGACAAAAAGGGATTAATTGCCAATTAGGATCTGAAGAAAACATTTGTTTATGATTACTCACATTTTTAAAGGTTATTTAGCTACATTTTAAAAGTCTGGAACCATTAAGCCATCTTTATTTCTTTTCAAAAATGATGAAAAGAGGAAATTATTACTGCAAAGAATATAACTTTAATTTTTCTACATGCATGTGTACTGTAGTAATAAGATTTTAATTTTCATTAGGGAAAGATAAAGGAAACAAATTGCTGTTAGCCATCAATCCACCCCTTTTGTGAATTAAATGATGATTCATATGCATTCAACACTGACCAGAACATTATTCATATAGTGGCTACTTTTCCAAGCTTCAAAAATTCACAGCAATGTAGAAAACTTCAATAGGTTTCAGGGGAGAACCAGACGTCCACATTGGTAGAATATTAATGCATAAGACCCAAGAGAAAAGCCTAAAGGAACTAAAGTCACTTGTCTGGGAAAAAAATTCAAATATGTGATATCTTTTCTAAGAAGAACAGAACAAGGAAAAAACAGTACTAGCTAAAAGGTAAGTATTTTCGAATAGCTATAAAGGAAAGACACTCTTTACAGTTAGTTCAATAGACAGTTAAAATATGATCCTTCTTTGGAGATATTTTAAAGCAGAATGGAATCATATTCATTCATTCATTCAACAAGTATTTATTAAATAGCAACCAATGTACAAAATAGACAAGATTCCTGGTCTCTTAGACCTTATGTTATACTAGAGGAAATAGACAGTAAATAAATAAACTAATACAATAAAAATTTCAAATACTAAGAAGTGCTATGAAGACTACAAAATAAGGCAATAGGAAAGAGAGTGGCCAAGTTGGGAATTTATCATTTTAACTGGGAGTTAGGGAAGTCTCTTTGGAGGTGGCAAAGTTGATGCTGAAACTTGAGTGATGAGAAGGAAACAGCCATACAAAATCTAGGAGAAAAGCTTGAGAGACAGGGTAAATAGCAAGTACAGAGGCACTCAGTTGGGCCTGAACTCGGGATACTCCTGGTACACAAGAAGGCCCAAGTGCCCAGAGAACAGGACAGGGAGAGGACAGGAAGACAAGGGGCTTGAGGCTGAGTCCCTGCAAGCTTTGTGGCTACAGTTAGGAGTTTGGATTTTACTCAAGTGCACCGGGAAGCTACTGGGTGGTAGTAAATAAGTCAGAGAATTAGAATCATAGGGTTTTCAGTTTGCTTCATCCGTATGATTTGACAATAGTAACCAAAATGCTGTTTTAAAAAAAAAAGTGCTGTCTTCCATAGAAAAGGACTTATTTTAAATTTGGGAATAGAATCACTTAATTTTTAAACTAAATTTTTAAAAAACTATTTATTTGGCTGCACCGGGTCTTAGTTACGGCATGTGGGATCTAATTCCCTGACCAGTGATGGAACCTGGGCCCCCTGCATTGGGAGCGTGGAGTCTTAGCCACTGGACCACCAGGGAAGTCCCTTAAACTAAATTTAATAGCCTAAAAACAATGTGAGTCTTAATCTATTAAAGTATGTCTGAAAAGACCACAGGAATCTGGCTATCTTGTGAGCCTATTTAAACCTCTTCCCATCTAAATACCATTCCAAGATGGCATTCCCCATCTATTGTCCATTGCTTTAAAAGAAGAAAGAATATTATTTCATCATCAAATTTAACTTTATGAATAATAATAGCCATTAAATTAACTAGAATTACTGTACTTGTTCTATTTTCAGTGTAAATTTGTTTACTAGCTTAATATTACCAAATCCATATTTCCTATATAGGGAAACATAGATGGAAAATAATCATTTAATATTTGGTAAGGTAGAGAAAGAAGTAGGTTAGCAAATATTAGGATTTATTACATCACTTTCACTCTAACTAGAGCTTCACCTAAAATACCAGGAAAGGGTGACTGTCTTGAAGTCACAGAGGGACTCCAGACTAGAGCCCTGGAATTCTGAATTCCCACTATCTTTCTATAACTCTCTGGAGCAAGTCAAATATGGTGCCCAAATAAAGGCTTTCTACACAACCCAGCCCTTAACTTTGCCTTTTGCCATGGGCTAATTACTATCAAAATGAGTTTTTCTTTTCAAGGAACATTATAGGAAATAGATTTGAGCTTCTATTCCACCTTTGCCTACATTTACCTAGATGACACTTATTTCAACTTCCTTTTGGCGTTTAAAGAGATTCTGTTCAAGGACAGACTAAGGACATGTTCATATTCACTACATTCTTCTATGTTATCATACTCCTAAGAAGTACAGGAAAGTTGGGGCCGATTGATAGAACCCTGATATGATAAATATTTCTTCCTCACTATTCCTTGAGCTTCTACCATATTCACCATTTTCCCCCAGTGCTTGCGATAGTGATTTATACATATTATATGTTCAGCATATTTTGTTCAGAGACTGAATCTGTACTGACAATGCTTAATATCCTTTATGAAATTCTTATTTATAAAAATATCATAGAAAATTATCCTTTCCTAGAAGAATGACAGTCCAATATTTATTCTATTCCAATGGCAAGAGGCACTGACACTCTTTCTGATATCTGACTTAAAATTACTATTTATATTTTACTTTGCCTGTTGCCAAAAGGATTTGAGGAAGCTTACAATAATTTAATGAAGCAAATCAATAAAAATGTGTTAGGGCTTCCCTGGTGGCGCAGTGGTTGAGAGTCCGCCTGCCGATGCAGGGGACACGGGTTCGTGCCCCAGTCTGGGAGGATCCCACATGCCGCAGAGTGGCTGGGCCTGTGAGCCTTGGCCGCTGAGCCTGCGCGTCCGGAGTCTCTGCTCCGCAACGGGAGAGGCCACAACAGTGAGAGGCTCGCGAACCCAAAAAAAAAAAAAGTGTTGGTGTTATCTGTGTGCCTGGCACATATGCAATGTGATGATATCACTTGTGTGATGGGAATACTGAAATGGATGTGATGCGTTCTCTGTACCCAAGAAAATCACTGCCTAGTGGAGGCTAGCAGTTAACTATAATACATGTGGTCAGTCCTACAGTGGTGATCTGAGCAAAGTGCTCTAATGCAGTTAAGAAAAGACAAATGCAATAAGACCACAAAATCATTGCAATTCTGATACAAGAACAAGAGTCCTGCATTGGGGGGAAGCAGATATGACCAAAAAAATAAAATAAAATAAAACCTGAACTAAGAAAAAAACAACTATCAATGAGCTCTCAGCTAATAAGGAGAATCATAAGACTTTCTTAGGAGAATTATCTTATTTTTATGGCACTAAATTTATCATGGTTGTCTCCATATGGGTGCAATGCAAAACAAAACTGACACTGCTTATGTGGTTATACAAATACAAATATATACAAATATACAGAATTTTTAAAATAGTGTATTTTTCTTACATCAGTACTTGACAATAGCTGATAATACAATTTTCTATTATACCTCCATGAAGACATTCCTGCAGGAAATAAGAAGAGGTAGCCGGACTGAGGGTTTTTTTCTTTTCTGATCTGCTATGAGAGTCTAACTTAGACGTTATAGACAAGTACAAAGCATATTCCATATCCCAGTTGGACAGACTAGTGCTAACCACTCCTGTCCCACACCAGGGGTCTCTGCTTCCAGGGTGGCACATATTACTTGTACTGTCTTCTTATAAATGCTCAGCAGTCATTTCTCCAAGCAGCACCACCAATTCCTCCTTCAGAGGCTGGCTCCTAAAACTCTCCACCAGCCTTAAAGGCAGGCCACTAAAAGCAGAAAGTATATTCCTTGAAAGTAAGCTTTTGACAGCTTTAGACTGAAAATGGGGCCACGGTTGAAGAGATTTGGGTGCTAATCAAAGGAAAAAGATATGACCACATAACAAACTTTATTGGGCAGTGCTTGGAGAAGATTGCATGAGAGGGGACAGTGCCTCACAGCAGGAGGCTGTCCAGAGGCTCACAAGGGGGGCCACCATCCAGAAGGGAGAAGGGCAAGGGAGCTCCTGGGGGAGGTGGAGGGGATCAGAGAAGGAACTTAGGCTTCTAGGTGATGTGGCTCAGTAGCACCGTGGGGAGTCCCTGGGACAGAAAGGCCACAGCAACTTGGGGTTTTATAACCACAAGTCTCAATCTTACCAATGGCCAGCAGATGGCTGGTGAGGTTTTGCAGGATATACAAAGTAGGAAGGCTCTAAATGGCTGAAAAATCTACTTTTCTGTGCTGTTTTAAAAATAATTGGGTGCATAAAATTTGAGTTTGGTGCTCATGAGCTTCTGAACTAACAGGTCTCACTCTACAGTTAAAAAGAAACCTAGGTGCCAATCCACAGAGACTGTCTTTGGCTCATTTATATATATAACAATAAATTATTATTATTTTTTATTACAAGGAACCAATTTCAGTAATCTTTCCATTGATTAACTAGTAGCAATAACTAAAATATCTACCATACTTTCATAAACTTCTATTGAAATGCCTTTCCTGTTTCCTGTCTTCCTTAGGTATATGGTAATTCACCTAGGGATAATAATATAATATACTGAAGTATAATATACTGAAGTATATATTGAGTTATACTATTAAGTTGTGTATTCTTTAGCCTAAATAATTCAAGTTTCTTGCAGGTTAACTCCCATTTTTTTTCATTCTATTTTTTAACTCAGATAAGCTTGAATAAAACTACTGCATGATAGATCCTGATAAAGTCAGTGATTTCTTTTACATTCGTCTATGTGCTCAAATACCAGTCAACTACTTTTTTCCCCTCATACAATGATGTTAATCAAATGAATATTTCATGATTTATAAAGGTTGCTAAAAAAAGCTTGGATTAGAAAAATAATCTCACATAAAACATTGCTAGGTTCACATGCTCATTTATAACTGTAATTATTATTGTATAATTTAACTCCCCCCAAATTAAAGGAATTTTAAGCTATTTTTATAAGCCTAGTCTTTAGACTGTGCTTAATATTTATGTATTTTTCTTATCATATTTCTAAAATTTAAAAATGGAACATACTAAGATTAAATATATATATTTAATAAGATAGTAATAAGATTATATATAGTATATGTATATTATATATATATAAAATCAGTGTATATAACTACACAGCTTCAAATAGAGTATTGATAATCCCAAAATGAATATATACAGCATAATCTTGAGCATGGTATTTCTTCTCATTTTGTTGACCCCTTCTAAAAACTAAGGTGAAATAATGATTAAATGTATTGTCATGTGTCATAGGCACTTTAGAGACATTATCTTTTTTAATCTTGAAAAACAACTTTATGAAATAGGTTCCATTGTTAGTGCCAATTTCTATATGGACCTACTTAGGTTCAAAAAAGATTAAGCTACCTGCTTAACATCACCAAGCTTGAAAATGGGACGAATTCAAACCTTGGCAGTTTGGTTTCAACACCCAGGGGCTTTCCATTACACCATACTGCTTATGGGAGAGGAATCCTGAGGGCACTGACAGAAAATTTTGGGAACTGTAATGCACTGGATAATATTAAATATTAATTAAAATGGAATAACCTATCATTTATAAATTATAGATGGTCCAAATTGAGTTATATCTATCTATCTAAAGAAATAAGCATTTTAAAACTTGAATATTTCTTGCTTTCATTCAAAAATTTACAGCCTCTTATCACATCTTATTGATCTCTCTCTTTTTTTAAAAGTTATGCTATTTTTAGTTTTCAGTAAAGGTTTAACAGTTGTCCTTATGATTGGAGAAGCAGGAAGGATAATCTAATGACAAATCTAAGGTTAAGAATTTGACATGGCATAGAGGAAGAGATATTCTGCAGAGCTATTTAATGACTAATCTATATCTCATGGTGCATGAGCTGGTTGAAATACTGCTTGATGCATCTCATGAATCACTTAAACTCAAGTAATTAAATTAAGTACTTGAAGAGTCAGAGACCCATCAGATCTATTTGTGACTATGGAGATGAACAGGAAGTGATCTCTGCCCTCTGATTTGACCTCCTGTCAGTATCCTTTACTTTTCCTCCAACCCCATAGAGCCATTGGATAAGAAATTGTGACTTGTAACTTAATTCTCCCTGGTCCAATTAAGCAGTGGTAATAATTAAATTTTCCATTGCCGTTTTAAGAAAATTTGCATGCATGTTTTTATATTTTATATTCAAATAATATTCAGTGTGTACCTCATTTAATAACTAATTGATCAAAATAGCTTAAACAAATTTTACAAAAATTTGAGGAGTAATTTTCAATAAAAATTATGGAGCAAGCCTTTAGTGAGTGTTGAATGGTTTTATTATGAAAACGAACATCTATTAAGTAAACTTTTATGTGTAAACAAGTCTCAATTGTTACTTTTCTTTTCAATTGTCTTAATTTGTATAGTCTTAGTAGCTTACTTTTAGTCTGTGACTTTTAATATAGACCACACTACTGTACTTTAAAACTTCAGTTTCTGTGTTCCAACCTTAAATTTTTTTAATGCTATGATGAATGATTTATCTTTTCAAAGTCTTGAAAATTGTGATGAATTGATAATGTCATGATACCAGTTTTTCATTTCATAAAAGCAAATTTTTCTCTTTTGATATATGAAAGTATTCAAACTTAAAGTATAGTAGTAATTTAACAAGAAATGTATATCATAAGTTTTTTTTGAAAATCTGTTGAAGGCCTTGTGCAGTGAGTCACAGTTCCTCATTCAAGGCAGGTATCATCTAGTGGGGAAGAAAAGATTAGAAACAATCTGAAACAAATTCACTGAAACACATGTCCAAAATTGTGTATACAAAAGCTTAAAAATAAGCTTAAAATAAGTTTAAAAATCCAGGATACATTCTACTGTAAAATAAAAATCTGATATTGCTTTATTAAAATCAGCCAAAATACATTTTAAGGCAAAAAATTACTTGCGATAATGCAAGTCATATCATAATCTATCATAATGCTAGAAGATTCAATTTGCAAGGAAGACATAATCGTTTTAAATAAAAATGCACCTAGTGGTACAAGTTTGTAATATGGCAAATTGTAATAGGCCAAACTTGTTCTGAAATCTTTTCTTTCCTTAACTTTGTTAAATTATTCATGACACTCAAGAAGATGGTAAGGAAGGCATTATTTAATACAACAATGAAGGTATTGGAGTTGGGGAGAGAGATGGGGCTGAACTCCAAATACAAGGATAAGAAGGGATTGATGGCCAAGGAGCAGGGTGGTGGGGTCAGTGGATGGAAAATTACTGAGGAAACTAAGTCTGTTACAGGGATTCTTGCTAAACAGACTCTACTGGAATCTTGCTGAAGGCAGGCCAGGGTGAGAAAATATTGAGGATGGAGATGAGAAATTGGATCAGATATGGAAGGTGATGATACACCAAGGGTGGGGGTCTTCACTAAACTGACTCAACAGAATTCTTGCTAAAACCTGGCTAACTGGGCCAAGGACAGAGCTCAAGGTCAAGGACTAGTCAGGAAGAGAGTCATTGTCAATCATTTCGCTTTCACTCTGACACTAGTATTCTTTGCTGTAATTGCAACATAAAATTCCTTCATTGTATTCTGCCAATTCGTACATATTGTGGTTAAAACACATCATTCCCTCAGCCTGAACTTTTTTTCCTACTTGGAAAAAGTTTACTCCTAGTTATCTTTTAAAAATCAGCTTAAATATCACCTTCTCTTAACAGTCGTCTCTGACCCACAAGTCCAATTTGGAGGCTCCTTCTCTACGTATCCCCTCATACATTCAACCAATATTTATTCAGTGTCTACTATGGATTATGTCGGGAGCTGGGCACTGAATATATGGTGGAAAACAACATGAATGAAGATTGAAGCTTCATCCATTACACGCCACAGGTCTTCCTTTATTTCCTGCCCCCTTCCTGTAGTCTTTAGTTCTGTGAGAGAAAAGCTGTGTTTTATTCATCTTTGCATCTCTAGAACTAATTCAGAATATGCTGTATACAAACACTATAAGTTCAGGAAATATTTGTGGCAGGCAAAAATAAGGGAAGGAAGTAAGATGGGCAGGTGTTGGGGAGATAGAATTAAAAACAAATTCTGCTATATTAGTTTGCTAAGCCTGCTGTAACAAAGACTGGGCAGCTTAAACAACAGAGATTTATTGCCGCACAGTTCTTGGAGGCTGAAGTTTGAGATCAAGGCTTCAGCAGGGTTGGTGCTTTCTGAGGCTTTTCTCCTTGGGTTGTGGATGGCTATCTTCTTCCCATGTCTTTACATGGTCTTGTCTCTGTGTGTGTCTGTGTCGAAATTTCCTCTTTTTATAAAGACACCAGTCAAATTGGATTACAGCCCATTCTAATGTTCTTATTCTATATTAATTACCACTTTAAAGACCCTATATCCAAATACAGGCACATACTGAAGTCCTGAGGGCTGGGACTTCAACATGTAAATTTTAGGGGGACATACTTCAGCCAATAACACTTGGTTGTCTCCGTGAAGGTAGCAGAGAAAGAAAGCAGTTGTGTTATCGAATAAGCTTTAAATCAGAATGTGATGCACATCACACACAATCCACTAAAGAGATTGCAAAGACCGGAAGAAATGTTATCCTTTTACACAGTCAGGCAGATACAACACATTCCATACATGATCTTAAGATAAACAATAACTAGCCCTCAGGTGAGAGGAGTTGACAGTACCATTTGGCACGTAGCTCATCCTAAATTCACTTGATGAAGTGGACACCTGTGTTTGCTAATTGCTCTATCCAAAGAAAAAATACATTTCTCTGATCTTTATGACAGGACATAGTTTTGCAACTTGGAGCGAGGATCCCACAGGAAGTTAGGCTTTTTCTTTCTCACAGCAACTGAGATGGGAGCATTATATTCCTCGATGATTATATTTTTGAAGAGGTCCTAAAGGAAAATATCCCTGGGCTATAAAACTGGACAGAGGCTTATTTAGCCTTTGAAAAGGATTTACATACATCTCAAAAGGACAGAAAAAGATTTACAATGACAAGTTCTCTAAAGTAAATGCTGAAAAAATAGGGAGAAGGGGAAGTCTCTTCCCTTATTTTCAGCCTTTTATTTTTAATTTGTATTTGCCCTAACAAAGACCAAATGGGAAGGTGTACCAGTCTCCCCTCTGAGACGTTACTCCTGGTGGAGAACATGGGTCTGTCCAAGGCTATGTTCAAATCCACCGTGTCCCTTTCAACTCCAGCCCTCCTGTCACTACTATTCAGAAAGCGCCATAGAATCTTAAGCTGATGGAAAGTGTAGTTTATCCACTTTCACTTATTGAAATGTGAGTCATTTATAAGCGTTCATAATTTAACCCTTAAGAGTAACAATTTACATGCTTTGCCCTTTTATTCATTTTTAAAAGATTTTTATTAGAGTTAATTTACAATGTTGCATTAGTTTCTGCTGTACAGCAAAGTGTATCAGTTATACATGTGCATACATCCACTCCTTTTTAGATTCTTTTCCCATATACGTCATTACAGAGTATTGAGTAGAGTTCCCCATGCTATACAGTAGGTCCTTATTAGTTATCTATTTTATATATAGTAGTGTGTATTTATACCTCTGGCCCCCGCTTTCCCCTCTGGTAACCATAAGTTTGTTTTCTACATCTGTGACTTTATTTCTGTTTTGTAAATAAGTTCACTTTGCCCTTTTAAATGACACCATGGCATCATATTTGAGAACCACTAGAAAAGAGCTAAAATAAAAGGAGGAAAAGAAGAAGTTGTGGTATTTACCAGTAAAAATCACTTTAGATTGTACATTATTAACCTTTTCTTTCCTGTAAAGGCAAGAGGAGAGAAAATGAGGAATTATGTAGATAATCACACTGATAAGGTACATCACAACTACAGCTGCCTCAGATAAGCACTGAATTCCCCAAAGATCATGTTACTTCAGTCACAGTAGCAAAGAATGTCAAGAAGTTGTAAGAAACCCACTTTTTTCCTGGAATCAGATTACTTGTGCAAACAAGTATTTTTTTTTAATGTTTTGAATTATACATAGAAGAGTAGCAAAAAAGACAGAAAGTGTGGTGGTCAGTTGTTGCTGGGATTATGGACAAGTTAAAAAATATTCCTTGTCTTCTAAATTTTTTACAATAACATATATAATAATTACGACAATAATTTTATTAACATTTAAACAATAAAGATTGCTAATTCCATGATTTTCTGGGTCATTTTTCCTAACTCTGTGTGCTAGGAAAAATAAATGTACATAGAATTGTTTATCTCCACTCCAGTGCCCGTTGTCTTTTGGCAACATGAAGCATCCAGTTCTAAAGAGCAGCTGCTGAAGGGAGAAGAATAGTCATCACCAGGGCTGTACTTGTTCTTCATAATTTCCGCCACAATCTTGAAGACAGCCTTGTTTACCCCCAAGGTAGCATTTGGAGTCACACATCTGGATTTTGTCATTTCCCATGTAGCCTCACTGTAGTATCAGATCTCTGAGTTCTAATTACATATTTTAACTGTGATGCAAATAAAGAAGACTTCGGGGTTCTTTTTCAGCTATTCATAAATGTTATTGTTGTGTAATGCAGATAGATGGAATGCCAGTAGAATGTAAGATTCAGCATAGCATTTTAAAAAATATCGTGGAAGAGTAGAGTGAGGGACAGCCTAGATATCATCTGCATTGGTATTTGGTCTGTGTTTTAATTATTCATTTCTGAAAACGGAGGCAATGGCCAGACGGAACCACAAGGATGTTAGCAAAAGCCCAGGAGCCTATTAAAATGTGGGTCTGCGAAAGACCCCTTTTTTATGGCCTCCTTAAGGGATAAGTGAACAGCTATGAGTTCCACCAGTTAGGCTGAGCTGGGAGTACCCTGCTCAATAGAGACGTGCCTGAGGCCGGGTAAAATGCCGTGACCCTCCTGTGAGCTGCATCCCTTAAAGCGGTGGCACTGCCACTGATGAAGGACGGCAACTCCCTGTTCATCTCAGACAGCTGGTCCCAAGGGACTTCCCAAGTAGCCAGAGGAGGAGGAAGTGGGAGCACTGCTACCAGTTCCACAAGGTTCTCAGGCAAGGGACTGAGCATGTTGGAAGCCACATCCTTCGGTAATCTGGAAAAGGCTTTGTGGTCAGGTTTCGCCCTCCCCTGAAGGTACCATTTCCATTTTACGAAAGAGGTATCAGTGACTATGCTGAAATTCTACCATGAGGCATGTCTAACCCAGGGCATTTTAGGAACTTGGGTACAGAACAGTACCAGGTGGGGTCTGGTTAGGACCTTGGTTTCTAAAAGAGCCCAATAGGATGTAAAAAGCTGGCGCTCCAGGAAAATATATTGAGCTGATGCTGGGGGGAGGGCGTGTAGTCCAAAACCCCATGGTTAAACTCAGGTAAACTCATGTTTGGTCCAGAGACTCTGGTAGGCAGAGCAAGATATGGCCAAGAACTTAACTGGGAACGCAGAGCCAGTGGGAAGTTTATCTCAGTTTCTGCTTCCTGATTTTCTCCCATTTCCTTGACCCTATGTGTTGTTACCAAGAAAGTTTGTGAAGGATGTCCCTGTAAGGCCGCTTCATAACTGGCCACATCTTCCCTGGATGTCCTGGTTGACGTCCCCAGGATGGAGGTTTGCCTCCACTAGTGCCATATGTACAGGGCCTTTGGAGGAGCCCCTAGGCCTCTGGAGCAAAACGCCTGAGCCTTAGCATGTTGGTATGACTAAGCACTAAGCAACACCCGGGAAGCCTCCACAGGGGTTTTGCATTAATCAGCGAGTTGGTGAACCTCCTCAGGGGTTTAGGAGTTACTGGCACAAGTTATTCAGGACATTATTTATATTTTTCCATAATTTTTTTTTAGCAGCACCGTGCCAAAACAATGTTCATGTTCATTGACCCATTGGGTCAGGGAACAAAGACCAGTAGCATCCAGTAAAGCCAGCAGCACAGAGACCACAGGCCTTTGCTGCCTTCCCTGTTTCATGGTGTCATTAGTTTCCTGTTGCAAAGATATTTCACTCAACAGGGTTAAAGAATTAAATGTAAGACCTGAAACTGTAAAACTCCTAGAAGAAAACAAGGGGGAAGCTCCTTGATATTGATGCCGGTGAGCTTGTGTTTTTGGATATGACACCAAAAGCACAAGCAGTAAGAGCAAAAAAACCCAAGTGGGCCAATATCAAACTAAAAACCTGCGCAGAAAAAGAAACAGGCAATAAAATGAAAAGGAAACCTATAGAATGAGAGAAAAGACTTGCAAACCACATATCTGATAAGGGGTTAATATCCAAAATATATAAGGAACTTGTATGACTCAATAGCAAACAAAACAAAACAACAACAAGAAACCAAAACCACAAATAATCTGATTAGAAAATGGGCAGAGGACCTGAATAGACATTTTTTCCAAAGAAGACATACAAATGGACAACAGGCATGTGAAATATGCTCAACATCATTAATCATCAGGTAAATAAAAACCAAAACCACAATGAGATATCACCTTATGCCTGTTAGAATAGCTATTATCAAAAAAGATAAAAGATAAGTGTTGGCGAGGATGTGGAGAAAAGAGAGCCCTTGTGCACTGTTGGTGGGAATATAAATTGGTGCAGCCGCCATGGAAAACATTATGGAGATTACTCAATAAATTGAAAATAGAACTACGTTATGATATGGCAATTTCACACTGGGCGTATTTCTGAAAAAAATAAAACCACCATCTTGAAGAAATTTCTGCACTCTCCCATTCATTGCAGCATTATTCACAATAGCCAAGACATAGAAACAACCTAAGTGTCCATCGATGGATGAGTAGATAAAGAAAATGTAGTATAGATGCAACGGAATATTGTTCAGCCATAAAAAGAAAATTCTGCCATTTGTAACAACATGGATCAACCTTGAGAACATTATGCTAAGTGAAATAAGTCAGACAGAAAAATAAATACTGCATGATCTTACTTATGTGTGGAATCTACAAAAAGCTGAACTCATAGAAATAGATAGCAGAATGGTGATTGCCAGGGGCCGTGGGCAGGATGTGTGTGTGTGTGTGTGTGTGTGTGTGTGTGTGTGTGTGTGTGTGTGTGTGAGCAATGGCGAAACGTTCATCAAAGGGCATAACCTTCCAGGTGTAAGATGAATAAGTCCAGGGGATATAAGGTACAGCATGGTGACTATAGTTAGCAATACCATATTCTATACTTCAAAGTTGTTAAGAGCGTAGGTTTTAAAAAACGTAATTATATGAGGTGATGGAGGTGTTAACTAACCTTACTGTGGTAATCATTTTGCAATATAGACAGGTATCAAATCATACCTCTGTATACCTTATACTCACACAATCTTATACGGGAGTTATATCTCAATAAATTTGGGGGAAAAAATCCAACTTCATATACTGAATTAAACTTGAATTTTTCACTTAATAAAAAATTCTGAAAACCTTCCTCTTTCAATAAATATAAGATTCATTACTACTCTTAAGGTACAGTGTACCCCACATGGTTTGGTATGAGAAAATACATATGAAGTACCCAGCACAGTGCCAGGCATAAACGTCCTGGTTGCAGTATATATTAATATATTTAAAATATAGGTATTCTTAGGTATAAATCACCACAGATACTATAAGGCAAGCGGTCTTAGAAGGAGCGGTGAGGTCCCTGCACAAATTTGCGTTACACTAATAAAGGCAGCACTCAATGGATGAGCTCAGATGTAGGCAAATAGCACAAGAGAAAGATTGTCTTCCAGGGTAAAAGGAGGGAGAGATCACTAGGACTGCATCCTAAGCAGTGGTATTGACCGGGCTAAAGATACTGACAACAGAGGGGGGTGGCCAGTTTTGAAAGAGGAATACTGGAGGGGGTATGACCCAGGCACAAACCAGGGGAAAGTGTGCCTGCAAACTGACGTGCATGTTTGGCTCTATCCCCCCAGTACTGACGGGTGAATTCCTGTCCCAGCCAGTTGACAATAGGAATGACAGCCATCCAGTTCACACCCCTGGTTCTCTTCCCAGGCTTATCAAAAAAAAGTTACTGTAAAACTTATATTTAAAAAGTGCATTTGGAAATACATTGATAAACTTAAAAACACTCTATGAAAACACAATCTTAGGTTGGCAAGAGCTTACCATATTCTGAGAAAAATCTGCATAAAAGGGAAATACCTTCTGACCTTCCTTTTTTCACAAGGATTGAGTGATGAATCTGGTGCAGGCATGTCTATAGGCCCTTAGTACACAACAGCAAACAAGTTCAGTGAAAGCTTTAGTATGAAGGATAATAATCCCAACAGAAGCCATACATAATAATAAATCAAAATAAATTCTCTCTAGAGCTGAACTAATAGTTTAATAGTCACCTATAACTTAAAAACTCATTGAATTTTAATTTTAGTACAGAGGGATTAAAAAGCAAATTATCAACAGAAAAGCCATCTATCATAGCTTCTAAATGATCTTTCAAGTGGAAACACAGAGTGTGGTAATAGATACTGAATGAATTCCATTATGGTTCTGGTGTGGATAATTCTGCATTTTATTTTCCTGAAGAAAAAATTAAACAACCTTAATTAAAGCTAATTAATTAATGAATAACAAATTAAAATTTTAATATTAAGCTATTTGATGGTTATAATAAATGCAGATCTTATCTCCCATCTCACCAAATATTAGTTTAGCCAGAATAGAAAACTTCAGTATTTGATTCAAACTCATAAACAGATCTCAATGACTTTATAACAGGTGTGTATAACTAAATAATTTTACTGTCTTCAAAACATATTTTGGGGGCTTTCCTGGTGGCACAGTGGTTAAGAATCCACCTGCCAATGCAGGGGACACGGGTTCGAGCCCTGGTCCGTGAAGATCCCACATGCCATGGAGCAACTAAGCCCATGAGCCACAACTACTGAGCCTGAGCACCTACAGCCCATGCTCCACACAAGAGAAGCCACCACAATGAGAAGCCTGCACACCGCAGCAAAGAGTAGCCCCTGCTTGCCACAACTAGAGAAAGCCCGTGCACAGCAACGAAGACCCAACACAGCCAAAAAATAAATTAATTAATAAATTAATTAAAAAACAAAAACGATTTTGGAAGACATTATGGGAGAATGTGGTGGGTGGGGGGGGGAGCAGAAAAAAACCCAATAGGTTAATTTGTCCTTCCTAGAATTTTGACAGATAAGACATATGAAATGATAAAACAAGTGAAAAAAATCAAAGTTTAAATCAAGCAGAAAGAATATTTTCAGAAGAATGATAAGTTGTTGCAACATTAGTAAAAAGAAATTTAAATTGTCTTTGGAAAGAATGAGTAACCTATACAGCAGTTCATCAAAATTTGGCAAAAATTTGTTCAGAATTTAAATGCACTTCTTATATTAACTCAAGCATTATTCTTATTAATTGTATAAAGACTGCATGACCCACATATAAACTCATATAAATGTAAATGCTTTTAAGAGAGGTTTTTTTTGTTTGTTTTGTTTTGTTTTTTTTTTGTGTTATGCGGGCCTCTCACTGTCGTGGCCTCTCCTGTTGCGGAGCACAGGCTCCGGACGCGCAGGCTCAGCGGCCATGGCTCACGGGCCCAGCAGCTCCGTGGCATGCGGGATCTTCCCGGACCGGGGCATGAACCTGTGTCCCCTATATTAAAAGTCCGGCAGGTGGACTCTCAACCACTGCACCACCAGGGAAGCCTTAAGAGTTTTAAAAATAAATGTCATAAATATTTTAACCAGGAAGGAAGCAAAAGTCCTGCAATCTTTGCTGTCATCTCCCATACGCCCACTTTCTCTATTATCCCTTAAAGTATACCACTTGAAAGAGGATCTAATTAATTGAGTTCACCTTCTCCCAAAACTGTTTATATCCCTCTTTCAAGGTTGTGGCATTAAGGGGTAAGAGTTACTTCAATTATCACCTTGAGTCATCTATGATCAAATGCTTATAGAAGATAAGGTTTTGGTTGACCATGTACTTGTTGCCATAGAACTTTTTAGTGAACATAAGAAGTACGGTGTTTTGTTGGTGGTTTCTAAGAAGAACCAATCTGGAGAAAGAAAATTTGTGTTCAGGATCAAGGGCTTAGTAAAAGGCCAGGACTTCTATGTCTGCCCTAAAAGAAATTCCTGTTTCCTAACGCTGCAGGATGGATAATTCTGAAAGGCAAACACACGGTCTAATCCTGCACTTGGCTGAAGAATAATGCAAAATGAATCCCCACTCTCATTGGGTCTCTTAAGTTAAAATTAGGTCATTGACTGTAAAAGGTTGGAATCCCACAAATTTGGGGTGATAAAATGCAATCAGATTCTGATGAAACTGAGAAAATCAAATCCTAAATTCTGCCAAGAAGTTCTTTGCCAGTAGAAGCATCCCTTTCTCTCCTGCCTTACAAAGTTAGTGTCCCCTTGGCTGTAGAAACCATAATGGTCTCCATGAGGTAGTTGTCTTGCAGGGAGTCCTGATTCCCCTCAAGACTCCCCTCCACCACAGCACAGAACCCAGTGTGAAGTTCACAAGTGAAAGTCTCATTCTTGTGCAAAACTCCAAATCTTTTTATTCTACTTTTTATTCTCTTTTTATTCTACTCTTTTTATTCTACTTTTATATATGACCTGATAATCCAGACTCATCAGATATCTTAAGACATCCTGTATGAAAGACAAGAACAGATAAACAATAATAAAACCACATCGGCTAGCCAAAAGCAACATCAACAATAGAAACAAACCATAAACTAAGACAGCTGGAAAAAAAAATGATGGAAGAGGGTGAAAAAAACAAAAAGACAGATAATATATCCATGAAATAAGAGCAGAATACTATACAAAGAGTAGTCAGAGAATGAGAAAGAGCCCATGGGAATTAAATATATAATATCAGAAGTGAAAACAGTAAACTATTTTAAAAGATAAAGTAAAATCCCACAAAATAAATAGAAAGACAGATATATAAACTAGGAGCAAATGGATATGAAAACTAGATGATTAATTATAACTGTAAAACAAAACTAGGAAGAGAGAATAGAAAAAACAAAAGGAAGAAATTTTCAAACATAGTTCAAGAAAATTTCCTAGAGCTGAATGACCTAAGTTTCCATATTGAAAATGTCCACAGAGATGCACTGTAAAATAAATGAAAGAGAACCACATACATATATCATTGTGGAATTTCAGAACATTGGGAACAAGAAGATTCTAATTACTTCCAAGAAGAAAAACACTTAAAAGGATCAAGAAGCAAAATGTAATTGAACTTCTCATTAGAAATACTTGAAGCAAGACAACAATGAATCAAGGTCCATGCACCCTTATCTGGAAGCTACTGAAAGATACATTCCACTAAGATGAGAGGACATTTAAAGCAGAAGAAAAAGAGACATGAAATGCACAAGAGACATTCATGGAGTCCCCAGGATTATGGTCCAGAAGCTCTCAGTTTGACTAAATATGTGCCTGTACAGCTTTAATTAAACCTTAAAAAATTAAAAATAAACAATTTATTATGAATGATTAAACATTTATGATCATGCCTAAGTGAGGTTTTAGGAGATTAACCACAAACTAAGATAAATAGGTGGATAATTGTGGTTGAATACATTATAGTTCACATAATTGAATCCAAACACTATTCATCTTAAACTGAGTCATTTAAGGGTGAATCACTAATAATGCATAGATGACACTAAAAAAGGAACAACTTGGTTTTTTAAGTTATTCACCTTTTTGGGGGTCAGATTATTCAGGGCATGGTTTTTCCAGATGTCATCATTAGCTGTAGTCCGGTGAGGTGCTTCCCTGTACATTTTGATACTATCTCAGGACTATTTTTCTTGTGATCCTCCAAATCAGACTTGGATATCCCTAATCCCTTAATCTAGATATGTTGATCTCACTATATTTTTATATACTGTTCTTCCCTCCTAATCAGTGGTGTTTGTGACCAGTCCCTTTAGCCCTCCTTTCCTTGTCCCTATAAATGCTGGCCAGCTTGAAAGTCTAGCGCCAAAACATAATGAGCGTAATCAAGTGTTGGAGAGAAAAGCCATCTGAAAATGGTTATTCCCCCCCACCTAATGTATAGGTTCTTGTGAAAATGTTCCTTCTGTTATTTTTATGGCTGCCTAAGACAGAAATAGTTTCCTCATTGAACGAGCTGTGGAGAATGAATGCATCCAGGTCAGGGTCAACCTAGTCCTCAAAGACCTCCTACTTTATTTGATTAACTTCAGCCAATAGATAAATTATATAGTTATGCGAGATCTGAAAGTCACTTTGCTAAAACTGGGTATGTGGTTACCTAGAAAACTTTAGACTTTGTCAGATAAGAGTAAATCCTTTTTCTCCCTGTGGTCAATACTCCCTGGATCAAAATAACCATTATGTACTCTGTACTTCTGTCTGCACTGGCTGCCTTCATTTAATCCGATGCTCGTTTGGAAACCCTATTTTTCCCCTCTTCAGCTTTGTTTCCTAGAGAGAACTTCTTTTTGGCCTAGATTATCTTGGCATATGTTCTGTCCTTCCATTTGGTAACAGAAGAAAAAAAGAGAAATTGAATGGGATGTGACGACTTAAGGTTCCCACGTAGTGACTTATAAATATGATGTTTATTAACACAGTTGAATTTGGATTTAAAGTCAGCGTTTCTGAGATATGTTAAAATACTACATAGGAAAGTCTAACATTAAACAACTTTATCCAATCGGTTTCTTAAGAAGCAACTTATTTAACAGTTTTAACCCTATAGGAAGATTATGCAAATCCGTTAAGCTAAAGTAATCATTCCTTCATTTAGCCCTTCCTTTTATTCACCATTATTTCTTACTGTATATATATATATTTGCTGGTAGAAAGAGAACAGAGAGAGGAGTTTTTTCCTCTCAACCGTGGCATCCTTACCTCCCTCGCAAAGTAGGAAATCCTTACAAAGTTATGTTTATTGTCTCCAGAGCCCTGTTTATAATAATTTCCATTGTATTACCTTACATCTAATTAGTCCAATCATCAAGGTAAAATCTCAAGCTTTTTTCTAAATAGATTTAATTTCTAGATCAATACGTCACAAACAGAACTTAATAAGGAAGTACTAAGAATAAAAAAAATTGTGTTATAGGTTTGGATATTGTTTCACTCACTAATTTTGTCTTTGTTTCTGTTAGCTATAGGTTTAACAGTGATTTGGACGGTTTTGTTGGAGAAATGAGTCCTGAGGGACTATTTGAAGCAAAATTAGAAAATTGCTTTTCTGCTTTCCTAAGCCTGGTCAAAATGAAAGAATAAGAATAAAAGAAAAAGAGGTTGAAAATATTCAAATTTTATTTTACTATCCAGAATTAAATATTTGGAAAATATTTGGAATAATGAAATAATTTATTCCATCCACATATGAACAATTTGGACTGATGATGGTAATGCAGTGATTTGCTTGATTTATTGCCTTTGCATCAGCTTTTTAACAAAAAGACAATGAAAGCGCTTTTGTCATTGTACTTGATGCAAACAACTCGTGCAAGAGTTACCAGCTGACAGTCTCATGAATACCAACATCGGGATATACAACGTGTCATAAGCAAGGGTAAGCTCAGGGAAAGGGACAATCATAAAATTCACATTTCATTGAGCAAAGTAATCTTCTGAATTTTACTCCATAGTCCACAGTGTTCTGTGAAGTCATTTTTTTCCCCTAACAAAACTGAAACTTAGGGCAGTTTAGAATGTACCTGACAAATCAATTCCAGCACAATGTTCTATTAGCTCTGATGATACTAGTGGAGTGTACATTTCATTGGCATAAGGATTCTGGGAAGTCTAAGGGAAAAGCAACTCAGAAATCCAAAGCTTTTAAGAAGCTTCTCAATGGCATTTTCCTCAGGCACAAGACCTTTCTCCTACTTGAACACTGATGAAAAACTCTCATAAAATTCTCCATATTGTATTCAATAAAGGATCCATTAGAATAATTTTCTAAATTTAAGATTTTTCAACTTCATCATTAGTGGATGTCATGTAAAAAGTAAGCAATTGTATCTAATGCTAAGTCATAAATTTAATATACTTTGATTTATTTTAAAAATACATTGACCACCTACTATATCCAGGTACTATGCTAGTACCTGTAAAGTGATAGATCCGATACAACTTTCACCCTCCAGGTTTTTGGGTTCCAGTGTTTGCTGCTGACATAGATCCTAAATATGCCACTCTATCAATACAAACTAAATGCAACAAGATTGGTTTAGAGACAGAGGACAGAGCTCCCTGGAAGTGCTAAGGATGCTTTGAAATTTGCAAAGCCGTCACATAGGTGATATCTGAGATGACTTGTGGGGGATGAGATTTATACATAGAGAGAATTACATTTAATTTCTGAACTGATCTTTTAAGGCAGCGGTCCCAACATTTTTGGCACCAGGGACCGGCTTCGTGGAAGACAACTTTTCCATGGGAAGTGGGGTGGATAGTTCAGGTGATAATGCGAGCGATGGGGAGCGGTGGGGAGCAGCAGATGAAGCTTCGCTCTCTCGCCTGCCACTCACCTCCTGCTGTGTGGCCCAGTTCTTAACAGGCCACAGATGCTATGAGTCCACGACCCAGGGGGTGGGGACCCCTGTCTTAAGGTATTCATCTTACATCCTTTCAGCTGATACGTCAATAATTTTGGAAAACTTTAGATTACTCCTCTACTATTTAGAAACAAATAATATTACACTGTTACTTTAGATGGGATAAAATGTACTCCAGTATTGGAGTCATTTTTTTTCAGAAAAACATCTTCATCTGTTTAAAGCCAACCTATTTTACCAACTTCATTATGATTCAAATTAAGTCAGTTATTTCTCATGAAAGGTCAGGGAATATCTTTCTTCGCATGCAAATGGACCGATGGCATCTAGAAAAGGTCATTCATTATTAGTAATGGAGGCTAAAATAGCAAGTATGGAAAAGCAATCTTGAAGTAGTCTTCTGTGTGAAGTGCAATATATCATATGAACCTTCATTTTGAGTGGCAAAACTACAATAGATTTTGGACACTAGGATTTTTTATACAGGCAATCTTGAATAAGTCATCCTCTTGATCTTTGTAAGCTACATAGAGTTTCAAATAAAGTCATATACTTACCATAACTACTAAATCGTAGGAAAATCTTACTTGACTTGATAAAATAGCTGGATCTGTACATAACCTCACTGCTTATGTATGCACCAAGATGGAATCCATCCTCTGAACATTGGACTGCACAGATGCCTTAGTCCAATTTTCCTACAGTGATGATTCATGCCGTTTCAGCATTCCAAAAGTCACTGAGGGTTGTGTTTGTGCAAATTTGGGAAGGCTGCTGGTTCAGAAGATAAATGGAGGCTAGGTTCTACCATCATCATATGTTATCAAAGGGTCTGCAAAAATTTAATCATGAAGCCACCCATTCTCCCAAATAATTTCTTCAAGGGGCCAAAAGAAAACAGTAGTTGAGAAAATTAAATCAAAACCAATGTTGGAGATGACTTCCCTGGTGGTCCAGTGGTAAAGAATCTGCCTTCCAATGCAGGGGACATGGGTTCAATCCGTGGTCGGGGAACTAAGATCCCACATCCCACGGGGCAACTAAGCCCTTGTGCCACAACTACTGAGCTCGTGAGCCTCAACAAGAGAGCTCACGCACCGCAACTACAGAGTCCATGTGCCCTGGAACCCGTGCGCCACAACTAGAGTAGAAAAAAAACCTGCACACCACAACTAGAGAGAAGCCCATGCACCGCAACAAAGAGCCCATGCTGCAATGAAAGATCCCGCATGTCTCAGTGAAGATCCCACATGCCGCAACTAAGACCTGATGCAGCCAAAAGAATAAATAAATAATTATTTTTAAAAAATGTAATGTTGGGGAAAAAAACAACAACAATGTTGGCAATTACAAGAATATATGCAGGTGATATCAGTAAACAAAGACTGAAGATGAGTATGTTGTTCGTTAACAATTTTGGTGTTTGAATGTTTGTTTTCACTTTGAAGAAACAGGACCTAATAAAATATACAAGTTTTGAATATTTCAGAGGGTAAAGGAATAAGCCCATAGTATAAATAGGCTAGAAAGAAAAATTCCTCTAGTTCACTGTTTCTATCAGTGAATAAAGATTAGTCCTGTTGGCAGACATTATGCAGTTTCTAACTGGAAATGACCAAACTCAAATGAGAAATAGTAACGTTTGTGTGTAATAATTAATACCTACTTCTATTATATAATTCAATCATGTAGAACTTTGCTATAAAGTAATATACACAATACTTTCTCCAGCAATAAATAAAATAAAATGTCTTCAGACACTAAATAGATTACATATTCCAGTGTCTCATAAGCACAATATTTGTTTCCCCTCCTAATTCTCTGTTCTCACTTTTTTTCTGATCATCTCTCTTACTGATTCCAAAAATGTATCATTTCTGTAATTTGGAGGCTGTGTTTTCACAAATGATTATATGAAATTTATTCTGAGGACTTGTTCTTGCTCTCCTTTTAAATTGGCTCCAGGAGATTTTTCGATGTAGCATTGAGAGGTTAAGTACTAGGGTATCATCTTTCTTACACCCTACTCTTAGGTAGATAAGGACTAATTCTCCCACTATGTTAGCATATTCCACAAGCATCTCTGTTTGCCTTAATTTCTTCTATTACTTGCACTCTCTTTATGATCATTTAAATGTCTTTATCATCCCTAGGGATAAGATATATTCCCATCAATAATAGTGGTTCATCATGGCCCTGGTGCACAATCATGGGAACATGTCACTCTAGTAAGATATCTGATTCATGGTTCATGCGTGCTTGCACACGCATGCCTATGGTGTGGTTCTGTAAAACTACCCACGTGGTTCTGAGGCATTTCCCCCTTCCTTCAGCCCCCCATAATCACTGATACAATGTCTCATTTTTCCTTTAAAAGTGAGAATTTTTTCTACTACTTATTAGGTCTTTGACATCTGAGCACGTTATTCTCCCATTTGCCACTACTTTACAATATTGTTTTGTAGGGTTTCTCTTGCTGTTTTTGGAAGTTCTTTCTCTTGTACTCAACATTTCTACACAAATAAGAGGAATTAGAAGCATTTATCTCAAGGACTGTTCTTGATTTTGATACTGGCAAATAAAACAAGGCAAAACCGTAAAATAAACTTGTACTGACCACAATACTAGTAAACCGGGTTTTAAGTTTCCTCTTGTGATTCTAGAGGGTCATGGAAAAGGTTTTCACGGGAGCCAGAGTTCCCACTGATGTGTTGTCATAATGCATAGCTAGCTGCTCAGCAGCAATTTGGCCCCAGGAATGGCTTGATGATCCTTATCCTATGTTATAAAATTATCTTTTAAAGTCTGCATTTTCTCCCTTTTTTCCTGATTGTTTGCTCTTTTTAAAAAATTATTATTCAAAATGTACTTCAAGGTTCTCATTAGTCTAATTTCCCATTTTACATAATCATGTACACATTCTTAGAAGTCTTTTCTAATTCTTTGCCTCACATAAGGCATTTTTAAATAAATTTTTATTTTCTTCACTAAACTGTTACTTATCTAAGATTGAACATATATTGAATATCATTTATCTCGAACATTTAACACTATCTGGCACATAAATAAAATGACTGAATAAACTGTATTACAATTTTTCTTAGATAATTTGTTCACTTGACTTGTATTCCAACTTCTATATCAGAAAATTTTAACATATTTTAGTAACTTCCTCTTTTCTGTTCTTGGCAGTATTATGTGTGTGTGTGAACGTGTGTGTGTGTGTGTGTGTGTGTGTGTGTGTGTGTGTGTGTCATATGCCATATACCTGGGTTCAGATTGCATTTCAAATTATCTTTGTCATCTTCATTAATCATGTCTCTTATTTGATGCTGTTCTTAAGAGCAGAGCTGCAGTGGACAAATACGATAAGGACATATGGTCAGGGTCAGCCTTGATGTACTTACATTTCTTTCCTCACCAGCACATTAAGTTTGAGGATGCTATTACCTTTCGCATCAATGTCTTTAGGTATCTTTGCAATGTTTCTGACACCCACTAAATGCATGGTCTTAAGAGAAAATGATGGCTTTAGCAAAGGTTTTCTTTTTTTAAAAAAACAAAACTAAATATAATAAGCATTCTTTTTATTTCTCTTCTTTAGTGTATTCTGCCATTTCTCTGAGTTTATCAAACATATATTTCCTGCCTGGTTTGACTCTATCTTGTGTCTCAAATCCTCTGTTGTTGTTCCTACAAGTTTAAGTCTTTCTATCTCCTTAATACAAATTTTCTAAAAATCTCCCCCATACTCCAGCCTCATTTCATTAGTCATTCACCTGTCTCTCATGAGCCATAGAGAACTTGTATCAGAAGTTTGCTCATGGAAAACAAATCACAATCAAAGCTGAAGTTCTAAACCAGAATGAAAAAAACCAAGAAACAAGAAAAAAAGTGTGAAATGATGAAATTTGCCAAATAGAGGTGTGGAATCAAGTCGCTCTGTGTCTAAATCTTGGATCTGCCACTCACTATCTGTGTCAGCTTGGGTAAATTACTAAACCAATGAGCCTAAGTTTCCTCATCTTTCTTTAGGATCATAAAAACTATTCTTTCCATCATGAGATAACCTTGTAAAACTTCTTGCACTGTGCTTGACACTTACAAGTTGCTTCGATACAATTTTTTTTGTCAGCACAGTGCCTGACTCTAGCAAAATGAAAGTGAAAAAGTACACTCTTGTTCTTAAGGAGTTCACAATGTTATTTGGTTCCCACCACACCCCTGACCCCCCTTCCCTTCAAATCAGGTGCCTTCCAGGGGAACAGAAGAATGCCAGTGAGTTCTGTTATTCAAATCTCATGTTGGAAAAGGTCTTGATGTGAGTTACTGGATGAAGTTTTATGATTTGGAGAACATTCTATTAATAGAACTACAAGCACAGATGGCCCAGAGTTCTTTTTAGGGACAGATTTCTGAACCATATCCATGGCAGCTGGTTCATATGACATGGTCTTTACCAAAGGAAGAAGGAATCAGGTGGCCTGGCTCAATTTCAGCTGTGTTGTGCCCCATGGAATTGGACACTATTTAGCATAAATTTCCTGATTTTTGAAACATTATCTTGTGATTCTACTGCTCTTTTCTTATTAAGAGAGGTTTCATTTGCTATGAAGCTGAGCTTGGTTACTGTCTTTCTAGCTCGGACTTTGCTTCTGTGTGATTTATCAATGCCATTTGTGTTTCAGATAGAGATAAAATTAAAACTGAAATTAAAGGCAAATTTTGTCTTTAATATAGTATAATGTGACGTGGAGCTATGGAACAAACAAATATTTTAATGCTGCCAACGCTGTTTGGTTTAAGTTAACATCATTCAACACCGCTCTTTGTCAATGGTCACTCCATGAAAAAAAATCTCAAACATGGAGAAGGCTCAGCAGTAACTGAATATGATCTCCATTTATTGAGATGGAGCAAGAGAACAGGCCGAAGAAATGTTTACCATTTTAAGTATCTTTATGCCCAAGAACTATTTTAAATACTGTTATGAAACAAAACAACAACAGCAAACTTTGATGACTTTCTGTGCTGGAAATCTATTGACCGCAGGTCATTGTGTCAGCCAGCCAGTCCACAGCCCTTTTTCTTCTCAGCATCTACCACTGGGTCTCAGTGACAGGCTCAGTCATGACCTTTGATTGGCGAGGGCTGTTAAGGTGCTCGTGGTCAGAGAAGGATGAAGAGTCCTTGTACAGTGCTCCGCAAACCTGAATAATATCAGAATTACCTAGAAAAGCTTTTATAAAAATCTATATTTCTGGGCTCCACACTCAGAGATTCTGATTTTGTAGATCCAATGTAGGGCTTAGGGATATATGTTATTATAAAAGTACTTAGGGAATTCTGATAATGAACCAGAACTAAAAACTTACTTAAGAAAATGGGCTTCTGGGTTTACTTCTAGTAACTAGGGTTCTGCCTTTCTTATCTTGTCTCCCATTTCTAGTAACTAAATCCTGGGTGTGTTGTCCAGTGCCCAAGTCCTTTTTTGATACACTACCTAGAACACTTTAAAACTGTGGGCTTTACTTTCTTTCCAATTGGCTTTCTCCCTATATTTTCACCTAGAACAGAGTCCTTAGCTCTAAATCCCAGACAGAGGGACTTCTCTGGCAGTCCAGTGGTTAGGACTCTGGGCTTCCACTGCAGGAGGTGCGGGTTCGATCCCTGGTCTGGGAACTAGGATCCCGTATGACAAAAAAGAAAGAAAGAAAAGAAAGAAAGGAAAGAAAGAGAGAAAGAGAGAAAGAGAGAAAGAAAGAAAGAAAGAAAGAAGGAAGGAAGGAAGGAAGGAAGGAAGGAAGGAAGGAAGGAAGGAAGGAAGGAAGGAAAGAAAGAAAGAAAGAAAGAAAGAAAGAAAGAAAGAAAGAAAGAAAGAAAGAAAGAAAGAAAGAAAGAAAGAAAGAAAGAAAGAAAGAAAGAAAGAAAGAAAGAAAGAAAAAGGAATTAAATCCCAAATAAAGGGGACAGAATGCCTTCCTTGCAGCAGGCCTCTCTGGACCTCGTCTGCTCCCGGGTTTTCTGACCCTGTGCTGTGCTCTGTTTGTCCACCTGCCTTTCAGAACATCTGATTTTCTCATATCTGATGTCCCTAACTCCAGCTGCTTCTCTGCACTACCACCTGTTACCTACCGTCATGACCCTGGATCAAGACTGTTGAATTTACGATACATATGGATCATCTGCGTATCGTTTAAGTAGATTTTTGCACTCATTCACCAGAGTTAATAAATCAGAAGTGTTGGGAATTGGTCTTAGGCGTCTCGATATTTAGAAGCACCCAGGTAATTCTGATGGATTTACTGCTGGACCATACTGTAAGTATGAGAAGCTATAGCTAACCTCATTTCCCTAAGTTTGGTTCCTATTTTGTGGGTACATCTTATTCAAGTTTTAATCCATTTAGTTCTAATCCGTCCTGCTAACAGTTCACATGCCAACCACCCAGCTGTGTGATGAAATTCTTCAGCATTGAATCAAATCCAAATTTCATCTCTTCCATTTCTGACCCTCTGCAATTGAGATTAATCTTGCCCTTTTCTGAACTTTCATTGCTCTCCACCTGTTTCCTTCTTTTGCTAGTTACCATATCCAATCTTGTATTATAGATGTTTATTCATCTTAAGAAACAGCTCTTTGAGGGCAGGCTCTGGATCTAGGTTGTCTTTCTATTTCCAGTGTTTAGCACAGTGACACGGGGCCTGGCACATAGTGGGTGATCATAAGTACCTACTGAACGAGAGAAAGCTGGTGCTCAACTTGAACCTGGAGGTTTGAAGAAGTTTTCCAGAGGTCTTTTCTCTTTTTAGAAAGTAGTGATTTGAAGGTATTTCAAGACTTTATTTTAAAATGTCAGTAAAAAGGAAAATCTTTCTAAAAAGAGTAGTTGATTGTAATAGTAAGGGAAGGAATATCACAAGAAGAACTATAAAAATGACAATGCTAGGCCTTTCTATTTGGTCATGGGTTTGACTAGGAGAGTGTTGATGGATAACAGTTGGGAATTATTTGACTTAGCAACAAAATGGGGTTCTTAAAAACTGTGTGCTGTGGTATCTTAGTCTCTACAGTGGTTGCTTGTTTTTAGGTCAAAGCAAACTAAATCAGCTAGCTTCAGAAATTGACTCCTTAGAAACATTTTTTCAGAATGTTTGAAACACTTTATTTAAAGAGCTGCCTCAACATTGGATGTGATTGTTCCATTTCAACACAAAGAGACCTACGTTTTTCAGTGCTTAATAAAACCCTAAAAAGTGAAAAACCAATCCACCTGACCATTTCTCCCACAGAGCCATTGATGACCAGGCTTGGGCTCTCAATTTTAAGTATTTCTTTTCCTTTTCATCAAGGAAATACGTTAAAGGAAATGTTTGTCTTAGTTCTTTCACTTATTTCTCTTTCTTCTATCAGTTCTGCAGTGTCACTCACAAAACGAGGGAGTAAAAATTGAAGCCAAAGGCATCTATTTAGGGCTTCCCTGGTGGCACAGTTGTTGAGAGTCCACCTGCCGATGCAGGGGACACGGGTTCGTGCCCCGGTCCGGGAAGATCCCACATGCCGCGGAGCGGCTGGGCCCATGAGCCATGGCTGCTGAGCCTGCGTGTCCGGAGCCTCTGCTCCGCAACGGGAGAGGCCACAACAGTGAGAGGCCAGCGTACAGCAAAAAAAAAAAGACATCTATTTATAAGAAAGTCAGCCAATGTCAGAAAATTCCTAGTTATCATTATTAGAAGCCCTAATGCATTCACTAGTTGGAGGAGTGGGATATGGGAGTTGATGCAACTTGACAGCAAGACCCCAATGGAAAAGTATATTTAAAGAATAAAAAATTTTTAAGAACCCATTTGTATACAAAGATGTGTCTGTAAAGGGCACAGGTAAACTTTCAAAGTGATGAACTCAGCCAATGCACTATTCCTGTCTTCTGGACATTTTTTGAATCCTCTTTCCTCTATTAGTCAGGATTCAATCAAGAAAGAAAAACCACACCAGTTAATTTAACAGGATTTGCTATGAAGAATTGTCAGTCAGATATTAGAGAACTGAAAATTCAAATAAGTAGGACCAGGGATTCACAGAGGTAGTAACTGCAGGAAGTAGGTTCACCCCCATGGCTGGGATAAAAAAGAAAAGACTGGGGTTATTAAATTTAGAAGTTAATTGGAGAGCTTTGGAGAGCTGGTACCCACACGTAGGAGGAAGGGGGCTTCCTGTCTACAGTTGGTACTGCAGGAACTTGCCAGCATCCGTGGAACTTGGGAGGCCTAAAGGTTACAGCACGAATGGATTAAAATCTCTTGCTCTTGCGATAACTCACAAGGTAGTGGGGAAAGTAATCATATATGTGAAGGCAGTTTGCATACTGTAAAGTACTGCATAAAAGTGAATGTATATTATGATTATTACAATACATTTTAGACTTATATTTTTCATGAGTTATTCTGGGGCAGGCTGAACTTCATGTCTTCTGTCTGTTGCCAAACTATGTGTTAGACTTTGGCACTTGAGTTTTGGCTTGGAATGTATAATAATCAGCTATAATCCTACACATCACAATCAGCTTCTAAACCTACTTGACTGGGATCTAGACTTACTAAAAGTAACATAAACATTTCAGAGGGTTCCCTATTCTTTTTGGTATTCAAGATCTGTCTATTCTAGTCTAACATTCCTGGCTAGACTGTGTGACCTTCTGGACAGGGTAGAGTCAGGACAGGGGAGGAAGTATGGCTGTAGTCATACCTTTTGAGATATTTTACTCACTGAGCAGAGATTGAGTCATTGAATACAGGGGAGAAAATACAAGCTGTGTTACTCAGTTTCTGCTTCTACCTTTTCATCTCATGGGCAAGAAATTGTTTATTACAAACTTTAAGAGTCAGAAAACAGTTCATCAAGGGTCCACAAATTACCTACTCTTTCAGGTGGAAAATAACTTCATATCAATCCTTCTCAGCTCTACTTGGACACACAGGAGGCAAAATCGTTTATATTTTGGTTGATTAAGAAGGAACATGACATTTAAGTATGAAATAATGGGGAGAGGGAGTACTTCCTCTTGATTTAGGATAACAATCTTTTGCTGCCCCAGTTCATCCTAGAAATCAGCTGATTCCCATAAATGTCACAGAAATATTCTGCATTTTGTCAGAAAAGAAATATTCTACAAATATCTGCAGCCAGGATCTCTCCCTGTAATTAGCTTCTCATTATGCAGTTCACCATTCCCTCCACTCAAATAGCCTTTATGCTAATTGCATAATATTTCATTGTCAGCAGAATGTGCAACAGTGTTCTCGTTATTGAACAGAAGTTGGATCCTTAATCCAGATCTTTTGTGAAATAAAGCTCATTGCCTGGCATGTGTTACTTATAAACTTTTGGTAGATTTATTGACTATTGGTATAGTTAAAACACAGAGGTCCATTTTAATGGTACTTCATATCGAGTGTATTTATATATATTTTTTACTCAACAATTGGTTTCCTGAATGGCCCAGTATGTCTCTGGATTTCTCTTTCTTACATCTAAAACTATAAATAAATGATGCTAAAATTACTTGTGGAATTTAATAACTCATCAGAAGTTATGAATTATAAAGAAGTCTATGTTTAAAATATTTATGGCCTTTTTACAATGATTTTCATCTTCCCAAAAGCAATTCTTTTGATTAATAACAGTAATACTTAATAGTTAAGCTTTTTGAATCTTTCCTATGGGAAAAATAATGTGCTAAAATCTTTACATGATTATTTCATTTAATACAACGTGATTATAAGTAAGATCCTATTATAATTCCTATTCTATAGAAAAACTAAGGTTAAAAGGGATTAAGTAAATTGCTAGAAGATACCCAGTTAGCACACGGGAGAGCTAAGATTCAAAGCCAAGTCTTTTTGACACCAAAATCTATTTTGTTAACTACTGTGCTATATGTAATAGAATACATGGTCCAAAAAAAAAAAGATCCTTTTCCAATTCTAATAGAAGACCAGATGTTTTCAGAAGTAAACCTGGGTTGGATGTGAAACATAAAATAAGACATATACTAAACAATTGCAAAGTAAAGTCTGAAATTCAGAAAAGAAGGAATAATTTTAATAGTCCATTGAGTGAGAATTAGAAACAAAAACCAAAAAAAACCTTTCAGTTTATATTCCTTAGACTTGTCAGGAAGCTACCCCTGAGGGAATTTTCTTTGAATTCTCTTGCCTTAGGTATCTGCTTGACTCACTCCCTCAAGTCTTTGCTCAAATCATACTTTTGCAGATTGGCCTCCCCTGACCATATGAATATTAAAATGTTGCCATCCCTCCTCCCACTATTTCTCTGTCCTCTGGTCCTGGTCCTCCTTTCCCTAGCAGACCATGCTCAACTTCTTTATTACCAGCAATAAACACCTTCTGAAGTACATATTTACTAATTATTGTGTTCTTCGTTGTCAGCCTATTCCCACTAGAACACAACTTTCTTGAGGCTAAGGATTTGTGTTTGTTGTGCACCCTGATGTACCCCAAGCGTCTAGAATCAGGCGTGGAAAACAGTACTTATAGTAAATGTTTGTGGGATGGATAAGGGTTTAGCAGTGAATTAAAATTTTAAGGGAGTTTATTGCCAGAAAGTGCCAGAGTCTGAAAAGATAACCATAAATGCTCCTAAGCAAAGGAAATCATCATCCCTTCAAAATATGCCAACAGGAAGAGAGGTGCCAAAGCAATGTATTTCCAGAAAGGGAGGCTTCCTCCTACTTCCTTGAGGTGTGGCAGGAAGGTCCTCAAAATCAGGCTGTCCCCTGAGGACTTCATTCTAATACAGAGCAGGAAGTCATTTCACCTCTCCACGGTCCTTCTCCTTCTCTGTTTTTCAAATGGAAGGTCTTTTGGGGATAATGATACTGTTTCTCCTTTCCTGTGTGTTGCGAGCTTGTTGGGATGATCACGTTCATCATTTCGCTGGACCGTTTATCATTTTCTGGACCATGAGGAGCCACATTTGAAACCCACCAAGAGGAATTCTCAGCCCACAGAGATCTTAAACTCAGAGCCCAATGCAGAAACTGGACATGATTTTGGTGTCTTTCTTTGAGAAGAGGATGATGCATTTTCAGTTGGGTGTAGGTATTCGAATGAGATTAGATGCGCCATTTTGGGAGTTAGATATATGAAAAAAAGAAAGTGTGTGGATGTGGGCACTGAAGAAGGTGGTTAATAATGAACAATAATTGCTTTTAAAAGTAAATTTTATTGACATGAGACATAATCAGAAAAATGTACAAGTTATAATAGATTTACGACTTTACTATAAAGCGAATAAGCTCACATGATGAACACCTAGATCAGGAATTAAAATGACCAGCATTTCAAAAGCCTCTCTGTCGCATACAAATTACAGCTTCTTACCAACCCAGGAGTGATGACTCTCATGACCTCTAATACCCATAGTTACTTTTGCTTATTTTGGGCTTTAATAAATGGAACCATGCAGTATGTGTTGTTTTTGTACCTGGCTTCTTTTGAACAATATTAGGATTGTAAGATTCATTATATTGTCTCAGTACCAACAGTTCTTTCCATTGTCATTGTTGTATAGTTTTCTATTGAATGAACATACGACAATTTATTTATCCATTCTACTGCTAATAGATATTTGGTCTTTTTTTTCAGTTTAGGGCTGTGCAAACATTCTTGTCCATATCTTTTAATGTGTATATGCATTTCTACTGGTTATTTATCTAGGAGTGGACTGTAGATTTGCTGGGTCATAGGATATATACTCCTGCATATATTCAGATTTGGTAGTTAGGAGTAAGCACTTTTTTAAAGTGGTTGTACAAATTTATACTCCCACCAGCCAGGTATGAGGGTTCCAGCATTTTACAATTGTTATTATCAGTCATTTTATTGATAGTTTTAGCCACTCTAGTTAAATTGATTTTAATTTTCATTTACCTCCTGACAAATAAGTGTGAGCACATTTCCTTTTTTTTTTTTTGGTCCATCCAGCTATTCTATTGTCCTGTAGAATTTTATACTTCTTTCTTATTGACTTGTAAGTGTTCTTATATATATATATAAGTCAGTCCTTTGTTAATATATGAATTGCAGATATCTATTCCCAGACTACAGATTAATTTTTCACTTCCTTAACGTTATCACTTGGTGAACAGAAATACTTAATTTTAAATTAAATACTTAATTTATCCATCTCTTATTTTATGGTTTTTGTGTTTTAATTAAGAAATGTCTGCTAACCCCAGGATCATACATATATATATTCTTTTATAATATTTTTCAGAAGATTTATTATTTTCTCTTTTACATATAGAATTGATTTTTATGTAAATTATGATCTAGAGGTCAAGGTTCTTTCCTATTCAATTTACATTTAAAACAGCACTATATATTGAAAAACACCATCCTTTCCCTATTGCTCTGTAACTCCACTTTTGACAAAAATCAAGTGTTCGTATATGTGTGGGTCTCTTTCTAGACTATTTTGTTCCATTAGTCTATAGCTTTTCACCAATACTATTCTGTTTTAATATTGTTAATTTATTATAAATGTTGATTTATGACAGTGCAAGTTTTCCAACTTTAGTTTTTTTCAGGACAGTTTTGGCTATTTCCTGGACTTTCACCGGGAAGAAGTATATATATATAAAATCATATTGATATTTTCCATTAAAAATTCCTGCTAAGATTTTGATTAACATTGCATTGCATTGTTTTTATGCTTTTTCTCATATTTTAAGGGTTATTTATGTATTAGGGATATAGACCTTTATTATAACATACACTACTAATTAATTCTTTTATTTTTTTTTTTTTTTAGTGCCAAAACCCAGGACTAATTAATTCTTGAAGTCTGTCATCTGTCTTTCGACTTTGCTTGTGTGTTTTTTAGTCATATACTTTTAAATTTCAATTTGGCCCTCACATTCTTTCAAGAGTTATTCCCCAAGGAAAATATACAACTGTGACTAAAAGAGGCATATAATCAAGGCATTTCAGTATTTTATTTTCCCTTGCTTATTACTTTTATGGAGTCTTCATCTGTAAATTTCCATCGGTACAACAAGAGTCCTCATTCAGTGCATCAAGAGTGCAGTCTGCATCTCCCAGAAGCATTTATGAAATCTGCACAGAGAACACACCACATGGGTAAATCGCTGTGGAGAACTAAAGCAATTTCCATTGAGTGCTTAGTTAATTCACTCGAGTAGATAAATATCTTTTGAAGATTATTAAATTGTTGCATTGAGTTTTTGTAGCAAACACAAACGTGTTCTACTATTACGTAATTTACCTCTTACGAAGGAAGTACTTTAAAGAATATGAATGAGTCCTTAAAAACTGTACAATGCATTGGATATTTGTACTCCAAACTATTGAGATGTAAATACAACATTCATTACCATCAGAACAAGTGGTGTTTCATTCAACGTATAAAGCATGGGTTTAATGAAACCAGTTTCCTGTGTTATTCTTTTGACAATTTTTATATATGTTATTGCTTCATCTAAGTAATTCAGTGCATTCTTTTCTGTGCTCCTCTCATTTGCCAATTAATTATCTAAATACGAATAAATGCCAGTTAAAACCTCAGTTGATATATTGAACCTTGTTCTTCAGTTTTTGAATTGCATGTTAAGCACTTAGATCTGTGAGACAATAGGCATTTTGTAGACAAGTTGATTTAAACTGATCCCACATGAATCAGGAGCAATGTGAACTTAGAAAAATTATTGAGAACTTTCTTTTTAAATGCATGTATTTACATTTGGTTACAAAATATAACCACTGTCATTATAGACATTTTGGAAAAAAAGAAAAAGATGAAAAAAAAATCCTTCTGGTTCCAACATATTTAAACACAAAGGGTGTTGGCATTTGGGTGTGGCTTCCTATCTATTAGTCCATACATAGAGAATTTTTACACATGTATTATGTACTATTTTTCACACATATGTATATTGCTTTATGTTTCTCCATTTATAATAATATATAATATTTTATTTCACCAGATGTAAAATAACTTACATGTCTGTATTTTTTCAATATTTTAAATTGAATTCACTTTTTAATTGAATGCAATCTTTTCATTTGAATCTTTAAATATTTATGGAAATCATTATAGAAGAGAGGAGAGTATAGTTAAAAATTTTTAAATCAGATACATTAATTAGGAAAATTGGTTGTCATATTTTATTTGTTTAGTCTCGTGTGGTATTATTAAGAATAAAAAATGTTGTACACTGAATGGTTGGCAGAATTACATATTCTTCTTTAGCAGTTAATGGTAATGTTTACTTTTCTAGGATGCATATATTTAGATACTGGTTCTCCTATCTCAATCATTTTTGCTTAGTTCATATACTTACCAATTCCTTTGTAATTGCACGATCTAGTCAAGAATGTACGACGAATAAAAGAATAAGTTATTGCCAAATTCTGCTCCATGTAGATTTTACCAACTGCCATAATTCAGATCCTTTTCACTAGAGTTTAATTACAGGGATACGCTTCTAATTTGTCTTCATCCAAACACTGTCCACTCCATTGCCAGATGAATCTTCTTAAAATACGTCTTTCATAATAACTTTACTGTTTACAGTTTTCAGAGGCTCCACATTACTTCTTGGGTAAAGTCCACTCTGGGTCCTGAAGACTTTCTGCTTCTGACTTCAGTCTAACTCTCTGGATTTTTCTTACATTCATTCTTTCACTGCACCATCTCCCATCTGTGCTTTGTTTTGGCTTGTTGCTCAGCTGCTTAGAATGCCTTTTCTCTGTTCACTTCTACCTTTAAATATTTAATGCCAGGTAAAGTCTCAATTCTTTTGTGAAGTTTTCTTTATGGACTTGTAGCATTTGTAAACATGCATTTACCTCATCCTTAATCATATATAGAATTAGGCAATCATATATGGCAATATCATATATGGCAATATCATATATGATATTAGGATATCAAGTTTAATCCATAATTGTTTATACACTGGGAACTGTGCGCAATCTTGGGAAATGTACAATCTTGGGAAATCCACAATCTTGGGAAATGTACCATCTAGATCTGCACTGTTCAGTTGGGGAGCCACTTGCCACCTGATGCTATTGAACACTTGCAAATGTGGCCAGTGTGACAGAGGAACTGAGTTCCTCTGAGTTCCAATATTAAATTTTATTTAATTTTAACTGATTTGCTTTTAAGTTTAAAATCTGAAGGAGAGTAATGGGTTTTTCTGTTAAATACAACTGTGTTGTTTTGGTAGGATTACATTTTACTTTCCTTGTTGCATCACATAGATATTATTGCTTGGAAGTGTGTGTAGGAAGGAGGTAAGCATTTCTCCTAGTATTACAAATAAACACATCATCCATCCAGTCAGGAACAATAGACTGACTCCACTCCAGTGATGTTTTATTTGAGGTTTTAATTCAGACAGCACAAGTTACAGTGATATCTATTTAATTGGTAATATAATGGAAATACTTATTAACATTTTAGTTATAATATAATTAAATTATTTTTCTAGTTGGAAAATAAGTATAGACATATTTTTAAATTTAAAATAAAGACATGCTACTGGTGTAAAATCAAGAATTGCAGAAGCTAGCCCTATGTCTGGAACAGCTAGAGAGAGAGACAGGGACAGAGAAGGAAACAGAAACTGGAAGAAGATACGTCACAAATTTTACATGAACGACAATCAGTCTGCTGTAGCAGAGGAAAATGTAAAGCTATTTGTTGCAAGAAGAAATTTTAAGTAACAAACTGGGTAATATTAGAGGCATTTTCAGCAGATACATAATGAATTTGATAAGAACTTTCCTTGCAACAGTGAAAAGTCAAAAAAGAATCAATGAAATTAGTCACCTAAAAGCAGAATAGTCTGACCATCACAACGAAAATATTATTAAAATTCTAACAGACTCTGAGTTTGTAACTGTGGCCGGCTATTAAGTGTTTTGTATTAATGTACAAAGAAAAAATTTAAATGGAGATATATAAAGGAAGACATTATTTCAGATATGGAAATTTTGTTAGAAAATCTTGAGGAAAGCCTAGAAAAGTTATATTATAGAAAGTGAAATATCTATAATTAAGCCACCAAACAGTTGTTTCATAATACAAGAGCTTTCTAATAATATCAATGATAAATTGAATACAAATTGGGTATACTTTTCTTCCCTGCAGTAGTCTTACGGTAGAAACTGATTAGCACTGTGAGTACATTTTGTCTCAAAGAACTTTTAAATATAGAAAGAAATGTTGATTCACTGCTGCATGGTACATTTAAGACCCAGTTCCTGAACCCAAGGAACTCATAGTCTAATAAGAAAACATATGTAAATAAATAATCAAAGTATGGAAACCTAAGAGCTAAAAAAATGTAGGTTCAAAGCACTATGGCTCTATAGAAGAAGGAATGCCTAAATTACCCACTATAACATGCTAGCAAGCAGAAAAATCGTCTTTGAGACTAATGTAATAAATGGAATTTAAACTTTTGAATGTAGAGTGGAGTCTGAGCAGTGGAAAAAAAATGCTAGTGGGAAAGAGATGGTAACAATAAAATTGAAGGTGAAGTAAGAATTTTGAGAGAAAATGAATTAAACTATGTCCAGTGTGTTTGGATGGAAGTTTCATGTGAAATTCACGTTGAGAAAAAAAAGGATGTGATGGTAAAAACTCCTAGGTTTGTTGCAGACTTTGGGGGCAACCAAATGCAGTAATGTAAATACATGCATCTCATCACATCAACCTGTTTTAAAGATACTCTTTACCTTGCTTTGGTGTTTGGAGCAGGACAATCTCTAGACAGAGATACAGAGAAAGAAGTTCTCAGAAGAGTTAATATGGTTTGGGACTGTCTCACTGGTCCTGCTTTGGTGTACTCAAGTGATCTTTTGAGACCCATCATTTAAACTATTATATTATCTATGTAATGTGCTTATTTGAAATTATGCACCTTCCTTGCATTAATTGGTTTTTGCCAAATATGTCATTAATAGGTTGCCCTTTTGAGGATGTGAAGCTTTTGGTAAATTATCCCAGAGAATTTTTCTTTCTAAATAAATGGAGAAAACTACTACTTTATAAGTGGATGGTCATTTTAGGGATTACAAGGCCAGAAACAATGATAAACTGAGGGTCTTGGGTGTTTTGAGAGATAGAAGAATCATTAGACTTTTGAACCATTAGACTTTTGAAAATTCTCTACAAACGTTTCTGTGCCAAAAAAGAAGATTTAGAACTCTCCAATACTCAAGGAGTGTCCCTTAAATGGCCAGGGTTGACTGATAGAAGAAGTGGTCACCTTCTATATCTTTATCTACATACTGCAGTTCTTTACACTTCCCCTGGTTGTAAGATGAGCATCATGGGTCATTGCCCAATAACCAACCTTAGCCGTGGGCACAATGTTTTTGAATACATAATACTCCATCCATCACATACACTTATAAAGTCCCTATTATGACACAGGCTATTACATTTTGTGACCAAGTGAAGATTCTGAGTTGTTAAAACTCAGTATATGGATATATCCCAGTCATAAGAAATGAACATGATACTCATACTTTTAGGGGAAATTGGCTGGGTTTCATGGGAAGATTTTATACCACATTCTAATTTCTGACAAAGTGTAAAATGATGCCACTTTAGTGGGATGAATAACACTAAATTTATTATAGCGCCTTTCCTGTGAAAGTTCAAAGTACTTCATAGTCTATAATTTCATTAATCTTAACACAGTTCCTCTAAGACATTAATTGTAATTCCTTCCGCAGCTTCTCAGATTCTTCAGTTTAATAGGAGAAGAGCTGACAGGACTGGGAAATAAACAGGACTTGGTAATTGATATTTGGTAAAAGGAGAAAGAATTCTGAGTCACCGACTGGGAATTAACAGATGCAGAAGCTATGCTAAATAAAAATCCTAGGAGATTGACTATAGAGCCAGATGATGTTTTATACATTGTGGACAGTGTATAAATACTGGAAATATATTTCCAATTTTCTAAAACCTAGCATTATGATACGAAAGTTCCTCTCATTATAAATTACAAAGGAAAAAGAAGAAACAATGGTATGGCAAGATTCTGTTGTATGATATCTTTTATGAGCACTTTCCATAAATATTTATGTATTTTTGTTATTGTGAGATGAATCTAATATGATTTTCTAATGAGACATTAATTTAATCTGGATTTACAGTACAATTTAAAGATTTTTCCACTGAAACCCTGACACTATTGCACCTGATTTGACTTACTTTTATGAGTCGTGGATGAAAAACCTTTCAACTAGGCAGGTCTCACGTTAGCATACTGGATTTGGATCACATGAGGCATTAAGTATCAAAAGTATATTATTCATTCAACATATAATTATTAAAGGTCTGTCATGTATAACCACCAACTCCTATAATCTCTTGGAACAAAAACCTCAATCAGAAATAAAAGGGGGCTTCCCTGGTGGCGCAGTTGTTGAGAGTCCGCCTGCCTGCCCTGCCGATGCAGGGGACACGGGTTCATGCCCTGGTCCGGGAAGATCCCACATGCCGCGGAGCGGCTGGGCCCGTGAGCCATGGCCGCTGACCCTGCGCGTCCAGAGCCTGTGCTCCGCAAGGGGAGAGGCCACAAAAGTGAGAGGCCCGCGTACCGCAAAAAAAAAAAAAAAAAAAAAGAAATAAAAGGACTTGGGGGCTTATACTTGCATATCTTCAAACAAGTAACATTGGTCCCTGTGAGTACTTTTGTCTCACTAGTAAAGTAGGTAGGAAAAGACCTGTGGGTTTGCTTTTTTTTTTAACTTATAGGGTTTGTAAAGAACAAATGAGATAATTCATGTAAAAGTCATTTTGAAATTCTAAAATTCTAAATTCTAGTTGTAATTCACTCTTTTATATATATATTACTTAGATCAACAAGACTAATGAATTCAGACAATGGCCTCTGTTTTCTTATAGTATTCCTCCATGGAAAATAAACAACAAATAATTTCCTAAGTCTATAGCAAAGAAGAAAAAAAATCAAGTGGTGATTTCTGTTTAGCTAACATAATTATTTAAGAAAAGACCTTTTGTCTTACTATATTTTATCCTTTCTGAGGTAAATGTTTGTATCTTATTTGTTTTTGAATTCTCTTTGCTCTAGCCAAAGGCTTGGCAGAAAGTAAGTGCTTAATAAGTTGTTTTAAGTTTGTTAATATAGTAATGTATTAATAAGCTCTTGGAAGATAGAAGAAACTCTTAACAATGAGCCAGAGGGTTCTGGTAAAGGCCAATGTGACTATAATAGTCATAGATATTAGAAATCATAACTACAATCATGATTTTGTAATGGTCATTATTTTAATAGTATGCTAAAGTTGGTTCAGTCTTCATAAATTACAGAAGATATTGGAACACAGAACAATTAATTGGTGTGCTGAGTGTGCCTGGGAATTTACCAGAAAGCCGAAGAAAGCTTAGCAGTAGACTGACTCACACTTCACACACTTGGAGAATGATATCCTACAAGTGTTAGGGCAATGCAGAGAACTCTACTTAGATGAGACTAGATAGAGAAATCAAGATAAATGAACTCTGGAAAAATGAATTCATACCTAAACCTGGAGAATAAAAACATTCTTCAACTGACAAGAATAATACATTGAAAATGCACAGAGGCAGAATTTTTTATGCAACTCCATGTGAATTCTGCATAAGAAGTCCAATAAAAATGAAATTCTGAGATGTTCCATTGCATATGAGAACTGAAGCTATGCGTGTTCTAGGTACCCAAACTTTATCCACGAACTCTGGATAGAGGAAAACAGTGTGGCTGTGGAATATGTATGCAGAAATAAGTTGGCGAATTAATTTTGTAATAGATAAATCTTTCGAAAATCAAAACTTTGTGTTTATTGTTATGTCTTCAATATTAATTCTGAGATTTCATTTTTCTAAATAATTTGATTCCATGTCCTCTGGAGTAAAATACTTCTCTATGTAAAAATAAACAATAATTACTACCACGTTTTACACAATAACTTCTGACTTATATCTTTATCACACATGTAGAAATAAGTCAGAATTCTCTACCATGCCATTCAACATCCCCTACAACATACCCCAAGCAGGTATTTCCAGCTCATTTCTGAACATTTACTCCTGTTTTGCCATATTTTTTTGTCATCCAGAGCTAGCTCACAATTTAAGAGCTTTAATCAAAGCTTCCTCTTATCTCCTAACAAAAACAGAAAAACTCAAACAAAAAACAACAATAAACTGGGTCAGATGCACAGCATATGCTATGTGAGTTCCTTGACACCTGACATTTTGACTTGTGGTTACACCTATGTTGGTTCTGTACTCCAAAGTCTAGCTTCATTTTGAGTTATAACCAGCCATGTTCAGAAGTAACCCAGTTGGAGTTGACAAGATATTAAGACATATCCTCTAGGGAAATTCTCTATGCCATGAAAAGTAAAGTTGACAACCAGAGATCAATTCCTTGGTAATAAGAAACCAGTGAAAGGGGACTTCCCTGGTGGCGCGGTAGTTAAGAATCTGCCTGCCAGTGCAGGGGACGAGGGTTTGAGCCCTGGTCAGGGAAGATCCCACATACTGCAGAGCTACTGAGCCCACGTGCCACAACTCCTGAAGCCCACGTGCCTAGAGCCTGTGCTGCGCAACAAAAGAAGCCACCACAAGGAGAAGCCCGCGCACTGCCACGAAGACCCAACGCAGCCAAAAATAAATAAATTTAAATAAATAAGTGAGTACCAGTTAGTCAGGACCTAAATTTTGGAACGTTGCTTTAACTAAAAACAACAAAACAGAATGGCTTCTGGAGGACCCACACTATAAAATACTCCCATTTGTGTTAATAACTGAGAATGGAAGAACCATGTATCTTTAAAACAAAAATTACGGTTAATTGTTTTAGCCTATTCCTACAAGATTGTAAGAACACAGTATAATTACCTTCATATGTATGAAGACAAATCCATTTGACAAATATATATTGGTTACTTCCTAAGGGTTTTTTGCTTTTCTGGGCACTGGAATTCCAGGATTGTCATGGTGATTGAGTGAAATAGTACACTGTAAAGGTCAACAGTTTGGGTTTTGGCTCTTGAATTATGCTGGATTTGCCATGAGGCTCTGCTTTGCGGTTACTAGCTTCTGGGGAGGCGACTGAGCCCCTCTGAGACTCGGTTTTCTCATTTGCACAGTGGAGATTTTTAATGTCTCATATAACAGTGAATTAATAGGGTACAAATGTTGGAAATTGCTGAACACTGCCTGATGCATAGCTAAATAATTAAATAAGGAAATAAAGAAAAATGATTAAATAATTAAATAAAGTATAAAGAATTAAATAAATGGTTCTGTTTTTGGACCTAGGTTTTAGACCATCTGTCCATTTGGGAAGGTTTCAAAATATCTTTACAGATTTCCAGAAGGTAGTCACCTAAACTGAAGTCTTCCTTTACGTTTTGTCCCATATACATTTTGGGGGCTCTTTCTTTCATTCTATTTTGTATCATTCACTTTTGCAATATGAGATTTTTCTTTTGCACGTATAGTGTTTTTATGCTTAAGACAGATTTTCAAAGTGTCTTAAGCCTATTTTATCTAGTCCGTTAGGCTTTATTGTTTTAACAATAACAACAAATAAATTTAACTGAAATAATAAACTTTTAGTGAAAATATTGGGATATGTTTTAAAAAACAGATTTATTGAGGTATAATTTATATGCCTTAAAAGTCACCTAATGTAAGTGTACTGTATAGATCAATGATTGTAGTACATTTATAGTTGTATGATCATCGCCACAATCTAGTTTTAAAACATTTCCACCACCCCCAAAAGTCCACTCATGCCCTTTTGCAGTTAATCCCAGTTCCTACCACCAGCTCTTGGCAACCACCAATTTATCTTGTCTCTATAAATTTGCCTTTTCTAGACATTTCCTATAAATATACTTATACAGTTTATAAACTATTGCATCTGGCTTCTTTCACTTAGCATACAGTTCGAGGGGTTCACCATTTTGTGACATGTATCAGTGCCTCTCTTCTTTTTGTCGCTGCATTGCTTCATTTCATGGATGCATATATTTTGTTTATTCACGCACCAGCTGATGGACATTTGGATAACTTCCACTTTGGGGATGTTATGAATAATGCTTCTATGAACATTAGTGCACATGTCTTTTTGTGAATGTATGTTTTCATTTCTCTTGGAGAGGTTCTTAGGATTGGAATTGCTGGGTCAGAGGGTAATTTATGTTAACTTTCTAAGAAGCTGCCGAAGTGTTTCACAGAGCGGCTCTGCTGTTTCAGTTCCTATCGATAACGCAAGAGGGTTCTAGTTCTCCACATCTTTGCCAACACATGTTATTGTTTGTCTTTTTAATTATAGCCATGCTAATAGATGAGAATTTATTAGTGATTTTTATATATTTCATTGTGATTTTATTTTCTATTTTCCTAATGAGATTGAATATCTTCCATCTTCTTATGTGGTTACTAGCCATTCGTATATCTCATTTTTCTTTTCTTCTTTCTTTCTTTTGTCTATTCAAATCTTTTGACCTTTTTTTTTTTTTTTTTTTTTTTTGCGGTACGCGGGCCTCTCACTGTTGCGGCTTCTCCCGTTGCGGAGCGCAGGCTCCAGACGCGCACGCTCAGCGGCCATGGCTCACGGGCCCAGCCGTTCCACGGCATGTGGGATCTTCCCGGACCGGGGCACGAAACCGTGTCCCCTGCATCGGCAGGGGGACTCTCAACCACTGCGCCACCAGGGAAGCCCTTGACCATATTTTATTTGAGTTCTTTGTCTTATAATTGAGTAGTAAGTGAACACATTTTTAAATGGTAAACTCTATAAAAATATTTGTATTCTATTGAGCTCTCATTCAAGGAGAATAATAAAAACAGTTATGTGGGGAAATTTTTAGCAAAATTAAATTAGAAAAGGTTGCTGTTTCTCAGGTAAGAGGTGTATGGGAATACCCTGTGGAGAGCTAGTTCAAAGACATCCATCAAGGATTGGGCTTCACTTTTATTACGGTTTGACCTCCTCCATCAGGTTTGTAAGCTAGCTGATGCATCTCTAGGCATCACAGCAGTATTCCAGGCAGAAAGAAAGGAGAAAGGTGAGGGATAAAAGGCATGTGACATCCTGATTTGGGCTGCTTTTATCTGGCCATCCTACATAGCACAAGTCTGCTAATATCCTGTTGCCTAGCAGTGGGTCCAATGACCATCCCAAACTGCTACACAACCTGAGGTGGGGGGTATTTTCAATGTGCCTGTTGCTGCGAAGGAATCTTTTATTAAAGAAGAAGAAAATATTAGCAGGTGGGCAACCAAGGTTGATGGGGCTATGTTTATGCAAAAATATATCTAAAGGATGCTCATCACAGAATTATTTGTAAACATTTAAACATTAATTAGGGAATGGAATTAGCTAATTATGCAGTACCTATCACATAGATTTTATCCTATTAAAATTTCATTTAAAAGATTACTTAATGATATGGGAAAACATACTTATTATATTAAGTAAAGAAATGATACACCAAACAACATATAAACTTTTGAAGGTTTACAAGCAGGTGTATCAAATTGTCAATAGTATTTATGAATATGTAGGAAAATTAAGTAGAACGGTCATTTTTTTCCCTAATTTTGTTAATTTTCAAATTTTTTTCTAATGAACTTGAAATACTTATATTTGTCAGAAAAAAATTCAGTATTTAAATTAAATAAACTTAAGGTAGAGACAGAACTAAATATTGGCAGAGTATACTCTATGGTGTCATCATAGAGTGTTAAAAGCAGAAGGATGAGAAAAAGTTTCAAATTTGTGTCTTGCCCAGGAAGTTGGCATACTTGAGTGGACATACTGTGGTTAGTAATAAAACACATGACGACATTAGGAATCTACATAAGGAGAAGGAAAAAACAAGTGCCAGGAACTAGGATTGAAGGCAGAGGAGAAAATGGGAGAAAAAAAGCCACGCTTGATGACCTCTGCCGCATACTGGGCTGTTCTTGCCTGTTAGAGAATCTCTGGTCGTGAAGTTATTATTCATGTTATTATTCTCCTAGATTTTCATTGCTTTGAGGAAGTAACATACTCCAGGGAATATCAGCAAATGGGTACGTATTCAGTTTGGCTCCAATACTTACTGACACACATTATGCAAGGGCTGTAAGATACTGAAAGGTCTGTTTTGCAGGAGGATATTAGAAGTTTGGGATCAGTATTGCCTAGGCAGGCAGAGCACAGCGGGTCTGGTGGCAGGAGAATGTCAAAAGAGAGTTAGGTCATCTAAAATGTTTGAATCACTTGTTTAGACTTCCATATATTAGCCAGCTCTTCATCTTTCTATTATAGCACAGTCTAGCATCTGGTACATATGAAGCATTGCAAGTGTTTGTTGAATGAGTCAATTAATTAATGAATGTGAGAGGTCCCCTCTAGGATCTGAGATACTTGTTTAGGTACAGGACTTCAAATGAGGAGAGGCAGAAAAAATAGAGTGAATTGTTTTCATGACAGATGTGGTAAAGGATCCCTTTATAGGATGCCATATAATTTTGGTATAACAATGATGCTAACCTTTGCTCCAAAGGGTAACAATGTCATGTGAGAACAACAAACTCTGCCTCAGGGGATGGTGAGGCAGATTTTCCCTATGACCTTGTTGCCATGCACTCTACCTACTTCGTAATACAGATTTAACTAGGTATTGAATTAAAGCCTGTTTTGCCTGCTGGAGCAAGCCTAAGAGAGATCTAGTTTATTTCACAATTTATACTTAACTCCAAACTACTTACTTTATTTTAAATTAATTTTCTCTCCCACTTTTCCTTAGGGTAGACTTTTGCAAATCTATAAATTATTAAGGGAACCACTAATTATTTCATTTGTATACTACAAAAACAAGCATATCTTGGAAGTTATTTGCTAACGGACTTTTTGGTAGTTCTTATTAATGTCCTTATTTCCCCCACACATTTAAAATTTTGCATTGAATAATCTCTTTGAGTCTCAGAATTTTTCTTTTTTTAGTTATATTTGCCAGCCTTAAGGCACTCTCGCTGGCTCTCTTGCTCTCTCTCTCTCTCTCCTCTTTTAATTAAATTTAAATTTAATGAAATTGGAAGGTATTTAATTACAGATATGTACTAGTCAACTCATACAGATTTTACTTGTCATTCCAACAATTATTGGTAACAAGTAGGAGGTAATAGTAAACAGAGCACTTCCCAGATGGGAAGACTAGAATTCAAGTCCCAGAATTTCCATGCTATGTTACTTGGTTGCTACAGAAAAAAACCAAGTATAAACAGAATGGAGTAGAAGTTAAAAATGGGCCCCAGTAGAGAAGAAGAGATAAATAAAGGCAGTGAGGGAGTGGCCAGAGAGCTAGGAAAATGATCCCAAAGGGCAAAGTACCACAATATTTTGAAGGTTATCGAGGAAACGGAGAGCTGTTAAAAAGCCACTGGGGGTCAGTGTAGTCTCCTGGGCCAACTAGGAAGTTTCTGGGTGCCTCTGAGTGCAGTTTAAATTGAGTGGAGACAAAAGTTTGATTTAAAGATGTTAGAGTAGTTGGGGTGATCATAAAATGAGATCAGTGAAGTGGAGGTGATGAGAAAAAGACAGAGCAACACTTTGAGGGGACAGTAACGTCAAAGCAAGTTTTTGAGTTGTTTTTTATTGATGGGAAGACACCCAAGATTATTAGACAAAGGGTCAGGTGTTGCAGAGATTGAGGGATCCAAGAGTAGAAAGAAAAAGAGGGATTAAGGCCATGCAATGAAGAAGTTTGGAGACTGTGGAATTAAGAGTAAAAGTTTCTACTTGAAGAGAAAGAGGGAAGAAGCATAATTTTCAGAGAGAGGCAGGAGGGAGCAATGAGAGAGCAAATGTATATGGATTTCAAGTGGGGGAAAAGGAGCGTGTAAAGTAAAAGGATTGTGTAAAGTTTAAATGGTGAAACACCAGTCATTAAAATAGTATTCTCAGTGGAGGGCTAAGCGAATGCTTTGATGGAGAAAGGAAGGTACAAAATGTGTGTGCAATATGTTCACTATCACTTTAATAGAAAGAAAAAAAATAGAGAAAGTGAGGGAGAGAGGAAGAAAAGGAAGGAAGGAAGGAAGGAAGGAAGGGAGGGAGGGAGGGAGAGGAAGGAAACTTACAGTTCTGCATAAACAAAAGGCTGGAAGGAGATATAACATGAGACTAACAAGGAGAGGAATGGAGGCATCCTGGCCAGGGAGAGCAACACCAAAGGGAGGGAGGTGCGAATTCTTTTGGGGAGATGGGAAACTAAATCAAAGAATCTCAGCTACCTTGGCCATTTTTGAGCACACTTGATTTAGAAATGGCAATAGCTGTAGGGACCGTTCAATTCTATCAGTGATATTTTGGGGGATTGTGAGTTCTTCTATTTCTGCTAGCATAGGTTAAGGTAGGGTCGTTATACTGATTACTATAGAACTAAGAAGAGTCCCAGTAGAAGGTTGGTGTTTGTGCAAGATGATGTGCAATAAGGATTAGATGTATTAATAGTTTGACATAACTCAAGACTGATGAAACAAATGTCAGTAAACAAAGATATAGAAAGGAGTTGGGGAAAGATGTATTTCCCTTTAAGAGATCACTGCTTAGTAGTAGTGTTCAGTAGTATTAAAAAGTGTTCAGTAGTATTAAAAAGTGTTCAGTAGTATTAAAAAGTACTGTAGCAAACCTCAAAAGGAAAAAGTCACAGAGGCAACATTCAGAGACAAATGAATTTGCAAAGGAGTTGAAAAATCTTAACGTGAAAGTAGAAGCAACTTATAAAACTCGAATCCCACAGAATCTGAAGTTCATAAAAAACAGGGTGCTTTTTACTTATACATAGATGCAGTGGAGTTTGATGAACTCCAAGAAGATCCTTAGTCTTCAAGTTCCCCCCTTTATTATTGGCCAAAATTATTGCCAAAATGCTCAGAATTTCAATATTAAAAACAGATTCCTTTGTTCGAATACTTTCCATTAAAAGTTAGCAGAACTTAAGGTTAACGTTGGTGGATTGAATGCACACACGTGTTTATAAGGGTTTTTACCCACAAGAGTACAGGAGGGGGTTGATAGTGACACAATTCTGGAAACTTAAAAGTAGATGGGCACTTGGAAATCAACTTTGCAGGCTGCAGAAAGCTCAAAGCTCAGCTGATAGCACGTTACCCAGAAATAAGTTGATTTGCACTGCAAAACCTGAGAAAGCTCAGGAACTGGATCCAAACTCTAACAGTGAGATTCAGCGGAGGCTAGAACAGGAGGGATTGTTAGCTGCCTCCATGAGAAAAATTCAGATTTCTGTTTCTGAGGTTCCATGCAATATACAAAGATTCAGGAATAAAGACAAGTCACCTAAGAAAGTTTCTGTGTCCTAGATTTCCAAGTAAGTTTTGACTTGGACTAGATTCAGAAAACCTGTCCCTCCATGTCTTTGGAAGTTTGCAATGCACACCCATTACACTTTCAAAGCCAGCACTTTTTTCCCCCACAAATGAAGGTTTATATATTGGCAATCTTTCATTATAAAATAGGAGCTAGAGTTTTTAGCTTGAGTCATCCTTCTGAATAGGCAGCTGGTCTCTTTTGCCCTCTGATATTACATATTAAATTGTCCCCCAGATATTTCATTAAAATGGCTTGCGGCGTACACCCGGCATTTACCTCATGTCCCTTTTGTGGCTCATTGTCAGTTCACACAATGGAGAAGTCTGGGTGGCAGCCGCAGATTTTCTGGTTCTCAATACACACAGCATATTTGTCAGCAATTACGACTCAGCCGCTCTTTCTGCATTTGTATTCTCAGTACAGAGTAGTGATGGCAAATTAATTATTCCAATGATCCGGACTGGACACTCCCTTCCCTATAATGCACACTGAAGTCCTTCCAATTCGCGGATCATTTTAACCACCAAGAAGCAGAGATAAGGAAACTGCAGCCTCCGTATATTTTGAACTTCTTTGTGGCTCCCAAAATTTCTTCCTAGAGAGAGCATTCTTTTATCTTTAATGTCCAGATAAATTTGCTACACATACTCATTGCCTTCAAAGAGCACTTTTCAAATTTTTCAATTGTATACTTTATTTTTATTTTTATTTTTTGCGGTTCGCGGGCCTCTCACTGTTGTGGCCTCTCCCGCTGCGGAGCACAGGCTCTGGACGCGCAGGCTCAGCGGCCATGGCTCACGGGCCCAGCCGCTCCGCGGCATGTGGGATCTTCCCGGACCGGGGCACGAACCCGTGTCCCTTGCATTGGCAGGCGGACTCTCAACCACTGCGCCACCAGGGAAGCCCCCTTGTATGTTTTCTTTTTGTTTGCATTCAGCTCAGAGTATTTACTCATTTCTCTAGTGATTTCTTTTTGACCCATTGTTATTCCGGAGCCTGTTGTTTAACTTCCACATATTTGCGAACTTCTCAAATTACATTCTGCTTAGGGGTAAACAGTAAAAAACATTTACCTGTAAGATATATGCAGAGTTACTGCAAATTAGAGTAAATTTTTGCTTTTTTCATATCCTTAAGTTTATTAAATAGATTCCTTCTGTACCTAGTCACCTTTGGTCCACCTCAAAGTGTGCCCTTTTCAACATGGTAAATGTCCTCCATCTCTCTGATCACCCGGCAGTCTCCTGTTACCTATGCTGAAATAGCTGTCACTACTTTTTGGAGCTTACAAGATTTCCTATGTGTTCCTATTTGTAGAACTTTATAATAAAATTCTGTGAGCAATGATTATAATTCATAGTACATAACTGCCATCTTATCATCTTAATTGGGTATTTAGGACTTATTAATATAAAAACACTTTTGGTTCTACCTGACCTCAATCCCAATTGAGATGATTAGATTATAAGTGTTCTCTTGCTCTGCAAAATATGTAAATGTTAAAAATGAAAAAGCATATGTGGAAATGAATAGTACTTTTATTTCTCTCCACCCTCCACTTTCCCCTCCCCCAAAGAAAAAGAGAAGAGAAGGAAACACTGCACTGCTTCTGAGTTTTGGTCAGGTCAACTTGAATTAGTCAGGACCAAAATGCCTGTTTGTGGATCATGGTTGCCTGCACTCCCCAAGTTCACTAGCATCCGTCCATCATGCTTAACAATCCACAATTCCCTGACTCTGGTCTCCCTCCCAGGCTGCACAAAATATTTCTAATTTCAAAAACGTATCTCTAATTCTGACAAAGCAGAAAATAATAATTTTCTAAAGTTAAACTAATAATACATTAAAGAAATTCTGCTTTTCAGAGTATCTGAAGAAAAAAACTTTTAAGTATAAAATGTTTGAGGTATAAAGTGACTTGGCAAATAAAAATATAAGTGTAGTATCAATTTACAAACCAAACAGGAAACCATTGAGTTGAATTATTTTTCTCAGCTGTTGAACTGTTACTAAATAGGGAGAAGAGAACAAGTAGATAAAGCCAAGGAAAATCCAAGGTGATGGAATAAAGCAGGTGAAGATAGAACATTGAAGGATTTGTACCACGGCAATATTTGTCTTTGCTTTTTATACAGAATAATCTGGAGTTTGAGAAGTGTTGAAAGCAAAAATGTGATAGTGAAGTAGAGAGAAAAACTTCAAGATTGACATAAAAGGGTCTGCTGAACTCAAGGCCTCCTCTAAAACCACAAAAGCTGAGTGTGTGGAGAGTTTTGTAGGAAGGGTTAAGGGTAGGCTGGCCCATTTCCTTAATGTATTCTGCCCTCTGGTTAAAAAAACAACTGGAAGCAAAAAGTATTTTCTATATTTAAAAGAAAGGCATTCTTATTATGGTCTTCTTTTATTTCTGTATCCTCAGAAGTTCTTTCAGGTGCTAAACATGGTAGCGTTCCCTATTGCAAACTTAACTTGACATTGGAATGACATGATAACAATACTCTTGTAGGAGATTCTTGGAAGTAAAACCAACACCAAACTAAACTAAACTAAACTAAAAGGGTTGCATGTTTCCCTGGTAATGTTTATTTTGTTTTTATTTTCAGGTTCCATCTTATCTATCGATAAGATAGATAATCTTATCAATTCGATTTTAATAGCAAAGACTGCACTCGCTTGTAATGGATATATAAACACATTGAAGGCAAAACGTTGCTTTTTTTTAACATCTTTATTGGAGTATAATTGCTTTACAGTGGTGTGTTAGTTTCTGCTTTATAACAAAGTGAATCAGCTATTCATATATATATGTTCCCATAACTCTTCCCTCTTCCGTCTCCCTCCCTCCCACCCTCCCTATCCCACCCCTGTAGGTGGTCACAAACCACTGAACTGATCTCCCTGTGCTATGCGGCTGCTTCCCACTAGCTATCTATTTTACGTTTGGTAGTGTATACATGTCTATGCCACTCTCTCACTTTGTCCCAGCTTACCCTTCCCCCCTCCCCGTGTCCTCAAGTCCATCCTCTACGTCTGCATCTTTATTCCTGTCCTGCCCCTAGGTTCTTCAGAACTTTTTTTTTAGATTCCATATATATGTGTTAGCATACAGTATTTGTTTTTCTCTTTCTGACTTACTTCACTCTGTATGACAGACTCTAGGTCCATCCACCTCACTACAAATAACTCAATTTCATTTCTTTTTATGGCTGAGTAATATTCCATTGTATATATGTGCCACATCTTCTTTATCCATTCATCTGTCGATGGACACTTAGGTTGCTTCCATGTTTTGGTTATTGTAAATAGTGCTGCAATGAACATTGTGGTACATGACTCTTTTTGAATTATGGTTTTCTCAGGGTATATGCCCAGTAGTGGGATTGCTGGCTCATATGGTAGTTCTATTTTTAGTTTTTTAAGGAACCTCCATACTGTTCTCCATAGTGACTGTACCAATTTACATTCCCACCAACAGTGCAAGAGGGTTTCCTTTTCTCCACACCCTCTCCAGCATTTATTGTTTGTAGATTTTTTGATGATGGCCATTCTGATAGGTGTGAGGTGATACCTCATGGTAGTTTTGATTTTCGTTTCTCTAATGATTAGTGATGTTGAGCATTCTTTCATGCGTTTGTTGGCAATCTGTATATCTTCTTTGGAGAAATGTCTGTTTAGGTCTTCTTCCCATTTTTGGAACAAGACAAGGTTGCCCACTCTTGCCACTATTATTCAACATAGTTTTAGACATTTTAGCCACAGCAATCAGAGACAAAAAAAGAAATAAAAGGAATCCAAATTGGAAAAGAAGAAGTAAAACTGTCACTGTTTGCAGATATGATACTATACATAGAGAATCCTAAAGATGTTACCAGAAAACTACTAGAGCTAATCAATGAATTTGGTAAAGTAGCAGGATACAAAATTAATGCACAGAACCTCTTGCATTCCTATACACTAATGATGAGAAATCTGAAAGAGAAATTAAGGAAACACTCCCATTTACCACTGCAACTAAAAGAACATAATATCTAGGAATAAACCTTCCTAAGGAGACAGAAGACCTATATGCCGAAAACTATAAGACACTGATGAAAGAAATTAAAGATGATACAAACAGATGGAGAGATACACCATGTTCTTGGATTGGAAGAATCAATATTGTGAAAATGACTATACTACCCAAAGCAATCTACAGATTCAATGCAATCCCTATCAAACTACCAATGGCATTTTTCACAGACCTAGAACAAAAGGTTGCTTTTAAGTACATTAATCTGAGAAAGGAAAAAAGGGAGACCTGTGATTACACATGGTTCTTCCAGAAGTTATGAAACATGGTAAAAAAGATTCAGTGATTAATTTGCAGCTCTTCATTTCTCCCATAACTCTTACAAGCAACTAGAGGAGATTTTAATTTCTTTAAATCATAAAGTTATGTGCATGTCTGCAGACGCTTCTGCAACCTAGAAAGCAGCTGGAGTCCTATTCTTCCTCTCAAAGTCAGTTATCTTCAGATTCCCTTTAGAAGTTCAAAGCCCTTTTCTTATGAGCCACAGTGTCTAGGAGATAGCCCTCTCTTCTGCACCAGACTCCTTGATTCATGTATCTTGGCTTGTTTTGTTCATATCAGCCCAGACACAGATCGTAGTCTTTTTAATTTTTCCATAAGAAGTTAATACACACTAGGCCTTTGGTGAGATTAATAGTCCTAAAGGAAGTTTTAGGGATGACAGGAATGGGTCACATTTGAGTGTGTGAACTTTCTCTATCTCATCGAGTCTCTTTCCCATTTTGCCTTTTTAAAAAAATATTTTATTAAAATATGGTTGATGTACACTATTATATAAGTTACAGGTGTACAATATGGTGATTCACAGTTTTTAAAGTTTATACTCCATTTATAGTTATAAAATATTGGCTATATTCCCTATGTTGTACAATATATCCTTGTAGCTTATTTTATACCCAGTAGTTTGTACCTCTTAATCCCGTACCCCTATATTGTCCCTCCCCTTCCCTCTTCCCACTGGTAACCACTAGTTTGTTCTCTGTATCTGTGGATCTGCTTCTTTTTTTTTTTCGCTAATTTGGGGGTAATTCACATGTTTGGGGGTAATTAACCAGCCTCTCTATCCTTTCTCCAGGAATTCTGCAAGAAGATCCCACAAGAAGATGTAACAGGCACTGGACAGAAACCCCCAGTCAAACTCAGGTTTATATCTCTTACCATTTATCTCCTAACACCAGATGTAATTCTAACCAAATGTCCACTATTTTATATAGGAGTTAAACACTGGTGGTGGAAAGAGAGGAAAAATGTCCTTTCTGAAACACCTCTTTAATAGTTTACACCGTAGAATCATCTTAGTTCTTGAATCAGGAACTCTAGTTCTTTCTGCTTGTCTTAAATATTTTGTGTTTATAAATGTGTGTCACAATTCATATATTTCTCTTGCAATAAGTACCTCTATGTTAAAATGAGTAAGCGGGACCTGTCTAGACACAGAGAAAATCTCCACTTTATAATTGAGCAATCCAAGAAAAGTCGGAAAAATGCAACTTTAGCTTCAGTTGCCATCGTCCAGAATTTACCTGAGGTGTACCATGCTTAATTTGGAAATGCTGACTCAAACTTTTCCAGAATTTTCAAGAACCTTGTCTTCACTCAATAGTTATTGGCTATTTTGCCTCTGAATTAGATCCTCAATCTAGGAATTGAAGACTTTATGTCTGTTACAGTGTGTGCTCTCTTTTGCAGATATAGTCATTTCTGTAACCAGGTGTTTTTTTTCTTTCAAATTAAGTTTTAATCTGTCTTCCTAGGTACTTCATGATTAAACTCTCCACCTCCTCTAGTAGAATAGATTTTAGACACTGAAGCGTATAACTGAATTGTGTAATTCAGAATTGACCTCTGGGTTTTGTATGTCTCCAGGAGAATTGTTTAAACTACTTGACATTAAAATATGAAGCCATTCTTTCAATTTTTTTAGCAATTTCCTGAATAATGTCCAATTTCCAAGCCATTTGTACACAGGAAACTGCTGATTAACAAAGGTTGCACCCAATGAAGTCAGTAGCCTTTTATCAAATTATGAGCATCCCTTATTATCTTCAGCTAAGTCTGCTGTGACCTTGAAACAACTTTGCATATCCGAAACCAAACTGTGGAAAGATGCTAATAGGTATCAAAAGCACTACTCACCTGCCCAAGCAACTAATAATTAGGATTCTGTCAAAATCTCTGCTGCAGAGATGTCTGGAGAAGGCAGGTTTAGCAATGGTTTCTATTTACTAAGAACTCACTTCCTATCAGGCTTCTAGAAATAGCCTCAGCTCAACTTTGGAGTTAACATTCCCCCTTAAAGAGACTGAAGTCCCTTGGAATTAGAGGACAAAATGAGTCTTTCAAGAAGAGGCATTCATTACGGATATGAGCTTTTAAGTTTGGAAGACTCCCTTAGGGAGGACTGAAAAGAATAGCCTTTTCAAGCCATGGGGCCTGCATTTCTACGGCAAGGCAAGGATATGCACTTCGAGTCCTCCATATTTAGTACCATGATTATATCAGGAAAGGCATCCTATTGGAGGGATGTGAGGAGATGGTGCTGAGTTAATGTAAAAGATACCAAATTAGATCACGTGTGTGTATAAATATATATACACACACACACACATATATATAGATACATATATATTTTTTTTCACCAGGTTACTACTATTTCTGGAACTTCTGGTAAAAATACCATTGTAAAAACTTAGCCTAAATCAACATTTTATATTTTAAAATATTTTACACTGAGTTTTTAAATACTTGCAATATGAAAATAATTTAACTCTGGAGTACATACACTTTGACTTCTTCAGAAAATTAATCTGGGGAAATTTTAACTTCAGATACATATAAAATTGCATTTAAAACATAAGTTAGTCCTGAGTCTACATATGTTTTCCCTATATTCTTTCTGTAGTCAGGCTATAGGACTCTAAGAATACCTCTGATATGTCAAGTCATAAAAATGAAGAGGCGGGCTTCCCTGGTGGAGCAGTGGTTAAGAATCCGCCTGCCAGTGCTGGGGACACAGGTTCAAGCCCTGGTCCGGGAAGATCCCACATGCCACAGAGCAACTAAGCCCGTGTGCCACGACTACTGAGCCTGCGCTCTAGAGCCCGCGAGCCACAACTACTGAGCCCGTGTCCCACAGCTACTGAAGCCCGCGTGCCTAGATCCCGTGCTCCGCAACAAGAGAAGCCACTGCAATGAGAAGCCCGCGCACCGCAACGATGAGTAGTCCCTGCTCGCCGCAACTAGAGAAAGCCCGCGTGCAGCAACGAAGACCCAACGCAGCAATAAATTAATTAATTAATTTAAAAAAATGAAGAGGTGACTGAGGTAAAGTGAAATTGGTCTCCATAAATACTAGAACATTGCTCACATGATAACGTCTAGCAGAGAAATATCTATTTAGTAGCTGTAGACGTTAAAATACATTATGACCTGTCCTAATGTCTATTTAACATTTGCTAATATCATCATGGAGAAAAGCCAAAGTTAGAATGTTAGAAACAGTTTTTGTTATGGAAAACTTCCAACATAAAAAAGGTAGAAATACTTCAGAATGATTAATAGGTGGTCAATCTAGTTTCATTCATTTTTACCCAATCACCACCACTGGAATATTGTACTTCAGTTCCTAGATATATTACTTTACCTGTGAATACTTGAGAGTATATCTTTAAGGGGCAGGGACTTTTCAAAAAATATAACCACAATACTATTATCACATCTAAAGACAACAATTTCTTAATATCAAATTTTGTCTAGATGTGTTCTAATGTCTCTGACTATATCACAAGTGTATTGTTTCAACTGGTTTGTTCAAATCATGATACAAAGTTTACACATTGCAGGTGGTTAATATGTTTCTTAAACTTCTGTTAACCTATAATGGTCCTCCACCCTCTTTCTTTTTGCCATGTGCTTGTTGGAATCCCCCATAATCTGGATAGCAATCCCATGGCACTATTTAAAACATATTTTTTTACTTTATGAATTTCCTATGAATTAAGTAGTTAGATCTCCAAGGTTCACCTAATCCTTTTTGGCAAAAATACTTCCTAGGTGGTTATGTGTACTTCTTATTGCAACGTACCAGAAGGTACCTAATGTCTGTATCTCTTTCTGTGACGTGAAGATTGATCTGTGAGTTCATTTGTGATCAATCTGATCTGTCTATTATAAGGCTCCCTATTAGTCTTTCATGTCATGATTTTAACATCCATTGATGACTGTTGCCTACAGGTATATTTCATTAGCAAACATATTGCATATTGTTTCTTTCGGCATTTTTTTAAATCTATTAGAAAGTGAATGTGTGTGCTTTTTTTTAAATTAATTAATTTTTTTTTTCTGTGTTGGGTCTTCGTTTCTGTGCGAGGGCTTTCTCTAGTTGTGGCAAGTGGGGACCACTCTTCATCGCAGTGTGTGGGCCTCTCACTATTGCGGCCTCTCTTACTGCGGAGCACAGGCTCCGGACGCGCAGGCTCAGTAGTTGTGGCTCACGGGCCTAGTTGCCTCGCGGCATGTGGGATCCTCCCAGACCAGGGCTCGAACCTGTGTCCCCTGCAGTAGCAGGCAGATTCTCGACCACTGCGCCACCAGGGAAGCCCTCTTTCTGCATTTTTTAGAATTGTTTCATAAGGAAGAATTTTCCTCATCAGCTATGTGGTTATCCTCACTTGCATTTTATACAGGAAAGGCAGAATAAATGCTTAATTCACAAATTTATTGTAAATAAACTGGGACCATTTAAATATTCTTATCAAGAGCTTTTCAATGTAGCAAGAATTAGAAAAGAGCCCTAATTTAATTTGATTTCCTTAAGTAAAAGAAAGTTATTTTGTGTTGTTTTATTTAGTTTTCATGCTGTTGTGAGCAGCTAAGAAGAGTATAATCCTTTTGTAGGAGATATGATTGATTACCTAGATATCATTTTTGAATTCAGAAATTCTGCAATTTAGGGTAATGACAGTGAAGAGCTGGTGAGCTAGAGTGGAAGAAGAAATGATAATGAGAAACTTTTCTTTTACAAGATGGTTTGAAATGAGATGGAAAGCATGGGGAAAAGAGAAAGGAGTAGAGTAAAAAGGGTTATGCTTTTTTTGGTGTACATTTGCATAAAGTTATGGGTTTTGGAACATGTTCTTTTTACATATTCAAAACACAAATTAACAAGAATAGAGAGGGAACATGGAATACAAACAGAAAAGAAATTAATAACACAACACACTAAAGTGGGAAATAAAGAACTAACTCAATGAATTATTAAGTATTTTGACTGTATATACTTTCAGGCTAAAGGCAGAAAGAATTGTAAATAGTAGTTAGTAGGTTTGTTTTTCACTAGTATAAGTTAGTAATTCTGAAATTATGTAATATGAATTCTAGGAGAGAATAAATATATGAATGAATTAAGCATAGCAGAAGTCAGGAAAAGGGCATAGCAAAAATGGAAAGAGGCAAGAGTTGGGAGAAACGATCTACTACGGGCCCTGGGCCTTCCTGCACGTTGTGGCTAGGCAAGGCCCTGATCACTCTTTAACCAGACCATTTCTCAGGGTTGGATTTACAAGCAACCTTGAGGGATGAAGCCATGACTCACTCTAAGAGGAAAAGTAGGTTTGCTTACTTTGCTATAAGACAGTGAGTTCTCCTAACTCTGTTCTTCAGCTGCAACACTAATCCGCTGTCTAATGCAAATCCAGTGTCCATCCGGGCGCCTAGCATCATCCCTGAGGGACTTGTGTTCAAGGGGGAACCAATGGTGCTGCTTGCTGTGCTGTGAGTAAAACGTTCTTTGTCTCTGACTCAGAAATCTTGTGTCTTCTGCCTGCATCTAAGAAACAGTAACAGCCTAATTTATTAGATTATAAATATAGTAAAATCAAATTCCAACTCAGAAAGACTGCTGGAATGGTATAGAATATTTTATTAGAATTAAAAGTTTGAGTGTGAAGTCATGGTTTTAAAGACAAATGATAGATAAAATAGATATTGATGTGGGTATAGGTATGCAAATAAAGAAATATTTATACAAATATTTTCTAGTTATGTATGCTGAGAGGAGCTAAAAACATAGATACCCCCACTAGATCTTGGTTCCTTCTAAAAAGAACCAGGACTCCCTAGAGGACTGGTTAAATCTAGGGCATGAAAATCTAGGGAATGAAAAAGCATAAGGTGAGCTTGGGGGAGCTTTCTATTCCAGAAGGTAAAATGGTACTCAGAGAATGATGGGGACATGTGAAAAGGATGTAGAGGTCACTTTCAAAGGGATCGCATTTGCCAAACCTAGGATAATTTTGAGGAACAAAATAAACAATGAGAGTAAAGAGTTATAACCCACTGAAACAAATGCATAAATGAATAAATAATGTCATCCCAATATATGTTGAAGGAAAAATGTAAATGCAAGATCAACATTTGGCAACCACCATGATGGTCATTGTTTCGGGCAAGAAACTTCAATGGAAGTTGAAACTGGAAGATGTTAAGTTTGATAAGAAAGAGGATATTTACACAGCCTCAAAAAATCTCCTCCATATGATACTTCTTAGATACAAAGTAAAAATAGTGACTTTACAGTGGAGAAACCTGTCAGACGCCAACGTAACCAAGAGATCAAGTGGGACAGTAGCGGGGAAAACAGATAAAACTTCCGCCCTGATTGGATGCACTAAGTACACAACTTTGTAAGTACACAAGCTTACTTCTGTGCTACTGCTTCTCAAAAACTCATAAATCTGGGCTTCCCTGGTGGCGCAGTGGTTGAGAGTCCGCCTGCCGATGCAGGGGACATGGGTTCGTGCCCCGGTCCGGGAAGATCCCACATGCCGCTGAGCGGCTGGGCCCGTGGGCCATGGCCGCTGAGCCTGCGCGTCCGCAGCCTGTGCTCCGCAACGGGAGAAGCCACAGCAGTGAGAGGCCCACGTACCGCAAAAAAAAAAGTTTACAAATATGTCCATAATTTGAATATGGTTTATGAGGGATAGTTTAGTGTTTATAACTTATATAAGTAAAAAGTGAGAAATCTTTTTATCATTTACAGATAAAATAATTTTCAGAATTAAAACATTTTGAAGATAAATATGACTACAACATTTCCTAGAAGAAGTTCTGGGTCACTGAAGTTAACATTCTTATAATAATTGCAAACAACCTTTGATTTGATGAGTACATTATTGCTGCAAAAATCACATTTTGCTCTTTTAAATTAAGTACGTTTGTATAAATAGAATTGCCTTGGTCAATGGTTACATTATAATGAACTAGATTTTATGTTCAAGCATTAGGATAATCCCTTCACTCCGAACCACTAAGATGAAAAAGGAGTTGATTCATCATCATCAATTACAAATATTGTTGTACAGTTATGTTTACGCATTAGTCCACCCATTTCCTACTCCCTTGTTAGTCGTGTTACTGCACTCAGGTTTGGCTGCTCGCTGCTCAAAAGCCAATACTCCAGAGACAAGTGTTGGCTGGAAAGGAAAGACCAACAACCTGGAGAGATGGTGGACTCGTGTCCAAAAACCAACTCTGAAGATTCTGCTCCACTGTGAAAGTTTTTAAAGGGAGAATCATTTGCGGAAGGGGTCAGAGTCTTCGTTATCTTCCACTGGGTGCAGACTTTCTTCTGATTGGTTTTTGATGAGGTAACAGGGTGATGCTCCAGGAACTTTGTGCATCCTCCTTGAGGAGGAACCAGGACTCTGTCCCAAGGCTACACTCTTGTTTCTTAGGTGCTTCTCCTTTGTTTCTGCATTCCCTGCCTTCCCTGCCTTCCCTGTTAAGCAACTGTTTGAATCTGCCCTTTGAGACTCATGGTAAGGTCAAGGAGGTTGAATGAAGCTTATTTCCTACAAACAAGAAACAGGGGACACAGAAGGGGGACATGGAAAGGGTTTGTACCTGGGAGGGCCCCATAGGGTCCTGCTCAGTTTCATTACTATCACTCTACTTTCTTGCATCTTTGTCTCCTCTTGTGAGCCTCTCTCCCCTCCAGAACATTGTGCAGCTGCCTGCTGCCCTCTCACTGCATCCGTGCCATTGTAAGTTCTCATACTTCAGGACTATGAGAATGATGTAGCTTAATGTTATAAATATTTTATACAAATTTAATCCAAACAGTAGCCTGCCCTAAAAAGCAGCCCAGATTATGTGCTCACTTTCCTATTTTCTAAAATAATTGGGGGGGGGGGTTAGTGTTAAGTTTATAACCTGGAGTTGGGGGTGGTTGCCTAGTAGAAGTAGAGAACAATTTACAAGTGGCTATTTCTAAACACCATTTTATTTTCCCCTGAATCCAATGAGCTTGTACCAACCTCAGAGTCTTAAAACCAGAATTTCCCCTGACTCTATAAAGAGGAAGGTTGAATACCCACACGACATACTAATCACATACACTCTAAACGTTATTTATTGTACATAGGTTTAGTTTCCTTCCATCGTTTTCATACACATATGATGTGTTATTCATTTAACCTTTTTAATCTCATATAAGTTTAAAGCATTTTATTTTATGACATAATTGCTATAGTGAATTACCACCAAATTTATAAGTTCATTGTGCAGTTTAAAAATGTTAATAGCTCAGGATGACAGACAAAATATTTTCCACTAATGCTATCTCTTCCTACATATTGTCTATATTACTCACCAGTTAGACAAATCTGGGTAAGCAAATGAAATTTTTATTTCTTCATTTCCTCACTACAAAATGAGGACATGATCAATACCCACCTCACGACTGCTCCAGGGACCCACTGAATGGACATGTGCAAAGTACCCGGAACACTGCCTGCTGCACCGCAAGTGCCCAACCCAGCAAGCGTAAACCATCGTCATTATCATTATTAATATGCATGGGGTTCTCCACATGCAAGTACATTTGTCTTCTTTTGTCTGAATTGTTTCTCACATTGAATAAATTGGGTCATTCTGAATTCAAAACAGAACTCAATTATTGTATTAATCTTTTCTACTTTGTGAAATGAATTAATAAAAGGGGCATCACAACTTACAAAAGAAATTTTTTTCCTTACTTTTTATTGAAGACCAGGATTTTCTGGAGTAGGTAAGGTCCTACATATGACAAAGAATTCGTCTTATTAGGAAATAGAAAAAAGGGATAGAGTCGGGGTGTTCTTTTTGTTATAATGTATTTTCCATACTGGAATAGATAGGAAATGCTAATTAAGTGATACTGAAAATATTCATTTAGACAGAGCAGGAACACAAAATTCTAGAGGTTTAGTACGTCTTCTCTGACTGGGAAAAAAACATTTTACAGTTCTTCAAGTTTGAAGGTTGGACAAGATGATCTTGTTTTTAGGAAAAGGCTGGACAAAAATGAAACTTAAACTTGGAACAACTACCTTCAGCAGGATTCCACTCACTTAATCATAGAAATTTAAAGCCTGAAGGATCCTAGAAATTACATAGTTTTACACCTACATCATGTTTTGAGGGGGCAGTGCCATCCCACATAAGTCCATGGTGGTTAGGGTAGACCTTGGTCTTAAAACTATGAGTTTTAGCATATCTAAAATTTGTCTTCCATATCAATTCCTTTGGGGTTGAAATTTTATCAAACTCATCAACAATGGACTTCTGTTTCCTTCTATTTTTTAATCAATTTTTTTATTGAAGCATAGTTGATTTACAATGTTGTGTTAATTTCTGCTGTACAGCAAAGTGATTCAGTTATACATATATATATACATTTTTTCATATTCTTTTCCATTATGGTTTACGGACTTTTGTTTCTAATTTCTCACCTAAAAGACTATACTTCTGCTATGTAATGCAAATGACTTAGTGGAACATACCACTTCAGAGACATTCTGTATATCTTATCCTGATATCTCCTTGGATGAAGCATTAGTTGTTAAGAGAATTGAGTTCTTAAATTTGAAGCAGAGGAATAACTCTTAGCCTTTCCCAAAAAGAAATATCTATCTTTAAAAGAACTATTAGAAAGACTTCTCTCTATCCTTATTTTATTCTGCTTTTCCACAATCAAGTGTAACAGGTAATTTTGTCAACATAATAACAAAGGCAACTACTGTTTATTAAGAGCTTCCTGTATGTCTACATATATTGTCTATTTCAATTCCTACAATAATCGTACAAGTGCGAAAATTTTGAGCCCTTTTTATAGATGAGGAAACAGAAGCTCAGGGAATCTGCATGACACACTCAAGGACATGGTTAATAACCTGGACACAGATACTTCTGACTCAAATTTCCATAGGTTTTTTTTTTTTTTTTTTTTTTTTTGCGGCCCTCTCACCGTGTGGCCTCTCCCTCTGGGGAGCAGAGGCTCCAGACGCGCAGGCTTAGCGGCCATGGCTCACGGGCCCAGCCGCTTCGCGGCATGCGGGATCTTCCCAGACCGGGGCACGAACCCGTGTCCCCTGCATCAGCAGACGGACTCCCAACCACTGCGCCAATAGGGAAGCCCAAATTTCCATAGTTTTAACCACTATGCCATAGTGCAAAATTTTTCTTTTTCCTTAAAGACATTTTAAAATATTTATTTATATACACAACTGTTTTAACTATTTTCTTCACTTTTTCTATGTATAATGAATCTTAATGACTTTTAGTAAGAAGATTATAGAGCTCCAAACAGGAATTCCCTCTGAAATCTAGAACCAGGAATTCCTTGTTACAATAATTTTTACTATGCTGCTAGTTGATTATTGTTTGCCTTTTTAAATTATAACTTCATTTTTCAATATAAATTCAGAGTAAAAATGTATGGAGATGGGTAATAGGAACCTATTTAGTTCTAAGAATAGTGTCTGAAGTGCAAAAATCAGGATGATCAGTTTCTTTTAGCTTTTTCATGATTATCTGTGAGGACTTGCAAGAGCAAGAGTTCCAGGAGACAGACTTGCTGGGCACCGTTACCTGCAGACAATGCTACCCTCAGAAGAGACTGACTCTCTCCCTTCAGAAATGCTGGCTCCAGGAAAGGGAGGAAAAAGAGCTTACTACCTGTTCTTGGAGCTTGTAGGTGAGTGTGAAGGAGACACAGGTGTTTACTTTTCATCTATATATTTCTGAGAGTAGTGCTTGCTTGAAGAGTTCACAGGAGCATGGCAAGAAGGGACCTGCTCTATTGTGCCAGGGAAAAAGATGGAGGCGACCCACCACTCCATTCCAGGTCTCCATTGTCCTCAGACATGTGAAAGAGAACTTCAAGGTTCTTGTATTTTTATGTGAAGGGACATGAATTTAGGGGAGAGGGCAGAACATGTCCCACCCACGACATAAATGGACAAAGCAAGATGGAGGCCCAACATGAGTGGGCCTAGCCATTGGTGGTGCTGGAAGGAGAAGAGGCTGTGCATCACTGAGAAGTTTCTAAAGATCTCCCCGAGAAAGTCATCCACATCAGTAGTAGGGAGGCTCCAAGGTGCAGAGACCGCCAGCAGCAGAAAAGAACAGTTTGCACCAGAGTGAGACCAGGGTAAGTAGACGGAGCCAACATAGGACCAGAGTTGCCTCTTCACCACCAATACGTGGCCAGGTCAGACAAACCTGAAAATTCATTAGCTACCCCCTTCTCCTCCCTGCCACCGCCCCAGAAAAGCTAGAAGAGAAAGGAGAAGAAGGTGTGTAACTAAGAAGTTACACAGAGCTTGGACACAGAAGTCCAAGTACCTCCACCCTCACCCCATCCACTCCAAGACGCTCGTGAACAAGAAGGGGAAAGATCAAACTTTATGTCCTCCTCACTGCAGTTTTCTCCTTAATAGGAAAGGAGGGTAGCCTTCAATTAAGTCTGAGATTGAAGCCTTAAAGGTGCCATTATTTGCTGGGAACAGAGTATTACAGGGTTTTGTTAAAGGCAGTGAATGGAGAAAAAGAAAATATTCACGTCTATATTCTACCGAGTTATCGCCTCAGCAAACCAGGTGTACTCACATGATGCAAGTAGCATGGTGTGAATCTTGTTGCTTTTCTTCCTTTGATGCTTTTACACTGCATTTAGCATATTACTTGTGATTTTAGTTGATGATGTATACACTAAATATTAAATTTAGCAAATTTAATTGATTGGGCCAATGCTATATAATTCACAGTGCCAGGTAACATGGAGGGCACAAAGGTATGTAAGATAAGGCATATCACTTCCTTTCCAAGAGTTTACAATCTGCTAAGGTAATATATAAGCACTTTATAGGTTATACAAACAGACAGAAGTCAGTTAACAATATAATTCTGCCAATATTCATATGAAACCATTTTTCAAAAACTGCGTTTGTGTCATTTTAGAAAAAAAAAAATTAAATGAACTTTCTCGTATTTTCTTCAGCTACCTCCTATAATTCTCTTTGAGTCCATATTTTTTCTGGTGATACATATCTAGTTATTACTATTAATAACATGAAAGTGAACAGAACATCCGTGAAAATAATCAGTTTTTGGCAGCCTCAGCAAATGGAAAATTTTTCCATCGAGAGCCAAACTGAAAAGGTCAAAGTCCTCCTCTTTATTATTTCTAGCATTTGAAGCTTACACAAAAACTATTCTGATCAGTCCTTGCTGATGTGACTATCCGCTTTCGTCCCCTTTTCCTCCAGCAGATGCCCTGTTAGCCTGTGCTAGATTTCCTTCAGCCTTTCCAGCTCCTACGTTCTCTCCTGATCAGCCTAGACTTTTTATCTTGTCTGAAGCCAGAACTGCCTTTAAGCATCTACTTGATTATTTAAGTTTCTAGGCTTCACTCCCTCTTGGCAGGGACCATATATATATAACCACTCACTGATTTTTTTTAACAGCCTTATTGACATATACTTGATATACAAAGAACTGCACATAATATGTACAATTGGATGAGTTTGGACATATGCAAATACCCATGATATCATCACAGTAGTAAACAAATTACCACCATCAGACAGTAAATATATCCAATACCTCCCAGAGTTTCCTGTGTCCCTTTGTTGGTTTGTTATATGGTAAGAAGACAACATGAGATCTCCTCTCTTAAATTTTGAAGCACACAATACTACATTATTCTCTATAGGCACTATGCTGTACAGCAGATTTCTAGAACTTACTTACCTAGCATAACTGAAACTTTATACCTATTGAACAGCTCTGTAATACCCTCAGTCCACAGGCCCTGGCAACCACTATTGTTTTCTGCTTCTGTGCATTTGACTAGCTTAGTTATATAAGTGGAATCATGCAGGCTGTCCTTTTGTGACTGGCTTATTCACTTAGCATAACGCCTTCAACCTCCATCCATGTTGCCACAAATAGCAGGATTTCCTTCCTTTTTAAGGCTGAATAATATTCCATTGTGTGTGCATGTGTGTGTGTGTGTGTGTGTGTGTGTGTGTGTACCATACTTTATTTGTATCCAAATATATACCATTGTCTTAATCTATTCTGTCAAGGGACACTTGGGTTGTTTCCACATCTTGGTTATTATGAATAGCGTTGCAGTGAACATGAGAGTGCAGATACATCTTCCAGATCCCAACTTCTGGACATATAACTAGAAGTGGGATTGCGAGAACACATGGTAGTTCTATTTTTAATTTTTTGAGGATTTCCTTAGGTGCTGTACCATTTTATATTCCCGCTAACAGTGTAAAAATTTTTTCACAATCTGGTCAACACTTGTTATCTTCTATGTGTTTTTTGTTTTGTTTTTTTTTTTAGAATAGCCATCCTATAAGTGTGAGGTAATATCTCACTGTAGTTTTGATTTACATTTTCCTGGTAATGACATTGAGCATGTTTGCATATACCCGTGGCCCATTTGTTTGTCTTCTTTGGAGAAATGTCTGTTCAAATTTAAATAGCAAAAATCATACCCAGTTTTCCACCTGTGTAGGGTAAAAACCCAGTTCTTACCTCCTGTGCCTTTCTTTCCCATACATCTCCTCTACTTCTACTTACTGACACACTCACACAGGGCACTTCACTTCTGACACTTCTGGCCACCAAATGTGTGATGGTTTTGCCCTACTCCAAGCAATTATGTGACACCAGCTGGGTGTCCTACAATTTTACTCAATTCTGACACTATATACTTGGAGATAGTGTCAGATTCCACAGGTTAAGGACTCAGTCCCACAAAACTGCTCCCAACCCATGCCAATCGCACATAGTAAGTCCCCAGGTTACCCACAACTTTTGTCTGACTTGGCTACAAATCAGCTTCCCACAACACCCTCCTTGGGTTTAATTAATTTGCTAGAGCAGCTCACAGAACTCAGAGAAACTTACCTACATTTAACAGTTTTTTATAAAGTATATGATAAAGGATACAGATGAACAATATCACAAAGTCCTTTGCTCGTTTTAAAAAATTGGATTATTTGCTTTTTTTGCTACTCAGGTTGCAGAAGTTCAGTATTTTACATAAATAGGAAAATAATCCTAAAATACATATAGAACCTCAAAAGACTCACAATAGCCGAAGTGATCTTCTGAAAGAAGAACACAACTGGAGGCATCATACTTCCTGATTTCAAAATAAATTACAAATCTACAGTAATTAAAACAGCATGATACTAGCATAAAGTTAGATTATATGGACCAATGGAATGGACGAGAGATCCCAGAAATAAACCCGCAAATACATAGGTACCTAATCATTGACAAAGGTGCCAAGAGCACACACAGTGAGTAGTCTCTTCAACAAATAGTGTTGGGAAAACTGAATATCCACCAGCAAAAAAAGGAAGAAAAGAAGGAAAGAGGGAAGGAAGGAAGGAAGGAAGGAAGGAAAGGAAAAAAGAAAGAAAGAAAGGGAGAAAGAAAGAAAGTGGAACCCCTAGTTTTTGTGTGTACATCATACACAAAAATCAATTCAAAATGGATCAAAGACTTAAAACATAACGCCCCATGTAAAAGTTCTGGAAGAAAACATGGGAGAAAAGATTCTTGACATGGGAGTTGGCAATATGTTTTTGGATACAACACCAAAAGCACAGGCAACAAAAGCAAAAATGGATAAGTAGGACTACATCAAACTAAAAATCTTTTGCACAGCAAAGGAAACAGCCAACAGAATGAAAAAGCAATGGAATGGGAGAAAATATTTGCCAACCATATATCTGTTAAGGGGTTAATTTCCAAAATGTGACAAGTCATTCTGAAACATCACACACACACACACACACACACACACACACACACACACACACACACTACAGAAAAACCTAAAAAATATTTTGAAATGATAGTCATCAATATATTCTCTTTTATTCACCTGACATACACAACACTGTAGATTAGAAAATCATATCTAAAATGAAGTCAAGGTATTATTATGCCCAGAAATCATTATTTAATTCATTTGAGAACATTTTAAGCTGACGTCAAACATTGCCATATGATTTTCTTGATGGGAGAGCATAATATGACAAACAAAACACTTGAGAATGTTTAGGTATTCTTTCAACTATATTACCGTATAAAATTGAGTCCCCAAACTGGAAGAGAGCAGTTAAGGTAGCAGGCACTGGCCAATAATCAAACTAAGGCTTGCTCATTAAATTGTGCTGCAGATAACAACGCAGTTGATGATGCCCAGCGTGTTCCATGATTGTCACAAATTGCTGTTACTTATGAAACAGAGCAGTAGCTTGAATATTTTCCAGACCAAAGAGAACTGCTTGTATATACACATATGTTTACAGGTGTTTCGTAGCTATTTCTATTTTAAAATAGATGTTTTAATACAGCAAGCTTTGGATTTCTTTTTTCCTGTGAATTGACATTGTCAAGTACACGGTCACTAAGATTAAAGCCAGAAACCTGGACTATAATATATATGTGTCATATATATTTTTCATCACCTTTTCATCATTATGGTCACATATCTCATTAGAATACAGAACTAATACTGAGTTTTAACTCTTAGGAGGTAGCTATACCTTAAGCCACTATACAAAAAAAAAAATCTTTACCACTCTAAAGAGGTCACTGAATATGGAATGTGTTGCCTTAAGAGGACTCTCCTCAGACTTTCCTGGTGGTGCAGTGGTTAAGAATCCGCCTGCCAATACAGAGGACACGGGTTCGAGGCCTGGTCCGGGAAGATTCCACATTCCACAGAGCAACGAAGCCCGTGTGCCACACTACTGAGCCTGCGCTCTACAGCCCGTGAGCCACAACTACTGAGCCCACGTTCCACAACTACTGAAGCCTGTGCACCTAGAGCCTGTGCTCTGCAACAAGAGAAGCCACCGCAATGAGCAGCCCGCGCACCGCCACGAAGAGTAGACCCACTCGCCAAAACTAGGGAAAGTCTGCACACAGCAACGAAGACCCAACGCAGTCAAAAATAAAATAAATTTATAAAAAAAACAAACAAACAAAAAAGAGGATTCTCTTCAACACTTGAGGTATTCCAGTATACTCTAGAGAGCCATGTAGCTGTGATGTTGAGTTGGGATTTCGAGCACTGGGTGGTGGATAAGCATGCTTTGGCTAACTCTTAAGTCTCCCTGTTGAGAACCTACAGATCACAGCAGCTAGGGGTCTGATTGACTGGCCTGTGCTACGCTGGCAAAACTCAATGTAAACGACGACTTCTACGTTTGCTCAGAACTGGTTTCAAGAGAGCAGAAAATCTGTCGTATGAAACCATGGTTAAAGTGACGGCCTCAATCCTCAGATTTCTATACCACTGATATCTTCAAGTCTAGATCACCCGAACAACAGTCAGTCAACTGGTTAGGAGAAATTTCTCTAACACACACGATGTGGTGGACAGTCTAGGGAATGGTCTGTGATGTAGAAGATCTGGGTTATAATTTATACTCTAGCTGATGGTGGAACCTATGAAATGATCATTTCCCCTATTATACCTTCTTATATCACCTTAGACCTCTCCTCAAGGGGCTGATCACAATTAGAAATTTTACCTTTTAAGTGATCATTTGATGAACGGCTGAATCCCTCCACCTGATTAAATTCCATGGGAACAGGAACCCTATTAGTTATCACTCTGCACTGTATATCTAGCATTAAGCACAGTGCCAGGCACGGTGCAGATGCTCAAACATTTACTGAATATGTGATTGAATGAATTTAAGTTTTCTGGGCCCCAGTTTCTCTGTATGTATAATAACGAGGTAGGATTGTGGAATACTGCTACAAAGTCCCTACCCTTCAGAAGCTTAGCAACTACTTAGAAACAGAAAACATGTGTATGAAACTACCAGAGAAAAAAGATATAGTCAAAGTCAAGGGTTTTCTTCCTGAGTTCAGGAAATAAAATAAATAAATAATGTCAGTAAGTAGGATTTTGTAATTTGGATAATGGAAAGGATATGGGAAGACATTTCCAAGGTGACTGGTAGAGAAATGACAAAGGCAAAGACAGAGGCAAAAATGAAGATGGGATATGTGGGGGAATGTGAAAAATGTTTTCCATATCTGCATATTTGTTTGATTAAAATCTCAACTTATTCTATTAATGGTGTTTCTTTATGTAATTAAATGATGGAGTAAATGTCATAGCCCAGATCTCTGTGACTGGTTTCATCAGAGTTATTTAATTGTATTTGCTGGCTCCTGGAAGTTCAGATTACAAATATCACATCTCAAATCTTGGGCAGATCAGATGACAATGCAATACTCAGAAGAAAAAGGTGGCCATCCCCATCACTCTGTGTGGAGGCAAGTTTTGACAATAGAGATGTTTGCCTTCTTTCAAAGATAAAAGGGAAAACTTCAAGTGCTTTAAAGTCTGAAAAGCAGGTAGATAGTAACAGTTTATAATAGTCTCTGAAATGACCAGAAGAGAATTCCAATTGCCTTAAATGATTAGAAGGGAGACTTGAAGTTGGGAAATTCAAAGGCTCTTTACAAAGCCATGCCCCGCACATTTATTTAAGGATATATGTGATCCCAGGCACACAACTGTGCAAGTGCAGCATCCTTCTTGCCTGTCCCAGAGAACACACAGCCACTGGCACAATGCTTTTGACTAATGCTACTGAAAACAGAAAGGAGAAATCCAAGTGGGAGTCAAAGCCAGCTAAAAACACACACACAGTAACAAAGAGCACCAATTGTTTCACATGAAGAGTGAAGAATGAGGACTCCTCGTTATTTTTAGGTAATTTTTTTTTAAAAAAAGAGAGTCAACAAAGTATTTTTCAACAAGTAGAAGCCCATGTGTATGCTCTGTAGTTTTGACTAGAGGTACAAGGTACACTTAAAATGTTTTAACTAGAAATGATGAGCAAGGAAAGCACTGCTTTTAGTGAACCTCACATTAATAAATTAACACATTAAACAAGGATTATAGCAGTTAAGAGAAGAAGGATGACTGGCATCCCTCCTTGAGGGACTGTGGTTTAATGTGGGCTTCGTAGAATTACTGAAATTTTGATGGTTGAAGAAATGGTAGATGGAAAATGGAAAAGACACACTGAACAAAAGAGTGGATGCTGGATTTGGTGGTTTGTTTGGGTTATGGAGAGTAGGACAATCTGTTGGGAGTGGAAGATGCTTAATAAAGGTGGAGGCAGAGCAAGATTGATTTTTAAAAATAAAGATCATGAATAAAATGAAAGAGTAAACATTATAATTTAAAGCCTTCTTCAATATCTATAGATCCTCTCATCTTTCCTAAGTGCTAAGTTTTTCCATGATTTCTAATATCATGGGGACCAATGATTTTCAGTCTTAGATTGTCTTAAATTCAGTAGTATATTTGATTTTGGAGAAAGAGATTAATCATGGAGGCTCGCCTAGAGTTCAGGAGAGAATCCTGCAAGCAATGTTTTTATTTTACTGGCAAGCCCTCATTCTCCAATGGGAAAATCATGTTTGTATTTAAGTATCATTTTTAGTATCTGCAAATGTCACACACAGACCTTTTGTTTTTACTTCTATAACCTGCACATAGTGTATATTTAGTTAGAAACCCTTCCAAATTTAAGAGGTCTATTCACCCTCCTGCGAAAATATCCTTAGTTGATATATGGCTTGTGTAGACTCACCAGATATCTATCTTCTAATGTAAAGATATGATAAGACAGTGGGTTAATAATTCTTTATGTGCTTTTAATATTGATAAAGAAGGCAAATTTTTTTCTGTCAGAGTAACAATATACACTGTGTCTGCAAACTGAAATCTGACATATTTAAAAAATTTAAATCATGCTTTAATAAAATTTAACAGTACATTAAGTGTTATTTTTAAGTTTTTAAAAAAGTTTTTAAAACTTGTTTTTTAAGTTTTATGGATAAGTAAAGCAGTTACCTATAATTTGACATTATGACATGTCTGTTTCTGTTAATCCCTGTGTTGTTTTATCTACAAGCATTTATAACCACAAGCAATTTGCCAGTTTGCTCTTTCATTTAACATTGTATCACAAATATTTTTCCATGTTTCTATGGTTTTAAAAATATCTATCATATTAGTGTCAATAATTAAACTTATTTCATACACTTTGTAAATGCTTCTTTTAAATCTTCTTAGTAATTTTGAAAAGTTGAATTTACAGTCTTCATTTATTTTTGCTTTCATAATGATGAAATCAAATTCCCTTTATTTTTTCCAATGCTACAATTATATATTTATATTTTATCTTTATGTTACTTTCTATTCTCTTCTAGAGAAGATAAGGTGTAAACTCAAAGCCTTATGTCTTCTCTTAGGTCATTAATTAAATTCCAGAATCTGAAACCCCAATTATTTTTATATAAGCAAACTTTTGTTTTGTTACTTTAACTTTTTATTCTAAAGTTTACTTCAGTTATTTAGACTAATCAGCAACACCTCTTATCCTTGTAAGATCCTTATTGTACTACTATTAAGCAATAACCATGCATTTTAGTGATTTAATTCTATAATGAGAACATGGCTTCAAAGGTGACCAAAGGTGTGTGTTTGCTTGTTTGTTTGTTTGGTTTGTTTTTAACCCTGGTTCATCATCTACTTGGAGAGTTTACATATCATTCAGGTTTGGGGTTCTGGATTAAATGCCTATATATTTTACTAAAAGAATTCTTGGGTCCCTATTGCTTTTCTGTACACAGCATACACTGCTGAGTATTTTGGTTAAGATCTTTTACCATTCATATACCAGGCTGTGAACTGACATTGACGTTTGTGATGAAGTTCAAGGTCACAATTTCAATGTCCTTGAAGTAAATTTCCTTTGCATGAAGACTTGAAAAAACCTTTACCTTTAAAGTTTAAAAATTTCACCAGACTATGTGTAAGTACTGACTTCTTTTTTTTTTTTAGTGCTGACTTCTTATGATTGATTTTGCTGCAAAATCAAAAGAACTTTGAATGCCCAATGATGTTATTTTTTAGTTTACATCATGACCTTGACTATAAAATCTTTTTCATATTCTGTTTTCTTCCCTGGTAGTAATTCCCATTAGTTGCATATTGGCAAACATAATTGTGATCCCTTCTCATAGCTGTGATACCTTGTTTTATTTCCCTGAAAATGGATAGCATTTTTGCCCTGAAATACTGCATCGTGTATATCGGACCTATTTCCAGGGTGAATATTAGTACCATGATTTTTCTTCCTTTCTTTCCTTTTTTCCCAGAATTTTCACATTGTTTTAGATTATTTATTTCTGCTTGTTCATGTTTCATTGAAAAATCTGACGAATTCTTAGAGAAAAATGCAGCATGGGGCCTTCCTTCAAAATTCTCTACTTTTGGTCACTTAACAACAGAATGTACTTCCTTCCCATATCCCAGGTTCCTTGTCAGAGTCAGATTCTTTAGTGGTATTTCTGGAGCATGAATTAATAAAATGATTCTAATGAAGAAAGAAGTTGACAAGTCTATTCCTTGAATTCAGAATTGAGAAACACACTTATTTATCTTCCACCTTTACTTAACACAAAGTGCTTCTCCAATATCTTACTGGGAACAGAGTAAATGGAGGAGTTATTTTTGACCAACTAAACTTCATAGGACTTCCAAATTCAGACTCTGGAGGCAATTTTGGATTAGAGAGTGGCTTCTAATTAATTTAAATGTTTCATTACATATGCTTGCATGTAACTTTACGTAAATGTGATGATACACATTGGTAGAAATGATTGTAGAAATCATTTGGTAGAAATTTCTCCATTGTTACTTGTCTCCCTCCTCTTTCTCTCTTTTTCGTGTCCCACCAACTTTATACTCTCCTGCACAGGTAATTCATGTTGAAAACTCATCAATCCATACTTTCTCCATGTTTTCTTTATAAAAATGGGATGCTATTTTACACACTTATCTGCATCTTTACACACTTAACAGCTCCTAGTGGCAACCTAGCCAAGTGGCACGATTTATTCTTTCTAACAGCTGCATAATATTAAAAACAGGACAACAGGCACAAAATGGAAGTACTTATGCTAGGCTCCACATCAACAAACTGAGACTTAATTACAGCTGGGCTCTCCCAGAAATGCTTAATTACAGCTGGGCTCTCCCAGAAATGGAATCTTAAATCAGTCAGGATGACTCGATCAGCACTAGTTAGGCAATCTGACTGATAGACCCCTACCAACCCTTAAAGGTGAGTAATCTTGCAACAACCAACACACTTTTTTTTTTTTTTTTTTTTTTTTTTGCGGTACGCGGGCCTCTCACTGTCTTGGCCTCTCTCGTTGCAGAGCACAGGCTCCGGATGCGCAGGCTCAGCGGCCATGGCTCACGGGCCCGGCCGCTCCGTGGCATGTGGGATCTTCCCGGACCGGGGCACGAACCCGCGTCGCCTGCATCGGCAGGTGGACTCTCAACCACTGCGCCACCAGGGAAGCCCACCAACCCACTTTTTGCCTCATATAACTTTCTTGTTCCTGCTCCCTTCTGCCGCTATAAGTCTTTCATTTTGTGCAGCTCCACAGAGGTCCTATTTGCTAGATTATGTGCCGCCTGATTTATAAATTGTTGAATAAAGCCAATAAGATCTTTACATTGTACATAGTTGAATTTTGTTTTTTGACAATAATATGATGAGTGCATAATGTTTAATGGCATGGGTGTAGCATAATTTATCCAGTCATTCCCTTACTGATGAGTTTTACCACAGCAAGCAGTGTTGTATACTGGTACTTTGATTTCTATGGGACAGATTTCTATGAGTGGATCAAATGACGCAGTATTCTTAATTTAATAGCTGACTGCATATTACTGCCCTAAAAGCCATTAGATATCACATGACAGCAGTATATTAGAATACCCCTTCCCCCATCCCTGTTAGCAATAGGCTTTTGAACAGTGTTTTTAAGTCTAACAGTGATTTAAGTAGAGAGTATACTTTGCTAATATAATTTGCATTTCTCTGGCTATTGGTTGAGCATTTTTTTCAAGTTTATTAGACATTTGAATCTGTTCTTTGATGGATTGTTAATTTAAAGTCCTTCCCCTCTTTCTCTACTGAGTTTTTTATTTGTTGTAACTTATTTTATACTATAGATATTAATCTTCTGTCTTTTGAATTACAAATTGTTTTTACCAATTTATTGTTTATCTAGTGCTTTTTTATACGATGTCTTTTAAAATGGGCCTTAATCCTATCCCCAAATAATAGAATATTAGAGAATATCCTACGAAAAAATATGTGAATGGTTGTGGTTCATAGTTCATCTACTTTCCATTCGCATATTATCACCTGTATTCCTAGGAGTTTATTAGCAAGATGATCCCAAAACATTTTATTCATTTTTTTCTCCTTCCAGAACACTCTGGGTTTTGATTCTCTTAATTCTTTCCAATAATATGCAGCCTTATTTAATTACTCAAATTGAGTGAGGAATAGATTAAAAAAACAACTTTGTGATATTGAAAGAAATAGTCCTTCCTGGAATCTGGATTGTATTTTCCAGAGTTCTTTTTTTTTTTTTAATTGGGGTATAGTTGCTTTACAATGTTGTGTTAGTTTCTGTTGTACAGCAAAGTGAATCAGCCATACATATACATATATCCCCTCCTTCCCAGATTTCCTTCCCATCTAGGTCACCACCGAGCACCGAATAGAGTTCCCTGTGTTATACAGTAGGTTCTCACTAGTTATCTGTTTTATATGTAAAAATGTATATATGTCAGTCCCAATCTCCCAATTCATCCCACCTTCCCTTTCCCCCCTTGGTGTCCATACGTTTGTTCTCTACATCTGTATCGCTATTTCCGCTTTAATACAATATATTTTAATGTTGTTTTTCAACAAACATAAAATAGTTTTGTTTCCTGTAAGTGAAAATCTGAATTTAGAGCTTAAATTATTGAGCTCTATCTTAAAAACCCTCTTAGATTCCTCACGATGATGGGCAAATTAACATCCAAGTATGCTGTTAAGTGCTTTCCATGTTATACATCATTTGATTTTTACACCACCACCAGGAAGAAGGTGTTACTATCACAATTTTACAGTAGAGAAAACAGAGGCCAAAATAACTTACCACGATCAAGGAGATAATAAATATGAGAGCTGGGATTCTAGTCAATTCTGTCCTCGCTCCTGTAGCCTGCCCTGTATAAGTTTAACAAAACAAGCAGTTGAATCTCAAAATCGAGGGGCAAAACCAAAAGAACTGCCTTGCCCTGAAGGTTTAAAACATATAAAAGAAAACTGATGTGCATGGCCCCCTTTTCGCTTTGTTGAAATCCATCAAAGAAGTAACTGAAAAAATTTGTGATGACAGAAAGTGAGACCCATTTTTTATCTATTCGTGAGAAAAGGGGAAAAAGCTACCAGTTCAGTGGTCTGGATTTTCATGAATTTACCAATGCTTTCCACGGAACATAATCAAGTCGCCTTCTCTAATGACTCCACTCAAGTCACCTTCTCTAATGACTCCACATCGCTGTTGCAGAGAAGTCCTTGGCAAAGGAACTCAGCCCCTGCCACTTCCCCTACACTTCCCAGGGAGTTGAAGGGCAGGGCTGATGAATCATGTGCTATGGACACGGGCTAGTCTGTGAACTATTTGCTACCTGGCACCTATAAGATAATTTACATGATATAAAAGTCCACTTTCAGAAACTTTACAGAAATTTGAGAAGATAATTTTATATTTGCTGAATCTAATCACAAAAAAGGGCTTATATTTTGTATGTTTCCTTTTTTAATTTCATCTTTAGAAGAGCACTTAGCGCATATCTGCTAATGGTAAATAATAATCAAATTTTAATTATAACTTTTTTGTAATAAACAATATAATAAAATGTTATAATAAATATTATTAACAAATTTTTTTAACAAAAGTATGGTCTGTGATGGATTGGAGGAAAGAAAATCTGGTCTTTTACTACAGACTGTTGGAGAAGTAGTAGTGTAGAGCTTTGCTTACTGGTAAACTTCACTCCTGACAGAGATCTGGGCTCTACCCATCTTCCGGCTCTTTCATTTCAACACAAGACCTCCCCCCCAGCTGCTAAGGCAGGAGAAAGGAAAACATCTCCGTGTGTTTTAATTTTATTAGATACGTGTGTATCCCTGAAATGTATATGTGTATCCCTGAAATGTTGTATCATGTGAGTCTGAAGGATAAATAGGTGTATTTGTTATAAACCTCATTTCTAGAATGTCATCTCCATGAGAAACTTGATTCTTTTGTTTACTGATTTGTGCCCAGTATCTAAAACAGTGCCTCACACATAAAAGAGATTCAAAAATTATAAATGAATTATCTTACTAATTTTATTTTTTACTGAACATTGTGCATCTGAGACCTATCCATGCTGTTGTTTTTGGACTAGCTTAATACTTCAGACTGCATCCTTTTCATTGTATTTACATATCATGCTTACTTATCCATTCCCCTGGGCATGCTGGTTACCTCTAACCCTGTTATGAACCGTTCCTTCTGTGAACATTCCCCTGCCTGTTACATCTCCTCCTGAACCTCGCATAGAAAATATCCAAATACCTAATTTTACTAAGGCTTTCAGATTGTTACCCAGAGTGGCCGTATCCACTCACTCCTCGTAAAGTGAATGGTGTCAATTCCCAATGTCTTTGCTAACGTTTGACAGGTGTAAAATGGTAAGTCATTGCTGTTTAAATTTTTCTTTAGTCATTTTCCTATGTGATTTTCTGAGATACTCTTGTTGACTCTTAGAGCACCTTTTCATTCTTAATATTATTTTCTCTTGATTTTACACATTGCAAATGTCTTCTCTTTCTTTATCTTTCTCTTCTTGGCTTCTGTGACTTTAAACTCTGCTTACCGATACCTTCTACTTACTCATGACTTTTTTCTTAATCATAATTTCTACTGCCATGGGATCTGGGTTTGTCTATTTCTCTGAGCCTTGAACTGAACGCTCCCAGTATCTGATTGGATTAAGGAATCATTGTTATGCCTCTTGAGCAAAGTCCTCATGTAACTTTACCTCAAAGACCATGGGTCTAGCTTCTAATTGTAACTTGGATTATATAATCTTTCATGGAAAATCAGCTGTGGGGTTTAAGTGGCAGAATTAGGTTGTTCCAACACGTCATTTTAGGTAGAAGCAAAATGGAGGTGCACAGCCTTTAGAAGGGGATGGTGAACATGACAGACATTCTGAAACTTGGGCTTTTCAGTACTAAGCCCCATGCAGTTAATAAAAACTCTTAGTAAAATAAATAATCATGTCTGGTTTGTGTTTTCTTATAGTTGTTATTTAAAATTTGTGTAAGTTGATTACCTACTTATTTTTTATTTGTACGTGAATGCTTTACGTACAAATTATTTTCCTCTATGGTATGAGGTAGGGGTAGAAAAGTAACTGGTCTCACACATCTATTAAATACTCCACCTACTGATTTGAAATACCACCTTCATTATGTATTTAATTTGTGTATATTTGGCTTACTTTCTGAACTTTATTCCATCAACCTTTCTATTCTATTATCAGTATTTTACCATTTTAAGTACTGCTGCTCTGTGATAAATTTCCATAACTCTCTTGAAAATTCTTGGCTATATAAGAATTTTAACAAAAATATTAGTATTTTAAAATATCAATTTTGTTTGGTACTGGGGAACACATCTATTTTATTTGGGAATCCATTTGTAAAATCATTATACAATTTACCTTGAAAACAAGAATCAAATATAAATATTTGTTTTTAAAGTGAATCTCATATAAAAGTCGAATTTCAGTTTAAAATACCTTTATGGGGTTCTGTGGAATTTGTTTTTATGAAATGTCACTCAACAAGTAATGTACCCTTGCAATTAAATAGTAATAAGGAGAGATAATGAACCTAGACGTGATGTGAGTGAGCTATAATAATGTCAGGAAAAGGCTGATCAGGATCCATCTCTTTGCTGAGTGGTCTGCTTAGCGTCTATGCCTGGCTAGTATTCAGCTCTCGCCAATTAATGGCAATGTTTCTTATCTGAGCTCATTTAAAGGCGCTTCTAAGAGTCCAGACAGTGAGGACTAGATTGCCTTAGATGTTATCTCTGTGGTACATAGGCATGAGTCACATTGGATGATTTCACCTTAAAAAGGCAAGGACATCAGAGTTTAACTCAGCTTACAACCCCAAATATTCAACATTTTGATTCATTTGTAATTATCTACTCTTCATCTTTTTTCTGGGTACTTAGGTTATGCCGTTGGGTTTGAAGTGAATACAGGTGGAAATGCCCAGTAAGACATTAAATATATGGATCAGAAGCTCTACAGAAATGTGTTAACCAAAGAATTAAATTGGGGAGTCACAGATTTCGTAAATGCTAGTTTACAATTTGGGAGTTGATGACATAAACCGGAGAGAGGACATACAATTAAAATAGATGTACAGGATGAAACTCTTCAAGAATACCAAAACTTAGAGTGTGGGTAGTAAAATAGAAGCTGATAAAGGAAACTAAGGAAAAGGTTTCAGAGACAGAAAGATCTGATGAAGCCAAGAGAGAAGAATGCCGATCTTCAAAATACGAAGAGGATTGACTGGAAAGCATCCATTGGTTTTGAAAATTAGTTGGTGGTCTGTGAACTTACCACAAGACATAGCAGTGTGGGGTTGTGAAGAAAGCCAGCTTGAACAGAGTAGGAGAGTGAGTGGAAAAGTGAAGACATGAGGATATTGCTTTGCTCTAGCGGAGGGAGCGGGGAGGAGGAGAGGAAGGCGACATGTAGTTATGTACGAGAGGGATGTGGAAGCGAGAAGCATACTTTAGGGCTTCCCTGGTGGCGCAGTGGTTGAGAGTCCGCCTGCCGATGCAGGGGACACGGCTTCGTGCCCCGGTCCGGGAAGATCCCACATGCCGCGGAGCGGCTGGGCCCGTGAGCCGTGGCCGCTGAGCCTGCGCGTCCGGAGCCTGTGCTCCGCAACCGGCGAGGCCACAACAGTGAGAGGCCCGCGTACTGGGGAAAAAAAAAAAAAAGAAGCATACTTTAAGGGAGCAGAGTCTTGAAGAAACAGGTAAATAGAGTCAGATCGAGTAGAAAGAGTGTGTTAATGACTAATGGCATGACACAGGAACATTTCTGAGGAAATGGAAGTCAAAGCAATCAATAGCGCAGATAGGGAGATTTAATCATGAACAGGAAGAAGAGCACCTTTCCTGTTGAGAATGATTATTGTGGCTTTAAAGAATGTTCAATGGGAAGAGCTGGAAGTTGACGTTTCCCTGTAAAATACAAGATAAAGTTGTCTGCTGAGAAAAACAAGGGCAGAGGTAAAATGGATGGCTTTATAACGGGTGGGTAAGTATATAAGAAACTGAGGGCTCTGTGAAAGGAGTTGGGAAGTAACTCAATTTGAGCCAATGATTGGAAACCGCAATACTCCATTTGCACAATCTCAGTGTGTTCTCCAGTCGTCTCCATCAGTCTGAGTGTGGAAGCAGAGCTGATGGACAGCAAGCCTGGTCCAGAGACTGAGGTCTGTTGAGTAGACGAACTAAGGAATTCAGGGGGATGAACATATTGCTCAGAGAATGTCCAACTGACTCGATATAGGTTAACGTTGGGGAGGCAAGGTATGAAATGGGAAAGATAAACTGCAGGGAAACAGGGAAGCATCTATGCAGTTGAAAAAGAGGAGAAATAAAAGGATAGGAAGTTTTCAATAAAAGAATGGAATATTGGAGTTTAAGTTTTTGGAAGGTGATAATATGGTGTAGTCATATAAGATATTGTCTGAATTTACTAAGCATAAAGATGTTTATAGTTAAAGAGGTCAAGAATCTTAAGTCGTGCCTCTATTTCTAACAGATGACTATACTACATATTTCACTATATCTCCTGCTGAAAGAAATAAAGAAGAAAATTAAATTACTGGATAAAATATTTTTTAAAAAGCTTTTGAATACATAAATGAGCTGAAAAAGAGTGGTAAGTCTCCAAAGGTCAAAAACTGAGTGAAAAGGAAAAGTCTGAGAGGTAAATGGAGCTGTGAAGTCAGCTTTGAGAATAACTTCCAGTTATCACCACAATTTGCCCAAATCCTTTAGATTTTCTAATTTCCCCTCTTATTGGACCAAGAGTTTTATGATTTTGTTGTTTTGTTTTGTTTTTGAAGACTCATTAAATGTCTGAGAAGATCAACAAAGAAAATTTTTTACAGTAGCAATAGCAGCAGAAATGCAGTTCTAAACTTATAAGATAAAGTTAACTAATTCCTACTTTATTTTATTGGAATAGGGAATTTGGGATTTGGTTGGATTTTGGTACGCTATACTGCTAATGAGAACACTGGGTCTTGACTATAGTATAGCAAATATTTAGAGTAGTTTTAATATCCTATATATCATATATTTCTAATAACATTTCTTTATTTTAATTTTGGCTCTAGTAATATGTTATGAATTAAAATGATCTCACTAAAATAAGATAGAACAGGATTAACTCATGTTGAATAATCCAAAATTCCCAAACAATTTTCTGTGTTCTGAATCACAGTTAGAATTTGAGATGGGATTCCTTTTTATCTGAACTGAATTATACATTTCACACATGAACTACTTGCACTAATAATTTTCTTTTCCCAAAATCCTATTCTCTGATTTCCTTGCCAGCACTTTGAGCATAATAAGTGAGAAATAGCTAAAGAAATGTGGGAAATTGAAGCATGGAATAGAGATCTATTTGTGCGGATTCTTGAAGCTATGTTTCAGAAAAAAAATAAACTTTGAGAGTCAATATTCCCTGTGTTTTAGTTAAACTGGAACAGGAAGAGCTGTTTCTGTTTCTGTTGGTCTGTGGGTAGAAATAGTAAGCAAAGGATCTTTGCAGTTTGGCCAGGGAGCAGAAGTAAATTGTTGACCAAAGATGAGGCAGGCTCTTGGGGCCATTCAACCCCCTTCTGAGCAGAGGTGCCGCCTTGTTCTGGCAAATGGACCAGAGAAAGGTCACTGGGCCAAGAGAGACCAAATACAAGCCCTGAGCCAGGCTGCTCCTGAGCTGCAGAAGGGCCCTGGGGAAGGAGCCCTATGCAAACACTCTCCCACTTTAATACCCTCGGTGTTTGATTCCTGGAAAAGTTCATCTTGCTTCTCAGCTTGCCTGCAGATGTAGACTTTCACGACAGTTCCTAAGCATTCATTTCAATATCCTGAAGCTAAAATTATTTTGGGGAATCCAGGAAGTGAGAACATTGTCCTCAGGACCCCTTGAGTCAGTGAGGAAAGCTGGCCTCTGCTCTTTCTTGTAGTAACTCAAAACCTTATACTGGCAATAATAAAGTAGGCACTAACATTGCATCAGCCCATGACTTGCACTCTCAGATTCAGTGTGGGCACTTAGGTTGCTCTGGTGTGAAGCTCACTGTGGTTCTGTAACAAGCTCTGGCTCTCAGTTCTATTCCTATACTTCTTTCTCATAGTCATCGACCAATGCTTCATTGTCAAACCCAAGAATGAGTTTCTGGGTACCGATGAGGATATATAGTGACATCAGAAGCTGTAGAGAAGAGAGGTCCCTAAAGCATCCATCTTTACACTCCAAAGCCACCTGAATACACAGGCTAGCACTTACCCAGCCAGAAAACCAGGAACACTTGGACGTGTTATTTGCTTGTCACCCATCTCTTTAGAGTCATGTTTTCCTTCTCATAACATGGACTCGAGAATGGCATCAATCAGCAATTTTTCTTATTGCAAACACATGTTGAGTGATGACACAAATTTCCTAGTTTATTCAAGCTAACGTGTGGAAGGTGTTGGTCACCTGGGTGTTATCCATTGAGAAAAGTCTCTCCTATTTAGCCCGTGCCATGAGTACCCCACTGAGAGCCATGGGATACAGAACAAATATGATGTTTCTGCTTTACTTTTTGTTCCAATACATCTTTTATCATTGATACGTGCGCACTTCCCAAAAGAAAGTGTGGACCGTGGCAACAACTCGAATTTACTTTTTTACCTATAATTCACTGAATTAACATGATCCATGTAATATTATTTCAGTACAAATTAGTCATATTGTTATGCAGTTTCCAAACATGTTTGCTACTTATAAGTAACTTGACAGTTATATACCACAGTTTAGTAAATAACATTCAGTTTGGGAAATAAAATACTCACTTATGTTTCATTTTTAAAAATCATTATGTAGTGTCATCATAATGCTTTAAAATCAGGTTACTATGGTAGCCCCATCATGGAAGCCAACTTTGGCTATCACCTTTTATTTACCATTTTGCTTTTACTTTGCAGGTATATTTTCAGGCTAACTCCCGTCTAATCAGCTGCTTAACAAGAGCTGAGACCTTCAAATGGGAATTTTCTCAGTCCTATTCCATTGGTCTTATTTTCACTACCTGCACACAATTTCAGACTTACCCATCTGTGATAAATTCTCTTTTTTGAGAATATGCTCACTGCTCCAAACCTCTATCTCATTCATCTCTACTCAAGTCTACAGAGATATGGCTAAGTTTCTTCATCTGTATAAAGTGTCATGGTAAGAACAAAATGCTTTCCAGGTAAAAACTGAGAATAATGGCACAGTTATTTCACCAGGAGTAAATTATAACCTTACATGCAGTGGCAGATTCTAGCTCAAAGATTCTATGTTTTTTAACTGGAAAGATAAATAAAATGTAAAGTAGGAAATCTTTCTTAACAAGTGTCACCTGTGTGTAAGGCCTAATGGAGAGAAAACCTAAGACACAAAAAGAAATCTTAGGAGATCTATGTGAATATTCTGTCCCAGGAACAAATGAGGTTAACATGTGGGTAAGGCAAGCAGCAGAGAAAGATGCCCAAGTAAATGAATCTTCAAGGCTATAGAGAACAGAAGAGCAAAAGAAAAAGGAGCAAAATTATGAAACCAGGGCGAATTTCCAGGAAGGAGAAAAAGAAAAGGCACCACTGTGTGGAGAGAAAATGAAAAAAGTTAAAGTATGAAAGGAGATGCACCTTACAAGAGACTTGCAATTACAGAAGGTAAAAGAGAAAGACCCAGGAAATGTTTTCTAATAGTCAGGGAGAGAAAGCTGTTAACAGAGGATTGTCAAAAGGCAGATGCTTTTAATGTGTCTTTCCCTCTCTCTCCTTTCAAACAATTGCAGCTGCTATCAGTTAACCAGAGAGGGTACCATCTGAGTTTGGTGCAAACAAGAATAGGCAAATAAATAATTGGAGTGTCTTTTTAAAAAAATTTAGTTCTACTAAAATGTGCAGCTCCAAGTGTTCTCAGGAATTCACAGATATTATTATAGACTTATTAGTCTCTATCTTTAAGACATCCTGTAGCATATTTCTGAAACCCAGGAACAGAATGTGCATGTATGTGTTAGTATTATTGCTATAGAGTATTCTACATAGTACTAATAATATATAGTAATATTAATAGTAATTGTTACACTATTTTGATATTACAGCATAAATTTCAGTATATAGTAATGTTAATAGTAATATGTAGTTTTTTTACATAAAAACTTATAAAAGAAGATATGTAACTTTTCTTACCAAACTGGATAGATTCACTTTAATTCTTAAAGAGATTTTAGAAAACTAAATATTTGGAATTTATCACACCTGGAAGTTGTAATATATACATGTGATATAAACATGCTTAAGATGCTTAGGAGTTAATCTGCTACATTAGGAACTCATTATCATTATCAGGGAAAATTTGATGCCTATTACAAAAGAATATAGTCCTAAACTGAAAAATTCATCATACTGTTAGACATCCTGTAACAGTTTATATAGTAAACAGCATGCATTCACAGATAAATAAAAGAGGTGTGTAGTCAGACCTCATGAGAAGTACAATCTAAGGAAGGTAAAAAATGACTTTTCTGATACTTCTTTGATTATTTTCTCCCCTCTCTTTTCTCCATTCTCTTTTTCTGAAACTTCTGTTTATTAGATGCAAGACTTCTTCTTTTGATTATCTATGACTCATTTTTTATTTCTAAACTTATCTCTCACATTTTAGGCAATTTGCTTGATTTTGACCTACAACTCTCTTCTCAAATTTTATTTTAATTCAGGGAGTTTTAAAGTCTAGGAGGTTTTTCTTTTCTCTGTCCCTACATCAGGTATTGTATTATCTGTGCAATATTTTCTTAATTGTCTTTTAGACTTTGTCTTTTCTTCTCTGACATTCTTTTTCATCCATATTCAATTTTTTAACTTGGGTCTTTCCTGCTTCAAGTTTTCCTCAAAGGCTTGGAGAAATCTGGTTGTTCACTCATATTCAGGATTTATAATAGTACCTACCATCGTTAACTTGAGGTCTGTTTGGATAAATGATTAAAGAACTATACAGGAGGAAAAACAGAAGAAGCAGTAGCAGAAAGTCTGAATCAAGTCACTGCATGGTACATGGATGAAGCTATTTGAAGGCAGGTTTCTTTCCAGGCTGAGCAGTCGGGGAACTGGATGTGACTCAGGTGGCCCAGATGGAAGAAGACTTAATTCTGGGGCCTCAGCTCCCACGTTAGCCATCCTAGTTTTCCCCAGCCAGTTTTTTTCCATTTTTAAGAGAATAACCCTCTGATTTTCATCCTTCAGGGCATCTAGGTATTTCAGCATTCTCTAGCAAGCATGGGAAGTCAGCAATCTTGTGCATAAACTTTCTATACATGTCCTTCTGTTCAGGCCCTTCCACAATCTTGCCCTCAGTTGTAGTGTTTCCAAATTCCTGATTAATAATTCCAAATATTAATCTTTGGTGTACAGGAAAGATCAATCAGAACTGGTAGCAATTCTCAGGAATTTCCCAAGTAATTTGTTACATATTTTTCACATACTTTATTTACATATTTCTAAAATAATAATGAATTATTATTTCTATAATAACAAAAGTTTCAGAGGTTTTCTGTAACAAAAACATAATAGTAAAGGCATAGTTTGTTATTATGTACTGATATATTTTGACAAAATAATACATTTCTATAATATTTAAAGATTGTTTTTTCCTAATATCAACAACATTATAAGAAAGGCACTCCACACATCCGTGTTTCTTGCTCTTGCTTTTGACTTGACATTAGTTGTGCTATGGGCTGAATTATGTTCTCCTAAAATTCACATGTGGTAGTCCTACCCACCCAGTACCATAGAATGTGACTCTTTGGAGATATGGTCTTTAAAGAGGTAATTAAGTTAAAATGAGGTCATTAGGGGGTATCCTAATCCAATATGACTGGTATCCTTATATAAAGAAATTTGAACACAGACATATGCATGCACAGAGGGAAGACCATGTAAAGACACAGGGAGAAGACAGCCATCTGCAAGCCAAGGAGAGAGACCTCAGAAGGAACCACACTGGCGACACCTTGATCTTGGACTTCTAGCTTCCAGAATGGTGAAATATTAAATTTAAACCATGTAGCCTATAGCATTTTGTTATGGCAGACCTAGCAAATTAATACAAGTGAATTCCTTTAAACAAGTAACATTTTTATGTAGATTCTTAAAATTTAATTCTTTTTTTAAAATTTATTTATTTATTATTTATTTTTGGCCACATTGGGTCTTCGTTGCTGTGCACGGGCTTTCTCTAGTTGTGGCAAGCAGGGGCTACTCTTCATTGTGGTGCACGGGTTTCTCATTGCAGTGGCTTCTCTTGTTGCGGAGCTCGGGCCCTAGGTGCACGGGCTTCAGTAGTTGTGGCTCACAGGGTCAACAGCTGTGGCTCGCGGGCTCTAAAGCACAGGCTCAGTAGTTGTGGCACACAGGCTTAGGTGCTCCGAGGCATGTGGGATCTTCCCGGACCAGGGCTCAAGCCAGTGTCCCCTGCATTGGCAGGCAGATTCTTAACCACTGTGCTACCAGGGAAGTCCCTAAACTTTAATTCTTGCATTCCCCATTTCTTGACTGATTTTTTTCTTGGGCTTTAGCGTTTGTTAAAGTGTATAAACTCTCTGAGAGATGCCAGGAAGGAATTTCCACATGGGAATGATAGTCATTGTATTTGTCAAAATACAAGTACATCTGAGCTGGTCTATAGGACAAATCATCTGCTGCAGACTCTCCACGTTGGTTCCTCTGAGGTTCCTTTAACTGTTCCATGGATCCACTCTTCAATCCTCCCCATCTTCCCACAAAATGTATTGCAGCCTCTGACCACCCATGGCTCTCTTCTTCTTATCTTTGCTCTATGTAATAATATTTCTTTACTCTTCCTATTTCTTCCTATTAAGTGAATGGTATTTGGGGAGCAAAGGGAGACATGTTCATAGGCTCAGTTTAACATCTTGAACCTAAAAAACTCTTGAAATATTGTGTCATTTGTGGGTAGATTTTGTGTGTATCAACTGAAGGCAAATGAAGAGATGAAATATTCATTTCAGTTCTCTAAAGAATGATATCCAATATAATTTTAGGGGACATTAATCTCAGTCTCATTTTGAACTCAGGTGTATAAGAATATGACTTTATTTTTTATAACTGAAATAAATTTTTATCTCGAGCACCTATTATATTAGACTTAAAAAAATCATCTCAGTTAATTCATAATTGTCTTAGTCAATTCAGGGTTAACTCAGCAAATTCAGGTTTTAACATCTCCTTTCTGCCTGAGATCACCCTAAAAGTCTAAAGAAATGTTTGATTTCAGTAGTTTGCTGTATTAACCTTCCCTAAAGCAATGGATACCCGACTCAAGTTCTATTGTAACTAGAGAAGGACAATTGGATTCATTTCCTATCGCTGCTATAAGTTACAAACCTGGTGGCTTAAAACTTGTGTTGTTTATTATTTTATAGTTCTGGAGGTGAGAAGTCTGAAAACTGGTCTTACGAGGCTAATATCAAGTTGTCAGTGGGGCTCTGTTCCTTCTGGAAGCTCTAGGGGAGAATCCTTTCCTTGCTTTTCCAGCTTCAAATTCTGCCTGCATTCGCTGACTCTTGATCCACTCCAAGAAGTGACGTCACTCCAAGCCCTGCTTTATTGTCACATCTTCTCCGACTCTGCAGCCTTCCTCTTCCATCATTTAAGAACCCTTGTGATTTTTAGTTTTTTAAGGAACCTCCATACTGTTCTCCATAGTGGCTGTATCAATTGACATTCCCACCAACAGTGCAAGAGGGTTGCCTTTTCTCCACACCCTCTCCAGCATTTATTGTTTGTAGATTTTTTGATGATGGCCATTCTGACTGGTGTGAGGTGATATCTCATTGTAGTTTTGATTTGCATTTCTCTAATGATTAATGATGTTGAGCATTCTTTCATGTGTTTATTGGCAATCTGTGTATCTTCTTTGGAGAAATGTCTATTTAGGTCTTCTGCCCATTTTTGGATTGGGTTGTTTGTTTTTTTGTTATTGAGCTGCATGAGCTGCTTGTAAATCTTGGAGATTAATCCTTTGTCAGTTGCTTCATTTGCAAATATTTTCTCCCATTCTGAGGGTTGTCTTTTGGTCTTGTTTATGGTTTCCTTTGCTGTGCAAAAGCTTCTAAGTCATACAGAGTGAAGTAAGTCAGAAAGAGAAAAACAAATACCGTATGCTAACACATATATATGGACTCTAAGAAAAAAAAAGGTCATGAAGAACCTAGGGGTAAGATGGGAATAAAGACACAGACCTACTAGAGAATGGACTTGAGGATATGGGGAGGGGGAAGGGTAAGCTGGGACAAAGTGAGAGAGTGGCATAGACATGTATACACTACCAAACGTAAAATAGATAGCTAGTGGGAAGCAGCCGCATAGCACAGGGAGATCAGCTCAGTGGTTTGTGACCACCTACAGGGGTGGGATAGGGAGGGTGGGAGGGAGGGAGACGGAAGAGGGAAGAGTTATGGGAACATATATATATGAATAGCTGATTCACTTCGTTATAAAGCAGAAACTAACACACCACTATAAAGCAATTATACTCCAATAAAGATGTTAAAAAAAAAAGAACCCTTGTGATTACATTGGGCTACTTGAATTATCCAGGATAATCTTCCTATTTTAAGTTCCTAATATTAATCACATCTGTAAAGTTTCTTCTACCATGAAAGGTAGTATATTCACAGGTTTCAGGGATTAAGACGTGGACATCTTTATTTTTAAAATAATTTATTATATTACTCCGCCATAAAAAGAAATGAAATTGAGTTATATGTAGTGAGGTGGATGGACCTAGGGTCTCTCATACAGAGTGAAGTAAGTCAGAAAGAGAAAAACAAATACCATATGCTAACACATATATATGGACTCTAAAAAAAAATGGTTCTGAAGAACCTAGGGGCAGGACAGGAATAAAGATGCAAACGTAGAGAATGAACTTGAGGACACGGGGAGGGGGAAGGGTAAGCTGAGACGAAGTGAGACAGTGACATTGACATATATACACTACCAAATGTAAAATAGATAGCTAGTGGGAAGCAGCTGCATAGCACAGGGAGATCAGCTCGGTGCTTTGTGACCACCTAGAGGGGTGGGACAGGGAGGGTGCGAGGGAGATACAAGAGGGAGGGGATATGGAGATATATGTGTACGTATAGCTGATTCACTTTGTTATACAGCAGCAACTAACACAACAATGTAAAGCAACTATACTCCGATAAGATGTTAAAAAATATTTCATTGAAGTATAGTTGATTTACAATATTTTATTAATTTCTACTGTACCACAAAGTGATTCAGTTATATATATATATATATATATATATTCTTTTTCTGAATATAATATTCTTTTTCGTATTCTTTTCCAGTATGGTTTATCGCAGGATATTGAACATACTTCCCTGTGCTATACAGTAGGACCGTCTTGTTTATCAATTCTATATATAATACTTTGCATCTGCTAATCCCAAACTTCCAGTCCATCCCTCCCCCACCCTCCCTCCCCCTTGGCAACCACAGGTCTGTTCTCTATGTCTGTGAGTATATTTCTGTTTCATCAATAAGTTTATTTGTGTCATATTTTAGATTCCACATGTAAGTGATATCTTATGGTATTTGTCTTTCTCTTTCTGACTTACTTCACTCTGTATGAGAGACTCTAGGACAATCCACGTCTCTACAAATGAACCTATTTTGTTCCTTTTTATGGCTGCGTAATCCTTTGTATATATGTAACGCATCTTCTTTATTCACTCATCTGACAGTGGACATTTAGGTTGCTTCCGAGACTTGGACATCTGTAAAGGTTTCCTACCACAATGATGTGGAAGGTTTAATCTTTGGAATATGAAATATTAACATGTCAGGTTATATTTCAAAAAATATTCCACCACAGAGTAAACCAAAAATAAGTTATTTGCTAATAACTTTGTACTGCAAGTGCCTTAAAATGTAATTCAATTGCAAAAATGTATTGTGTTGCTAATTGTGCATTAGCAACAGTAATTTATAAATGTAAGCCAGGGGACCTCCCTGGTGGCACAGCGGTTAAGAATCCTCCTGCAAAGGCAGGGGACACAGGTTCCATCCCTGGTCCAGGAAGAACCCACATGCCGTGGAGAAACTAAGCCCGTGCACCACAACTACCGAGCCTGCATTCTAGAGCCTGCGATCCACAACTGCTGACCCTGCAAGCCACAACTACTGAAGCCCGCGCACCTAGAGCCCGTGCTCTGCAACAAGAGAAGCCACTGCAATAAGAAGCTCACGCCCTGCAATGAAGAGTAGCCCCCGCTCGCCGGAACTAGAGAAAGCCTGCGCGCAGCAACAAAGATCCAATGCAGCCAAAAATAAATAAAACAAATAAATTTTTTTTAAAAATGTAAGCCAGGATAAAAATGAAAGTTCCTCTTTTCCCCGAGTCAGTCACCAGCATCAAAGCCACAGAAAAGACTCCGTGCAATGACCAAGTGCTAAAACCAACGTTGTGTAATATACTAAAACAAGTCCTTTTTAAATCAAGAGAAAACTCCTTCAGAGATTGTCATTTTAGAAATTATTGCTATAAAAGCCATTTGTATCATTTCAGGAACAATAGGTTGATCAAATGGTAGGCATTTTCTATCCTGGGCTATCCTTCAAAACACAGCGAACTCCAGAACCCCCAGCAATTTCAGCTCCACGTAACTACACAGGAAAGCATTAGTGTGCAATGGCACAGAACATGCAGGGAGTAAAGAGAGAACAAGTTGGAGGGAGGGAACAACTGGGCAGTGAGACTGGCATGGGGGAAGAAAATAGCATAGGCTGCTCAGAATGGGACCAGCAATAGCTAATGAAGTCCTTGTGACCAGCAGCAAATTCTGTCCAATTCCAGATAGAGATCAAGTTCCAAAGAGAGAGCTGGGATGCAGAAGGGAAAAGGGGCAAAGGCAATGTTCACAGACAAGGCCCATCTGAGACATCACCGCATACGTTCAAGATGAGGTAAGGAAAAGTGCAGGGCAGTTCCGGGAAAGTTTCAGCAAAGAACAGCCCAAGAACTAGCTGAGGCTGGGTTTCAGGGCTAGACTTCTGAAGGCAAGAAATAAAGAAAATCTGAGTACACAGGAGACCCCGGCAGAATGGAACCATAAAGCGAGACAGCGCTCCACCCCCATGGAAAGGATGAGATTTGAAAAGCTGCAAATCTAGCATCGCTACTAAAACTTAGAGGCGTGGGGTATCCTCCACGCTTCTTGAGCATGATAAGAGAGGCAGAGTACGGTGTCTGGAAAAGCCTGGCTGGCAAGGTGAGCGCTCTGGCTTCTTTTCTGGCTGGCCTCTGAGATGCTCTAAGAGGGCGGAGCAGCCTCTACAGAGATGGGACTGAGACGGGGGGAGGCTTCGAGGGAATCCATGCACTATGCATTGAATCTTGCCAATTTCAGTACTACGTGTGAAAGAGAGAAAGATGAAGAAAGCATCTGAGTCTTAGTTCCTGCTCTGCCGCTAAATAATTGTGCTACCTTTGGAAGGTCACTTAGTCTTTCTGGGGTCTTAAGTAAGATCCACCGGGGGACTGCATGGAATATCCCCCCATGAGCTTCCAGGGCTAGGAGTCTGTTATCTACTCTGTGCTTTAGCTCCCTCATCTGAAAAACAGGTTGAAGAATAATACATGCCTCCTAGACTTGATATGATTTAACAGTGTGAAGTCCCCAGAGAAGTCCCTGCTATATGTGTTAGCTATCTCTATAATTTCCTTTCGTTTCTCATTCAGTCTAGTCCGAATCCTTTTTCATCTCACTTTTGGATGACGTTAGTGGGTTCTACCCCAGTTCCCCATTTGCAGTGACTGCACTCAGTACTTGACCACTAGAGTAAGGCTTCTTAAGGACTAATCAAAGAACCTCCTAAAATTCCATGCACAGGCATGTAAGATTCAGGGAATTCTCTGAAAGCACAAAAAAATAATATGTGCATGTTTCTTTGGAAAAGCTCCTTAACTTTCATTAAACTTTCAAAATAATAAAAAATAATTTTGGACTTAGTTAAGTGACCCCTATTTCTAAATCACCTCATTCATCACCGAATTCTTCAGGTTAGAAAAATATTTTTCCTACTTCATTTATTTTCCCACTCATCTGGTAAACTCTGTCATATATATATATATATATATATATATATATATATATATATATATATGCTTTCCTCACATCTTCAACATCTCCTCACTTATTCTTACTCTCAGCTATTTCTCTGAAAGAAAAGACGTAATCAAAAGAGGCATTCCATAAGCTTCTATCACTTCATCTGTTCATTCACCTGCCTTTGACCCAAACACTGTGCCTGTTGCTTTTGGTGAAGAGTATTTGTGCCATGCAAATATCAATGTCTACTGTGTATCATCCAATTTCTCTTCTCAAGGATGTCTCTCAAGCACAATCTCCCTTTACCTACAGCGTCACCAGATTTCCCTTTGTTGGATCTTTCTCTTTAGCATGCAAACATGCTCTTGATATTTCTTCCACATAAAAACAAATTATTTGACCTCTTTTTTTCCCCACCAGCTCCCTCCTCTTTTCTTTGCTCCTCTATGCAGGAAAACAACTCTAGGAGTTGTAGATATTCACAGTATAGACCCCTCCCTCCCCATTCTCTTGGGCCCATACTGACCTGGCTTTCACCCACATCGCTGGACCAGGACGATTATTGTGAAGGTCACTGGTGACAATCAATTCTTTTAATGGCTTCCCATCTCATTCAAAATAACAGAGTTTTGCTATGACCTATAATGTCTTATTTGGCCTGGTTCCTCATAACCTCTCTTTCTCTCTTACATCTTCTCTTAATCATTCTGTCCACTTCTGCCAAACTGGTCTCCTCACAATGTTAGGATTGCCCCACCCCAGGGCTTTTTTTGTTTTTTTGAAATTGGAGTGTAGTTGATTTACAATGTTGTGTTGGTTTCAGGTATATAGCAAAGTGAAGCTGTTATACATATACATGTGTCCACTCTTTTTTAGATTCTTTTCCCATGTAGGCCATTACAGTCTTGAGTAGAGTTCCCTGTGCTAAAAAGACAAATATCATATGATATTGCTTATATGTGGAATCTCAAAAAAAAAAAAAGAGTACAAATGAACTTATCTACAAAACCAAAATACAGTTACAGATGTAGAAAATAAATTTATGGTTACCAGGGGGTAAACGAGGGGGAGGGATAATTTGGAAGACTGAGATTGACATATATACCCCAGGGCGTTTGCATCTGGAGTTCCCTCTATTTAGAATAATCTTCCCATAGAGACTCACAGCTGATTTCCTCACTTCTCTCAGGGCTAGTCTCAAATTCACCTTTTTGTGAGACCTTCTCTGGGAACCCCATCTAAAAGTTTAAACTTCTTTTTGAACACTTCGTATCCTCTTTCCCTGCATTAATTTTTCTCCTATCACAATCATTTTCTAACATAATATGTGTTTTACTTACCCATTTGGTTTATCTATTTAGTTTGTTTCACTCAATAGAATGCAAGCTCCATGGGGGCAGGAATTTGTGTCTGTTTTGTTCACTCTTATATCATCAGACCGAGAACAGTACTGGGCACATAGTAGATTCCTTATAAATACTTGCTTAAGAAATCAATAAACGAATCTTATTTCGCATAACAGCAGCATTTAAATCTGTTAAGGATGCCTTCTTCCTTGAAAGGCTTTCTTCACTTGTTTCCCAGATTTACACACTTTCCTATCTTTTTTCCTATTTCACTAGCTTCTCTTTTCAGTCCTTTTTACCTCATTTTTTCCTCAACACCTCAGCCTATTAATATTGGCATGCCTCAGTGTTATGGGTTGACTTGAGTCCCCCAAAATCCATATGTTGGAGTCCTAATCCCTGGTCCCTCAGAATGTGATGTTATTTGGAGACAGGGTTTCTACAGAAGTAGCCAAGTTAAAATGAGGTCATTAGGAAGGATTCTAATCCAATATGACTGGTGACCTCATTAAAAAAAAGGGGGGAAATGTGGAGACACACAACACAAAGGGAGAACACCATGTGAAGATCAAGACAGAGATCGAGGTAATGCTTCCATAAGCCAGAAATTGCCGGCAAACCACGGGAGGCCAGGGAAGAGGAGCCAGTTCTGCTTCACAGTGCTTAGAAGGAACCAACCCCGCTGACACCTTGGTCCAAGACTTCTAGCCTCTGGAATTGTGAAACAATCCATTTCTATTGCTTAAGGCTCTCCATGTGTGGTGCTTTGTTATGGGAGCCTGAGTGAATGAATACACCCAGGGGTCAGGTGTTGAGATTCTTCTCTAGCCTCATTCAGTCCCTGGGTGATCTTACTGTCTTGTGCTTTTAAATCCCATCTGCATACTGAAGTCTCCCAGTAGTTTATCTCCAGCCCAGCATCTCCTCAGAACCCTCACGGATATCCTCAACTCTACACAACATCAGCTTTCACCTGTCCAAAATGGACCTCATCTTCACCAGGAAGCTCCTTACCCACAATCTTCTTCATCTCATTTAATAGAAACCTCATCCTTCAAGTTGCTCAGGTCATTTACCTTGGAATCATTCTGGACTTTTCTCTTTCTTATCTTCCATTTATCAGCAAAATACTTGACTCTACTTTCAAGATGTATTCAGACTCCACTTCTCACCACCTGCACTGCTGGTGCCCTGGTAGTCGCATCATCTTTCATGTGATTTATAGCAGTAGCCTCCTCATTTGTGTCCCAACTTCCACCCCTAGAACCCCTTCACCCTATTCCCAGTGTAGCAGCCAAAATGATCCTGTTAAAAAGCATTTCAGAAAATCCAAAACTCTGCAATGTCTCCTCATCTCACTCATCAAGTCCTTGTGGGGGCCAGTGAAGCCCCACAAGTTCCGACCTTTGGTAACGTCTTTGACCTCATCTCCTCCTCAGCTCTCTTCCAGCTCATACTGCTCCAGCCATACTGCCTTTCTTGTTGTGCAGATGTGTCAGGACTGTTCCCTCACTTGCACCTGCTCTTGCCTATGCCCAGAACACTCATCTCTCAGATATCCACCTAGTACATCATAGTCATTCAACAAATGTTTCTTGAAGGAACAGGAAATCAGTTGAAAATATTGCCATTAATAAGATAAAATTAAAACTCTTTAGATTCACATTCACATTGCACTACAATTATGCCCCCATTTGATCTTTATAAGCTCCTTGTGTGCAAATAACATCTAGACATTTTCTGTTTTCACTGCAGTGATTTGCATAGAAAAGTCATTTAACAAAGATCTAATAATTTGCAGAATCAGATATGAACAAAAGGTATAGTCCAATTCACTTCAACTTGTGTAAACTGTTTTATAACTACTAGTAGTTCTAGATTAGCCTCTCCTTATACAGTCATTTGTTCTAATTCTAGCAAATGAAACCAAGCAAAGTTTTGCCTGTGATGATTATTCGTCATTAATAGTTAGGGTCTACCTGACCCCCACTTTCCTTGTCATTTCGTTAAGCTTTTTTGGTGAGAATTTAAGATGCATAGCCTGAGATTTTCAAAAATCCCTGCATGCATCTCTTCTTTCCTTGTTTTATATTCATAGAACCCCAGTCTTTTGCTGAGCACATGACCATCCAAAAAAAAAATTCCCAGCCTCTTTTGCAAATGACTGTGACCATAGAACTCTATTATACTCAAGTAAGATATCAGTTAAGAGAGAACCAGCATGTACTCTTTGCTCCCTTTTCTTCCATGCCCCTTCCTCCATCCTGCTGCCTGAAATGTGGGTATGATGGCTGGATCTCTAGCTGCATTTTTGGATCATGAAGAAAAGAACCTTGTCCTAGGAAATGAGGGGTGAGCTGGAAGGGGTTTAGATTACTGAGGACTTCATGGAGCAGAACCATCAAACCAACCCTTGACATTTTACTTCTGGCCTTGTATGAGAAAGAAATTTCTCTCTTATTTAAGTCACAGTTAGTTTAGGACACACCCAAAATCAAACATAATCTTACCTCAAACATCACAAAAACTATCTAGTTCCTGGAAACTTAGAGCTAAAATGAAGTACTGCTGCATCGTTTAAAAGAATCAAAACAATAGAAAGTGTATGCAATGATAACCAAAGGTCTTTATTTTCTATATTTAATTTCTTACAGTCATTTTGGAAAAATAGTTGTTTCTCCAAAAGTGCTTTCACTGAAGAAAGCTGATATGACCTAAGCATTATTTGAGAGATTATGGAAAAAATATTTATCACTGAAAAACAAATGTTCCTTTCAGTTTACGTGTTACACATACTTAACACAAGCATAAACGAAAAGTCCGGTGTCAGAAGTAGAGGCCATTCTCCTTAACTGAAACATTCGATCTGAAGAGAGTTTTTGGCAATAAGAGATCCAAAATTGAGAGATGTAAAAATCTCATTCAAAATGGATGCTGCCTAAGAATGCGGAAACCTACAACATTTTCTGAAAATCTTTTTTTTTTTTTTTTTTTTTTTTTTTTTTGTGGTACGTGGGCCTCTCACTGTTGTGGCCTCTCCCGCTGCGGAGCACAGGCTCAGGATGCGCAAGCTCAGTGGCCATGGCTCACGGGGCCCAGCCGCTCCGCGGCATGTGGGATCCTCCCGGACCGGGGCACGAACCCGCGTCCCCTGCATCGGCAGGCGGACTCTCAACCACTGCGCCACCAGGGAAGCCCTGAAAATCTTTTCTGAAGAATGTCTCTGTTTTTGGTATTCTCTTAGACACTCTGAAGTTTGTTTAACACAGCATCCTATCTGCTCAACATTCCAATTTAGATGTGCTGATTATCTGCTCCCCTCTTTTGAATAGTTAAGTATGTCCTATAAATAAACACATCAATTTTGCTCTATTACTACCCTTCCAAAAAGCCTCATATAATTGGAAGTAACTTAGTATTTACTTATCATTAAATATATTTTTGTTAGAAAGGATACACAGCATATGAAATCACAGGATTCTCATGAGTTAAAGACAAATTTTAGAACTCACAAATAATATTTACAATGTAAACATCACAGTTATTACATCAGAGTAAAATAAATCACAACATTCACAACACGGCATATTTTATTTGGTTTTGATATTGAAGTTGTTTTCTTGAATTACTTATGTAGAACTCAAAATAGAATTACTTTGCTTATCGTTTTCCTTCAAGAATTCTGAAAAAGAAAGTAATGGTGATTCAAGCATGAAAACATTTTTATTTACAGCCTCTTACTTTCATTTACTTCTCCACTCATTTGATCAATATTTCTCCTAGCCCCTCATCAGCAGCTTTTGAGAGGGGATAGCATTTGGGGATATCAAGAGGGAATCTTCCAAAGGACTTATTGTTGGAAAGGAAGCCAGAATGTGAAGGGGTTCTCTAATTAGTCATAAATAATTACCCATTTGTAATTTTCACAACTGGTTGACCAATAAAACTTCCTGTTAAAAGAATCTGTCCAATATCACCCATTCAAAAAGGCAAAGAATGGAGGATGGAAACTCATAAAAAGACAGAGTAATTAATCCTCCTTTATATTATAGCGCCTATTGTATTTCTTAATTTATTGGAAAAACCTTATTTTTATAAACATTTTTTCGAGAAGCTATATGTAACTCGCTTTCTTTTTTGAGCATTTGAGGAATTTGTTTCTCTGAAATGTCTGTGCATGGTGAGGAATAAGCACATATAGCACCCCTGACCGTGTATCTCACAGGTTATCTCTCATGTGACAGTAGCAGAGTTGAGCAGGTGTTACAGAAACCATAGGATCCACAAAACCAAAAGCATTTATTTGGAGTCCTTTAGAGAAATTTTTGACAACCTGATATAGTGATGCTATAAAATTTCTTTAAAGGCTTACCAAGCATTATAAAAATATTTTATGAGCTAATGTAAACAGTAATATAACTCAGGAAAGAAACATGCCTTGTATCCATGTTCACATAAAAACAATTTTGATAACAATCTTATCACTTAACAAAGGATAAAATCTATTCATGTTTTCTCTACTCAAAAAATATTTTACAGCGAATATTATTAGAGTCGTTGTACCTACACTCACTTCATAGGTAAAATAAGCTAAATTTGACTTTCGCTGCATGAGGTTTACTATGTTTCAAGAAACACAGTGAGACCCAGACTGTCTTGGTATTTTCACAATAATGAACCACGCTGTAATTTTATGGTATTTCCTTATACTTAAATTAAATGAGACGCTAATAGTCAATCACGGGACTAGACCTTAAATTAATAGAAGCAGCATGGCTTGACTATCAAAGAGAAAGCCAGTTTTTCTCATTAGTGTGAGTCAGTCTCCTTTTTTCATATCTCATCAGAAGGATAGGAATGAGTCTGTGGAAGCTAGGAGATACCAAACTGTTTACTCATGGTGAGATTTCTCTCTCATGCTATCAGAACAATGCATGAATCGTTTCAAGCTGTTTACTAAGCTGGGGTCCACTTCAGATAGAAGCGTCCTTCTTAGATGAGGTCTCACTGAGAGAACTCTAAGATGTTTTTCACCAAGTGACTCTTACCTACTTAAATAGTTAGATGATTGCTACTAGAATATAATAACGCACAGTGATACTCACCACTGGGAAGCTGTCAGCAGCTTTGCTCCAAAGAACTTGTCATCATTTTTCTATCACTTCGAGAAAGTTAGGAGATTCCCCCTCACTGCTGCAGACCAGAAAGAGAGAATCGTGCATGTTAAGGCTCTTGGATGAGAAAGCTTCTAAAGGAGAGGTGATGTGTGACCCAGGTTGTTCTAGGTTCTCTGTAAAGTGCACTAAGAGCTAAACAATTCTCCTTCAGGTGAGTCATTACCTATGAATGGTTCTTCAATCTTCAAGTGTCTAAAAGTTTTCTTACAGAATTATAATCTGGTGGGCAGAGTCATCTTGCCTGATTTCACCCGAACAGAATTGTCCTTCATACTCACCATCTAAACAAAAATAATTGGAATAAAAAGAGAGAGTACCACATGTCCTATATATTGTGCTCCGATATTTACACACCACGGAGAGACATAGGTTTTACTGAATCTGAGAAGACAAAATAATTCATGGTTTAATTCAGTAAAATGCAGATATTATATATGCAGGTAAAGGGAATTCCATGTGGTACCAAATTGCTAGTTGACTGCCCTTTACATGTTTTAAAAATCAGCACTTTTGATAAAACCTGTTCCCAGACTCAGACTAGATGTCTCTACAGTCATCCTTTTTAACCCTGGAAGCACGGTAGAAACAACTGGAGAACTCTTAAAAAATACCAGCGTCTAGAGCTGCATCCCTAGAACCACTAGTTTCCTGGCACTTGGTCTTGGGTTAGGCTCAGACATCAGTATTTTTTAAATTCTCCAGGGTAGTCTAATGTTAGCCAAGGTTGAGAACTACTGCTTCAGAGCTAGAGAGAGAGAGACGTCTCCATATGCAGCTTCTATTTTGAAAGTCGTTTCCAATTTCTCATTTTAGCAAGCTCTCTGTTTCTTTACCTCCGCTTTCCATTTAGAATTGAGTTCAAGTATTTCTTTACAGCCATTTGTTTTCGAAGGCGGGTATAGTTGTCAGTGAAGACTGCATCTGAGTGGCGTTTGATTGGTCCCTGGTCTTCTGAGATGCTATTGCTAAGAAACGAGAGAATAAGGAGACCAAATAATTTTAACAAGAAATGATAAAGGTACCAAAGGTCTGAATTTCTTGGAGTCAGATAAAAATGAATTCCAACACCCAACTCATTTTCTATCACAAAAAGACTGAAAGAAAAATGCATCTAAACCTAAGGATAGGGGAGCAAGGAATAATCCAACATACGTTGGCCTTTACTGGGAGTGCCTTTAGACACATTCTGTCCTAACTGAGCAAATAATTTATCAAAAAAAAAAAAGTGGGGACTACTTGAAGTTGTGTTCTGCCATTGGAAGGAAAAGTTCTTTAAAAAATAAATATTTCTTTATGAAGCTATGCCACTCTGAGTAGTATCTTCTACATATTCAGTTATTGGCCATTTAAAGACAGAATCTTCCAATGTTTGCTTTGAGCAGGAAGTAAAACACAAACACTAAGGTTAACCTTAAAATTTGCTTCAGTTTGTACTATGTCTTATTTATTTTTTACTGTGTCTAGTTCAGTTTGTTTGCAGATTTCTAAATGATTATTATTTAAGAAAAACAAGTGTGTCTGGAGCCAATGAGTATGATATTACTAGGAAAACTTCTTTTCTTAATCCATGGGCCTGGTACATTTTATTGAAGAATATAAATTATTTGATAACTAAATTAAACATTATCAAGAGTTATCCATTTCAAATAAAGAAAATTAGTGGTTTACAGTGAAAATATCATTGTTAAATTTAATAATCATAACATGTTTTTAAAAAATAAGAAACTCTCTTTACCTAATTCGTTTTCCAATAAGGGACTCAAGGTACTTTTTGGCAGAAAGTTGACTTAAGAGTCTACTATAGTCACTGGTGAAAACTCCATCAGCATGTCTGACATTTCTGCAACAAGGAAGAAAGAATAGTCATTATTTTGTAAATAGTTTGCTAAAATATCATTTTGGCTCATTAGATACAAAAGAAACATCAACTTATTTGAGAGCTTCTCATGTAAACTTAAATCCAAAAGGAGGTTTTCTAACAACCCAATAAACAATATAATCTATTGACTTATTCTAATGACTTTTCTATATTTCCAGCCCTACAGTTTGAAAAATTAAAGAAATTAGCTTTTTTAGAAGCATATCTCAATATTAAAATAATATTCTCTGGTAGAACCTATAAAACTAATTCTCTCCTAAGAAATACTGGTGGGAAAATATATTTAGTTTCTATTTATTTATGGTGCTTTATTTCTTCTATTCTGAATAAAGCTATATGCAAAGGGAAATTCTCCTGATTTTAGCAAAAAATCCTCTTATGCCTTTTGCTATTTCTTCTGCCAAAATATTTGGAAACAAAATCTCTTAAGATAGAAGGGATCACAGAGCATATCAACCAAATTTTCCATCCAAATGAGAAATAGTTTTTGCTTTGTCTTTTCTATAGAGTTACCCTGTCTACACTGGAATGCTGCTCTGGACAAATGGTTCCGTGAAATGCATAGCTTTTATTATTAGACACCTTTTCTTTACATAGAGGTGAAACTCTTGAATGCTATAAATGCTATAGTTTTACAAGAATTGGCACACCTTCTGATGCTAAAAATTTATGCAACAGAATATAAGTGGATGAGTTGCTCAGCCTGGCCTGTTACAACCTCTCTGCATGAAAATCACGTACAGCAGCAAGAGCTTCAACAAATCAGGCTGAATGAAGCCATGACACATGGAAACTCGTAGCGCTATGCTGTGAGAGTAGCTTCATGGTGACACAAAACAAAATGTTTAGATTTCAAAAAAGCATTTTCTAAAATAAAACAATAAAAATGAACTCACCTGGATACATCATAATAAGGTGTGTCATTTTCAGCTAATGCATTTTGTAAAACGTCAGTGTCTGCTTTTAATGAAATTTGATCAGGTTCATTTGCTCCTTCAAAAGGTATTCTGTCACCCATCCTGTTAGGAAAAAATACTGTAAAGTATAATACATTCATTTCTCAGAAGCTAGTGCTTATGGTTTTACAAACATTTGAAATGAGTTATTCAAAATCTTAGGATATATCACCCATTCACAATATATGGATAGCATAATTGATTTAATGGCTTCTATGGTTTACGAGAGTATAAATAGTGGAATTTCTGTTTACCCCATAAAATACATGCCATACAACTTTGACAGGCTTTATGTACCAGAAGAGCTACTTAGTTCAGTCTTTCAGAGCATGAAGCAAAGTACACTTCCTTGGCAATAGCTTCACTTTGCAAAGTTCACAGGTAGAAAGATTTTATGCAAAATAGAAACTTTGGAAAATTTTTTATATTCAATATGAAAATTGGGAGCAATTCATGTATTTGTTGATGGTCAGTATTACTTGTCTCACCATCTCTCAAGAGCTGAGTACTATTTTTCCTTCTCTAAGTCCCTAAACTTTGTTTCAAAGATTCACCTTGGTGTGATGTATTTCTATGTATTGACCAAGTCCGAAGACTTTCTCCATCTCTGAATAGTTACTCAAATTCAATGAATTTTGTCGAGCTTTTTTGTTTCAATTCTTACATAGTAACACAATTTTAATAAGGGATATACGATGCTTTACTGGGAGACTAAGCATAGACATGCCTAAACATGGAATATGATTATACTTGTGAATTCATGCACATTTTGAGGACCAGCACACTGTTAAAATTATGTGTGTGCATATTTTCACTGTTGGGGTAAACTTCTAAGGAGTGTGTCGCCTGCCGGGCACTTGTGTATTTTTTGGTGAGGCAGTAGCTGGTAGACAGTAACAAGCAGCCCTCTTTGAGTATGAAGCCTAGCAATCAATGCAAACTTTGGCATTCTTGAGATTATTCATCTCTTGTGATATAACCATTCAGATAGACTCATTCTATTTAATTATCAAAGCAATGTATGATCTGGCTTTAAACAGAGTTCACAGAGAACCACTAACAGCTAAGAGATTATTTATTCTATCGAGCATAAGCCTACCTTGAACAAAGAATTAGGAATAAGAAAATAAGCAAAGAAGTGATTATTTGTGCTTAGATATAGTAGTCTCTGTAAACTGGAAGGAAACTAATGTAGTTTCCATTTACTGTCTCCTTCCTTAGCATAAATTTATTTCAGATAAAGCTTTAAAGGTGAGTTATTATACTGTATGAACTTGAAATATGAAACACAACATAGAGAGCAGTAAAACTAAGGAATTATGATAAAAAACCAAGTCCCTTAAAATTCATTCATTGGGGGAGGATGTCTCAGTAGATCAATTACCCCACAATTCTTAATATTGACAAATTGATTCTGCCTAATCTGTCCAACATGATTTTATGCATATTCCACTAATCAACTACTCATCTTATGATTATTTGCCGACTGATCTTAAAAATGAACTAAACCCAATTTTGAATTAGTTGATGAACTAATAGAAAGTATAATTATGCTGCAAATTTTCACTTTAATAAAAGTATGAAGGAGTAAATCCAGATTTCTTTACTTCCTGGGATCAGTTCATTTTTCCAAATCAGTCCTCTTAATCACCAATTGCTTATTCTTGATGGTAATGGGAAGGGAACATATAAAGTACATAATCCCATAAAAGATTGTCATTCTCTATGAACATGAAATAAAATTACATTATGATTAAAAAAATGAACTAAAATGAGGTAGGCAACTAGACACCTATTTTTCCAACAGAAACTGAACTGAACAGAGATGACAATGGAGAATAGCTCATTACTCATCTAAAACTGGTTTCGAATGAAAGGAAAATCAAACCTTCCTTCTGCCTTGCTTGGAAATGTGATCCACCCTACCCATAAAACTAGTCATTGACACTGTCTCTCTGGCCCTGAGAGTGAATTCCAAGACTCAGAATAATCATGTGGACCTGAAGTTGAAAAAAACTTGCTTAACATGTCAACCAACAGATTTAAATAACTAATACCTAATGTTTTAAATTGAGCTGTCCAAAATAACATATAGGAAATTCCTATTTCCATGGAGAAGGAATGTTCAACTGTCTGAATTGAAAGAGAACCTACCTTAGAGCAGAAGGTGCTCCAAAAAGAGGCCATGCCAGGGTCTGCGAGAAAAGCACGCTGAAAAATATCAGGACCAGGAGTAGCTGGGGTTTGCTTCTCACTTCCATCTCTCTGCACCTCAAAGGGGAGAGAAGCACATCGGCTTGTCCAACCACAGATGTTCCAGTAAGGTCATTCTGAGTGTCTAGCAGTAATGTCTTAAGGCTCTTGCAGAGTTTAGAAAAAGTAATTTTCATCATACAGAAAGAGTTAAACTGCAATATGATTACTTTTTAAATCAAAAAGGTTTTTGTGTGTGTGAATGGTGTTTGAATAAAAATTAGGATCTTTTTCAACTGCTGCCTGTCTCTCACTAGGCACAAGCATATACTGAATGCAATACTCTTACAGTACTGGAAGTAACTATAGGGACAATTTCCTTATAACAGAGTTGTAACATCCATGTCTAGTATTTTTTCTAACTAAGGAAACAACTTCAAGAAACTAAAGTTTCTTCTTTTACTCTAAGTTTTTAGTATCTAATTAATATAAAACTGGAGTGTCATCTATTTAATAATGTATGTATATATGTATATACATATCCTTATAAAATTATTTTGTATATACATTTTTTCCTCTTTTAATTGTAGATGTTACAATTAACATGGAGCTTAATCTCCATAAAGAGTTTGGTTTTGAACAAACTAACTCAATTAGTAGTGAAAATTAATACAAAAAAATCATTGAACCACATATTATCACTGAAATAATTTTTGCCATAAAAGGAAAAATATATTAAATACAAAGCCTGTATATTTTTACACCTAATACACTTACACATTTCATTTCTAAATAGCTTCTAAATAGAAATTTAGGAGTTTGATGTCTGTTTCTTGTGCTGTCTGTAAAACTCACAGCATTTAAATTTAAAGAGGAAAATAAATGCTTTTTAAGTTCACATAACTCACATATGAAATAGAAAGAACAGCACTAAAAAACAAGTTGAAACTTCCAAAACAAATGTATCCACTGAATCTTCAGTCAAAAATTTATATACAAGCCAAAAAAAAAAAAAACCAAAACCCTACTTTAACACATTATTTTTAAAGGGGCACTGAGTAAAAGAAAAAGCAAGGTAAAGCATTTTCCAACTAAAGAATTCAGAAAACCCATTCATATGTGGGAAGTTGAGGCATTTCTATACTTACCAGGTGACTTACAAACCTGTATTTTTGTTGTTGTAAAGGAGGAACACTGTAAAATTCTTTTTCAAGAGAAAGAAAAACTCAATAGATCCTGAGAAAAGTTCCAGAGGCAGGGGGAGAAAAAAAAGAAGAAAGGTAAAGTTTTCACTTACCTTGTTCAGTAGTTTTCCTAGGGAGCTTTCTGTTCCAAGGAGAATATTAGAGCTGTCTCAGGTGCTGAAGCCCCTTGAGGCCGACAAAGTCTCCACCAGGTGCTCTTGCCCTTAGAGCTGAAACAGAACTTGGTGCTGGCTGAGGGTTGGCTACTATTGCCAGCAACTGCTTTTCACTCTACCCTGACCAGCATTTCAAAGCCCATCATTTTATAGGGCTTAGGCGTAGGACTGAGCAATCACAAAGCTCTCTGAAGGACGTCACAGTAGTATTCTCATGGGATGAATAGGATTGAAGTTCTTATTAAATTGTCATTATGCCTGATTTATATAAATTTATAGTGAGTAACTTCAAGATGTAAGCTATAAAGAGGAAATTTACTTTTCTTTAAACAAAAAAAGGTACCAAGCTTAATGTGAAATAGTTTAATCTCTAATGAGTAGCAATGAAATAAAAGACTGATTAGTGTTATGGCCAAGGTCACTGGAATTCCTTCAGAAAATAAGAATTTTATGTGCAGGAACAGATGCAGAAAGCAACAAATACTTAGGCTCATATGCTTACAAGCGTAATTCTCCTTTATTATAAGGCACCAATTGTCCTAAAGCCTTTTTATTTTTATACTATTCATGTAGATCCTGACTTAATCTTTCTTGAGATCTATCCTAATTTTAAAAGCATCCAGAAATAATTTTCCTTATTCTTTCTATTACTACTTTTTCTTTATATTGAAACAAGTCCCTGGATAAATTTTCAAAAAGCCTCTAAGATACTGTAACATACACACTGTTGCTTAGAATAGTAGCAGTACTGCTGTTTCACATTAGCATAAAAATGTCATAATTCCTAATGCATTTTCACATACATGACCTCAAATTATCCAAAAAAAAAAAAATTATCGTACTGGATAGTCTCAAAAGTTCATTTTTTTCTTTCTTTTTGAACAATTGTATTCATCAGTTTTTTTAAAGTCTTGCACTGTGTGGAATTATATATATCCCTGAACACACACCACACGCATACCAGCTTTTAATATTTCCAGCACAGTCACTTGACAGGTGATTACAAAGAACTAGTTGGCAAGCATTTATGGAGTACTTCGATAAACACTTAATTTCTATTTGTGGGTTTTTAATTCAAAGTAGCCTAGCATCAGAGTTTAAGGTAAAAATGCATCTACCTGAACAATTTCATGGACAACAAAATAAAATGTTACTCTCCCTTTTGTTTAAAAAGAAATGGCCAGGGTGTGTATTCTTTTATATTTTTCTTTGTAAGTCCCTCAAGGGGTAACAGCTCTAAAGCCCCCTTTCTTTCTTCTGCTTTAAGATTTCAGTATCTATTTCCTTCATTCAAAGTCAGACTGATCCAGTAAAAGAATATCCTGCTTTGCTTAATCATATTTTCTAATCCAGTTACAAGAAAAATTCAGTGAATTAAATTTCAAAATGTCTGGAAATTTGTTTCCCAGCTGACAGCTCTGACTTAAGCCAGAGTTCCTGTGGCTTAATTCCAGGAAATCTTTTTTTACCTGATAATTACAAACTAGAGGTTGAAATCATTCTCATATGGAATTTTTTTTATCCTTAGCTCTTCATCACCTAATTCCCAGTGAAGCAATTTTATCTGAGAACAGCAACAGCAAAATAAGTTGATTGAGAGTCACAGGGAACCCACTGCTGAAGGTAAGCAGAAAAATCTAAAAGAAAAAAAGACATGAAGTGATTATTATTTGGTCTAAGCAAGTACTTAGCATTCACACAGAGTGACTACAGTAGGTTTTCCAATGGTGAAGACAGTTTCTCCCATTACAATAATAAAACACAAAAATAAAGAGAAATAATTAAAACTTATTACCTCTGAATAAAAATAAACTAAATCAAAGAACTGTGTTTTTTCCTATGAATTTAAATTAGAAATCAAAACTGAATTTCAAAATGGGATCATAGCACCATCTTCAGGTTGAAAAGCCTTAATTCAGAAATTTTTTTAAAAATGTGTTTCTTCTCTTTTCTTTCAAGGAAATGGATGTAAACCAGAGGCTCTTTATCCAGCTAAATTATGGAATCTTCCAGAGAAAGAAACATGTTAAAAACTACTATAGCTGAGTTTATTCTGAATACTTTGTTACTATAAAACTCAGTAAATACAAAAATACAAATGTGAATTTACTGTTTAAATCTGCTTTTTCCCCTACTTTGGCATATCTTTCCATAATGTTTCCACATCTCTAGCAGAACTTATTTCCTACCTTAAGGCTTCTCATTAAAATGATATTTATAAAAAGAAGAACCAGTTGTTCATACAACTAGAACAGATCTCCAAGACCCTTCTTTTACAAGTAAGTAAACTGATGTCCAGAGAGTTTAAGTAATTTTCAGGTGGTAGTTACAAATAGGGGATGAAACCTAGGTCTTCTGATCTTGATTAAGTTTTCTTTCTGTTAAAGACTGGTGGTTTTCTGTAACTGTTGTTATCACCATTACTGATGATAAAAGGTCAGATAAGGAAAAAAAAAACCCTCATAAAAACATTGGCATCTCCTTTTTTCACCAACTGGACCAAAGGCAGAGAAGGAAAACTGGCATTCTAAACTAAAACATACTGAATGTAAGGAAAATCAGATGGAAGGGGTTTTCAGGCTCAGAATATAGGCAGAAAGCCAGAGTCACCCTTTTTTCCTTAGTGAAAAGAGCTAATAGAGGGTCCTTATTAAAGATGATAAGCTAAAGCTGTGCTCTTCTGCGTCTTGAGGTGACAGCTTTGCCTGCCTAACTCAGCCAAACTCACCCTCAGCCCTGAGACCTGTCCACTGTTTGCCAGGGTCATCCTGAGGGTCTACATGAGAGTTTTGCAAACCACTGGCTGTGAGCCGCATCTGGCTCAACTCTCTGGGTTTTGTCACTCAAGCTAGGAAGGATGTTTACATTTTTAAAAGGCTGAAAAATGTTAATAGAAGGAAAATACTTTGTTTGAAAGTTATATGAAATGTAAAATTTCAGGGCTCATAAATGAAGTTTTATTGGACCATGAAAATGCTTGCCACATACATATTGTCTACGGCTGCTTTTGTGCTACAATGGCCAAGCTGAGTACTTGTGACAGAGAACCATAGAGCCTGCAAAACCTAAAATGTTTACTATTTGGTCCTTCACAGAAGAGAAGGGCCACAGAAAAGCTGTAGACATCTGGTCTAGAGCTTCCCATTTGGGAAGATATTTAAGAAGTCATGTTTACCTTAATATTCTTAAGTCTTTAGTTTTCAATAACTTGTATTAGGAAATATATACATGTGTATATATATTTATGTGTATATATATATACACACACATATACTTTTAGTGTATACTATGTATAATATCCATGTATGTATATACATATGTGTAATATACATAATGTATACATATATCTAAAGCACCCCTTCATTGTAGCATTGTTCATAATAGCCAAGATATGGAAACAACCTAAGTGTCCATAGATGGATGAATGAATAAAGAAGATGTAATATATACATACACAGTGGAATACTATTCAGCCATACAAAAGAATGAAATCCTTTTTTGAAATGAAATTCATTTGTGACAACGTGGATGAAACTTGAAGATACCATGCTAACTGAAATAAGTCAGATGGAGAAAGACAAACACTGTATGATTTCACTCATATGTGGAATTAAAAAAATGAAACTAATAAACAAAATAACACAAAAACAGACTCATAGATCCAAAGATCAGGTTAGTAGTTGCCAGAGGGTAAGGGGGTTGGGAGGGTAGGTGAAACGGGTGAAGGGGGTCAACTGTATGGTAATAGATGGTAACTAGACCTGTGCTGGTGATCACTTTGTAGTGTACCCAGTAGTTGAATTATAATTCTGTATACCTGTAACATATCGTAAAATAAATAAATGTATTAAAGATTTAAGAACAAATGTCATCTACTTCACAATGTCATGACCATACATATGCCCCTCCCTCTACCACACACACATTCCATGTAACCAGCCTTTAACTCAGTGACCCCCACCTCGACTTAGAGATCAGAATATACGAGTCCACAAAGAGTGGAGGTGTTACCAGTGGAGGAAATGGGAAGCAATGATGTCTAACCCCTGGCTCTTGACTTTAAGAACTCTGAAGTCTGTATGTTAGAATGAAAGATTTGGCAAGAATATTTACTGAGTGAGTTCGCACAGTGTCTGCACCACAATACCTATTCTCCCCAGACCAGGAAAGAGCCTCTGAGATGGGGAAGAGAAGAAATGATTAGAGCTGGAGAGGCAACCTGCTGCCCCTTGTCGGTAGTAGTAGGTTTATGGTAGGAGTGAAGGGATGCACGACAGAACCCTGCCTTATTAAGCTTGGGGACTAAGTAGTAGAGGCTAACTTGGCTTCTTTTCTCATCTGATTGCCACAGCGAACAATGGAGAAACACTCCGCAATGGTAGAGGAAGCAGATAGACCTGTATGACAAAGAAAGTCTGCCACTCCCTGCTTGGGAAGACCCTAAGTGCCTTCCAGGTGGTAAAAAGCTAAAAGGGCCTACCAATCTTTAACCAAGGGCCAGACCATACCCAGAGACCAGAGGGGACTGCACATCTCAGTGGACAACAGCAAGGCACAGAGCATCCCCCAAGGACCCAGAGGAGGCCTCCTGGAATTTCATGCTGTTATGTACACATGCTCACAAACTTAGATGCTACTGTGAGGAAAAAGAGGGAGAGAGCAAATCCTGAACTGACAGAATGTTAAATCTTAAAATTACTGTGTTTACCCAGAAATGACTAAGAATACATTTTCTGTGGACTGGAGGAATAAAATAGAAGTTGAGTTCGAGAAAACATTTTAGAGCTAAAGTTTCTGCACGTGATGCTATGTGGCCTGTGAATATTTGTAGTTGCTATTTCTCTAAGAATGATCTTGAGTTTGTATGATCATGCTTTCACTAGGAGAAGACTGCACAGGGCCCTTTATCCTACTTAGTATCAACATTAACTTTAAAAAGACTATGATTGGGCTTCCCTGGTGGCGCAGTGGTTGGGGGTCCGCCTGCCAATGCGGGGGATGTGGGTTCGTGCCCCGGTCCGGGAGGATCCCACATGCCACGGAGCGGCTGGGCCTGTGAGCCATGGCCGCTGACCCTGCGCGTCCAGAGCCTGTGCTCCACAACGGGAGAGGCCACAACAGTGAGAGGCCCGCGTACCGCAAAAAATTTAAAAAAATAAAAAATAAATAAAAAAGACTATGATTGCCTTGGCTAGGACTTCCAAAACTATGCTGAATAAGAGTGGCAAAAGTGGACATCCTTGTCTTGTTCCTGATCTTAGAGGAAATGCTTTCAGTTTTTCACCATTGAGAATGATGTTTGCTCTGGGTTTGTCATATATGGCCTTTATTATGTTGAGGTAGGCTCCCTCTACGCCCACTTTCTGGAGCGTTTTTATCATAAGTGGGTGTTGAATTTTGTCAAAAGCTTTTTCTGCATCTCTTGAGACGATCATATGGTTTTTATTCTTCAATTTGTTAATATGGTGTATCACATTGATTGAAGATGTGATACGTATATACAATGAAATATTACTCGGCCATAAAAAGGAATGAAATCGGGTCATATGTAGAGACGTGGATGGACCTAGAGACTGTCAAATAGAGTGAAGTAAGCCAGAAAGAGAAAAGCAAATATTGTATATTAACACATATATGTGGAATCTAGAAAAATGGTACAGATGGGGGTGGAATGAATTGGGAGATTGGGATTGACATATATACACCACTAGATATAAAATAGATAACTAACGAGGACCTGCTGTATAGCACGGGGACATCTACTCGGTGCTCTGTGGTGACTTAAATAGGAAGGAAATCCAAAAATGAGGGGATATGCGTGTACATATGGCTGGTTCACTTCACTGTGCAGCAGGACCTAGCACAACATTGTAAAGCAACTGTACCCCAATAAAAATAAATAAATAAAATAAAAAATAAAAAGACTATGAGACAGAAGCCTGGCAATGTTGAGACCCATCCTGGAGTAATGAGCCCTTCTCTCGGGTCTTCCTCCAACCCCTTGTCCTTCAGTCGTTCTTGCTGGTCCCCAGCTTTGACATCTGGTTCCCTTTCTAGGCTTCCCCAGCCCACTTCTTGGCCTTCGTGCTCTCAGTCTGTTTCTTTCATTTTGCCTCAGTCCTATATGACCCCCTGGGAAGCCGAGTTTTGACTGCTCTCAGGACAGATCTGATCTCACAGTTTACAAACCCAGGTACCCGCCTCTGCTGAACACTCTCCAGGTGCTGCTTCGGATCTGCTCTCTGCTCCTCTCCACTCTGCTTTTTGTGCCCTTGAAGGTGGACCTCCAGATTCATCCATGGTCTGTGGTCCTCTGGTCTCTGGTTGGGTTTAGCCAAAGTGAGGCTCTTGTAGGAAACTAAAGGGACCAAAGATTAGAAGAAAAAATGTTCTGAATTTTTTTTTTTTTTTTGCGGTACGCCGGCCTCTCACTGTTGTGGCCTCTCCCGTTGCGGAACACAGGCTCCGGATGCGCAGGCTAAGCAGCCGCTCCGCGGCATGTGGGATCTTCCCGGACCGGGGCACGAATCCACGTCCCCTGCATCGGCAGGTGGACTCTCAACCACTGCGCCACCAGGGAAGCCCTGTTCTGAATATTTATTCTCCATAGGCCATGGTTTGGAAGAGACTACATTCCTCCCCCAAGACCCAGAATATGTACGGTGGCCCCTCTCCTGCAGCCCTAGAGATGCTGAAACCTTAGGTGCTGAGCTATTGCATGAGTCCTTTGCCACCTCATTGGTTCTCAACATATTTATTAAACTCTCCTCAATCCTTATTAAACTCTGCTATATCTTTATGAAAGGCTGCTCAGTTAATGTCTGGAGAGAGCCATGTGTGTCCTGCCCAGACCATACCTCATGCACTCCCACTCCCAAACCCAACCTCACCCTTCTAAGAATAACTGCAGACATTTAATTTTAGGATTCAATAGCTTTAGAAGGCATGCTCATTTTTAAAGTTTTAATATTTTAAATTTAAGTTGAGGGAATCCTTAGAATAATCAATGTGGAATCTTGAAGGAAGGTCACTCTAGCCCTGAGCACATCTGTTGGATTGGTGAGCAATTGGTTTTTAAAGGTTGTAAAACACAAATAAACGAGAAGTCCTTTCAGACCCTTGTTGTTACTCAAGTCCCCCCAGGAAAAGAGGCTGGATCTATTGTAACACATGTCAGGAGGAAAGGTCAGTGTACTACCAGCAGCCAAACGCCAAACCCTGATGGGGGTCTCTGTGGGGAGCAGCACAATGGCCCTGGGAAGGAGATCTGAGGCCAACATGGCCTCTACCTCTCCAGGGCTCCTGGCGCCTCATCCTCAGGAAATAAACTCTCACTGTCTAGGAAGCAGGAGATGTGGCTGTTTGATAAATTTGGTTTTTTAGTTAATCATCATTCTAATACCACGTATCTGTAGTCATTTCACTGTACTTCCCAGGCTGAGCGACTAATGTTCTAATTTCTGACTCATAAAACCATAATTTTTAGCTAGAAAGATAATGTAGTCCTGCCTCTTTGTTTTGAGAGGTTATAGGGATTCAATATCCAAAAGAGGCATCGTTTTCTATTTCATTTAGGGACACAGAGTTGAAAAACCAAACATTGTCTCAGCTCTCAAATAGAGTAAAATCAGTACAGACATTGAATTCATAATTATAAGGTGAGTTGGCCTGAGAAGTATGATGTGTTATGAGAGGCAGAGCAGGTATTTCTGAGGAAGTTATAGCAAAGTTGAGATTTATTGAGTGCATGAACCTTGGCTTAAAAAATAAAAGAGGGCTTCCCTGGTGGCGCAGTGGTTGAGAGTCCGCCTGCCGATGCAGGCAACACGGGTTCGTGCCCCGGTCCGGGAAGATCTCACATGCCGCGGAGCGGCTGGGCCCGTGAGCCGTGGCCGCTGAGCCTGCGCGTCCGGAGCCTGTGCTCCGCAACGGGAGAGGCCACAACAGTGAGAGGCCCACGTACCGCAAAAAATTAAAAGAGAGAAAGATGGAAGAACATTCTAGGTATAACAAAAAAATATTTTAGAAGACCTGGAAGTATGGCATAAATGAGAAATTAATATGGAACTTTATCTTAAGGGAAAGGAGAGCCAATAAGTAGGGGTATGATATGAGCTTGTGTTTGTTTTTCAGAAAGATCACTCTGGCTGCTATATGGAGAACAGGTAAAGTACTGGGTGTAGAAAAACCAGAATGTCAGTCTGCCAAGACTAATGTTCTAGCTCCAGAGGATACTAAAGCAGATTTTGTCTCTCAGAATGTCTATCTTTTATAGACACTTTGATTTACAGAATATGAGGGAAATACAAGCAAATAACGCTACCTCACAATACACAGAAGGAATAAAAGGAGACACAGTTTAGTCAAAAAGGGGATTAAGATGCAGGCTGAGTTCAACAAAAAAAAAGACGCAGGCTGAGTTCAGTATGCGGTGAGGGTACAGCGACAGGGCAGAGTTGAGTGGGTGAGCATTCTCTTAATAACCAGAAAATCGGGTCCTTTGTCTGGTGGAAAACATTTTTAAGATGTACAACAGAATCTTCTGAGGCTTTGTGTGTGTGTTGGAGAGCTGATAGATTTGAAGGTGATTGGACATTAAGAGGTTAGACTGGCCAGGAGTTCAGGGTCTGGAACACCAGGGCAAGAACAATTCACCATCCCCTAGCACATGTCTACCATGTCAGTCAACACGCTCACACATTCCAAAGCCATGAATGGTGCCCACATTCAAGCTGCTCTCTTTCAGTCAAACTTTGTTAGTAGCTTTTATAGCTAGTGATTGTAGGATTTGAATACTTTATCCACCATCTTATAAAATCATGAAATAACATTTCAAGACAACAGTATTCAGTGGTTGTTTGTGTGGATGGGGGTTGCTTAAAAGGTCATAAACCCCAAGGTGGGTTTTTTTCCCAGCAATTTCTATCAAAGCAATGAGTTAGGAGGTAGTACAAGTGAAAATATAAAAATGGCTTTGTTTAGGTGGTAGCAGTGGGTGGGCTACTTGGGGACTGTTGAGGTATGAGGTATGTGAGAGAAAAGTCAAGGGCGTTTTCCATATTTCTAGCTTGAACGAGGTGGGTCTTGTAGCCTCTAGCAGAATAGGAGATAAAGAAGAAGAAACAGACTGACTCTTCATCAGGTTGGGTGAAGGGGATAAGGATAAGTTAAATCTTGGACAGGTTGAGTTGAAGGAGCTATGTCAGTCACCCAGAATAACGGAGGGTAGTTAGAGGGATGTGTGACTTGGGAGTTCAAAAGAAACGTATGGGTAGGAGATAGATTTATCAACTTGAGTAAGGTAAAGGAAACCATAGGACTAGGTTGGATTCCCCTAAAGGGGTGCGATAGGGAGGGTGGGAGGGAGACTCAAAAGGGAGGAGATATGGTGATATACGTAAATGTATAGCTGATTCACTATGTTATAAAGCAAAAACTAACACACCATTGTAAAGCAGTTATACTCCAATTCAGATGTTTTTTTAAAAAAAAGAAAGAAAGAAAGAAATAGCAGGTTTCAAATGCATGAGGATTTTTGTGTCTTTACAAAAATCCTCCAAAGTCAATTCATCTATGAATTGTGATTTAGAGTGTAAAGGATCAAGATAATTCCAGGATCTAAAATCTTCCATAGTGGGGTCTATTTAAACTAAGAGTTTTCCTTAGGATAAGTGAGCGTATTGAATGTGAAAACTAATTAGTCACTTTACCTAGATTAGAAACACTACCAGTGCTGGGATGTTTTTTTCTTTGCCCTCTGATATAGCTTCAAGTTAATGTACCAAACTAGGAAAATATTATTTAATTTGGGCTTCAGAATCGGTATCCTTATTCTACCCATTTCCATTTCCACTCCTGGTATACATTTATCCCAGCAAGAAAAAATGGCCAGGGTGTTCCTAAAACCTCCCTCTCAACTTTGTTAAGCCACGAGTCATCAGGTAAATAACTGACTTCTTAAGGTACTAAAATAATACAAACATGGAGAGCAGAGTAATTTACTAAAATGAAATCAATTTATTATGCATTTACTTCAAATTTGTACTTATAAATTTTACATCATTTCGTAAAAGCTAGAATTGCAAGCATACTTCAGAGATATTGTGGGTTCAGTTCTAGACCACTACAATAAAGCAAATATCACAATAAAGTGAGTCCAAAGATTTTTTGGTTTCCTAGTGCATGTAAAAGCTATGTTTACACTATACTATAGTCTACTACATGTGCAATAGCACTATATCTTTAAAAAAGTATACACATTAATTAAATAATACAAAACAAAAAACCTTACAACAGTAATATCCAAGATCACTCATCACAGGTCACATAAAAATATAATAATAATGAGAAAATTAAAAATATTTTGAGAATTTCCAAAATATGACACAGAGACACAAAGTGAGCAAATTAAATGCTGTTGGAAAAATGGCATCAGTAGATTTGGTCAACACAAGGTTGCCACAAACCTTCAATTTATAAAGGACACAATACCTGCAAACTACAGTAAAATGAGGTATGTTTGTACTTAATTTCTTTTGTTTATTTTTCAAGTTTAAGTTTCTATTTCCATATTACATCTACTTTTGATTATTTAGGGCTGTTTTGTCAATTTGCCTAAGATTCCTTCTGACTAAGCAGTAAGAAAAGAAGCAAATTTTTAAGCATTTATCAGAAAATAAGGACATTCTAGAACTTTCTTCCAGTTACTCAAATAAAAGGTTTTTTTAAATAAAAGATAAGGGAAATAATAATTATAACATTTCAGAATGAGTCATTTCTTCTTTAATTTTTTTTCTTTTTACTCTTAGGAAGTCAAGAATTCTAAAGGGAAAAGAACTTAGAAGTGAAAACAGGACTTACCTGGTGGCTCAGTGTTTAAGAATTCGCCTGCCAATACAGGGGACACGGGTTTGAGGCCCGATCCGGGAAGATCCCACATGCCGTGGAGCAACTAAGCCTGTGCGCCACAACTACTGAAGCCTGCATGCCTAGAGCCTGTGCTCCGCAACAAGAGAAGCCACCACAACGAGAAGCCTGCGCACCACAACGAAGAGTAGCCCCTGCTCGCTGCAACTAGAGAAAGCCCGCACACAACAACAAAGACCCAATGCAGCCATAAATAAATAAGTAAATTTATTAAAAAAGTGAAAACAAACACCGTCCTCTGATAGGAGATGAACATGAAGCAACCGAATTCAGTTTTCACCAAAATAGTTAGAGACAAATAAAAGAAACCGAATGATGGTGTAACATTTTTAAAAAATATAGAATTGAATATTTATCAAGTTTATAACATTGAAAGATGTAAAATTTGAAGTGAAATTTAACAATTACAAAAGAAGTCATAGACACCTTTGAAAACATACATTTAAAAATTTTGTTTGATTAAAAATATCAAATTTAAAATGGAAAGATACGGGAGAAATACTTGAAAACATGCTAAAAGGTAATAATTTTCTAAATGTAAACATTCATATAAATTGGTAATGAAATATGAAGTGCCTAAAAATAAGCGTGTAAGCAATATGAATAGATAATCCACACAGAAAATCCAAAATGATCAATAAATACAGCAAAAAATTCTATCATATGGTTATGGAAGATAAAAGAGACAAGTTTAAATAATAGACTCATTTTCCAAATTTTTTTTTGTCTTATTCTTTATTCATTCTTTGCCAGCAATGTAGTGTATCATTCTATATCAAAATCATTACAAATATTCATGATTTAAACCAATATTCTACCTCTAGAAAACTATTCTAAAGTAATAATGAAATAATCCTAAAAACCAAAAAAGGTTTATGCAAAAAAGTTCATTATAGCTTTATTTTTTAATAGTGAAAAACAAGGTACACTATTGTAAAACATTTTAATAAATTATACTACCCAATCAATATAACATTATGTTGCCATTTTACTATTCTGTTTATAGAAACTATCTAGCAACAAAGAAAACCATTTCTAGTGGAAAGAGAAATACAAAATTGCAAATATAACTGTATTACTTTTGGAAAAGTATCCTATGTATAGGAAACAAAAAGCTGAGAATAAACCCTTCCAGTCCCTAAATGTTAATAGGAGCTATATTTTTGGAGGGAGCCATAAAACCATGTTTTATCTTTTTCTCAATTTTTCAGATTTTTATTCATGAGTTTTAGCTTCTTTTAATTGAAATAACTTTTTTTCCTTAAAAGATAAAAAAAAAATGAAGCTGTGTCTGATACTTGGTTTTATGATTCATTATTTATCCCAAAACAGGGTTAAAAACAGAGTAACTTTCATTCTGACCTATTAACGATTTCTCTCACCATAAAATGGTAATGTCCCACACATTAGTGTGAAATTCTGAACACTCAGCAAAATGGTAGCTGAGTTTCCTTATCCATTTGGGCTCTTTTTGTTTTTTAAAGCACATACTCTGTAGTAGGAAACTGTATTAAACACTATCTCATTTGACCTAAACAATCCTATGAGCTAAGTGTTATTTTCTCCATCTTCAGCAGGGGAAAAAATAATGCAGTCTAGAGAAGTTAATTAATTGGCACAATCTTGTCCACTAATGAGTCGAGGAGCCAGTATTTAAAAGGGAGGAAGTCCATTAATGACTAATGAAATCCTGAAAAACTCTAATGAAAATGCAGGAACTTGTCAAGGAATTTTTGAAATATTTATGAAATAAAAATCACAAGATTAAGGAATGACAGATGTTTATAATTCCAACACAGTATGACTATTTCCATTTCTTTCACGTTTCTTTTTACAAATATATAATTTTAGTTGTTGAAATTATAACAGTTGTTAAGTATATGTTTATAAAGTAGTATTTTGCTATCCTTTCTTGATGCTTAGCCAGACGTTTTTCATGATTTTACAAATTTTTATAATTATACATAATATTTTTATAATATTGCATTGTGTTGATATAGCTGTCTTTATCCCCCTTAATATAAGGTCTCTGGGGTGTTTTCTTCCCAATATTTTCTTATATTCTCTTACAAATAAAGACATACTGGATATCTTCATGAATATAGCTTTTTTGCTCTCCCTAAGTAATTTCATTGGGATAAACCCCTAGAGTAGAATTGCTGTGTCAATTCTGGTGTAAACAGTCATAAAGTTGGCTGGAGAAATTTGAAAGAACGAAGAATAAACCATTTTAGTGGACACTCCTAATTCATACAAATGAAACAATACTTCCTACACTCAAACAGTAGCTGCCTGAAAGGAGACATCCAGCTATTGTATTAGCTGCTCTAGACTTCTCTCAGCTGTGAAACCTTAAATAAAATGTTCACTGTACAAATGCTCTTTTTTTTTTTTTTTTTTTTTTTTGCGGTATGCGGGCCTCTCACTGTTGTGGCCTCTCTTGTTGTGGAGCACAGGCTCCAGACGCGCAGGCTCAGCAGCCATGGCTCACGGGCCCAGCCGCTCTGCAGCATGTGGGATCTTCCCGGACCGGGGCACGAACCCGCGTCCCCTGCATCAGCAGGTGGACTCTCAACCACTGCGTCACCAGGGAAGCCCCATACAAATGCTCTTGACAGAGGAGTTAGTTGTTTCCAGGTGAAAATAATAGGGATAGATACTCCTTTCATACTAACTTGTTCTTTAATAATTGAATAGCATTTTGAGTGCAATAGATGCATGGCTCCTAGACCAGACACAAACAGTGGAAAGGCATATTCTTTTATAAGCAAATAGCATGACTGTATTATTGCACATGGAGGGTCTAGCTTAATGGCCAAAGAGTACACTCTGGACATATACTGCCTTGGTTTGAATCCCACAGCACCATTTACATACAGTGTAAAACCTTAAGCAAGTTATTCAATCTCTCTGGGATAGATATAGATATAGATATAGATGATATAGATATAGATAGATATAGATATATAGATATAGATATATAAATACATAGACATTTTGTATAGTTTATATATTAAGAATATATATACACATGTATGTATATATATACATATGTATGTATAAATTAAGATTTCATATAGTATATATTTTATATATTAAGAAAAATATATTAAGGCTATATATGTAAATATAATATACTTATATATATAGTCAATATATATTTTCTTAATATATAAAATATATATGAAATCTTAATTTGTACTCACACACACAAGATGCATAATAAATTTTTATACTTATGATCTAGCCAAGACCTCAAGAAACTTCTGGCCTGACTCGTTACTGCCAGAAAGAAAACTTTTAATTTATTTACAGCTAAAACACCATTTGGCAAGGTATCTCATTCAGTTACAGAGGGATACATTTTGCAAAGCAATTTATGTTAGTACATTGTTCCAGGAAATTGCATCACTCAAAGCCAGACTGTCTATGGGTGATTTATTTAACTTTTATTTTGTAATGTTTAAGATAAGCTTCTGATTACACCAGCTTTAAAAATATTCGCGTTAAACTTATCAATGCAGTACATGAATTTTTTTTTCATTTCATTTGGAGTATACACAAAATTATTTTTTATAACAACCTTCATCTTTCCTGAAAATACACACTGGCCTTACCTCCAAGCATATATGAAGCAGGTTTCTCTACCAATCAGTCCTAAATCAGTGCCTCAGCTTTTATCAGTGGTCCAGCCTGCTCTGGTGAGCTGACTCACCAGAGTCATGGGATATATCATGGGATATATGTTTTCCTTTTTTAGAGGACATGCAGAATTTTTTCATTCTGAGAAGCAGGCAGAGAGCACAATCTCAAAGCTCCTTATCATATATATATTTGAAAAGCTCATCAAGAAAAAGATATCCCCAATGGATGTGTAGCCTCTTTATTTCTATAAATTAGTGGTTCTCACTCTTTTCTGAAGCAAAGATCCTTCTGATAAAAGCTAAAAAACCTGTCCTCAGAAAAATGTGTTCATGCCCATTCATGCCCGCTAACATACACAACTTACAGCCTCCCTAAAACTCTTAATGTTTATCTAGCAATTCCCTTTGGGTTCTTGAAACCGCTTAAGAAGGTTTGTTCGAGATACTCCAAAAATCTCTCAAGACCTCTGAGTTGCTGCTTACCTGGATGATACCATGGTATTTGCTCCAATAGGTTTATTTTCAGTGATTATTTTTTTGTCATAATGACAGCTGCCTACATTAAGACACACTCCCCCAAACCTCCTTTGCTGTAGTTATCCTAAGCATACTGTTTAGGGCTTTGTTCATTATATCACACAGATCCTATTCAGGATAAACTTCAAACCAGAAATTTTTGTGCTTCTCCTGGGTGAATAATTTGCCTTTATTTTATGAGCACTCTGAATGATATAACTGTTCATATTCCTGTTTTTAAATTTATACCTAGAAAGCTAAGAACCAAATCTGTGGCCCTTTGCTGGTAAACGTTTAGGATGTAAGACTCTCTTTTTCGAGCACTAGTCTCATTACTGGCTCTACTGTTTCGTGGCCCTGACTTTACTGTTTACTTCTTATTTATGTTATCTCGTTTAGAAACCTTTTATAGAAATTGTACCATATTGCAAAGAAGGAGGAAAAAAGATAGAATAAAGAAAAAGATGAGAAACAGTTTTTAGATGAACTGTTATATTCCTTTATATTCAATTACTTTCAAAGCAAGCAATTCATCAAATATTTGATTCTGATTTATATTTTAAAGTTTTATAAGGCTTTAGAAAATTTAGAAAAAAACAGAAAAAGGTAATAAAAATTTTGCTAATCCACATGTTGCAAAATCTCAGTTGCCAAAACACTTTTTTCAGCTACAAAACATTTTAAAAATTATTATTGAAACTTTCAAATATATAGAAGAGTTGAGAAAAGGGTACCATGAACACTCCTTTATGTATCCATCACCTAGATTTTAAAATTTGCTTCTTTTAGTTTTCTTCTGTCCAAGTATTTTAGAGTAAATAACAAATACAAAAGAAACAAAGAATCCTCATTCTACACAAAATCAGTACAGAAAGGCACACAGACAAGATTTTCGTAACACAGAAAACAGAGAAATCCATACTAAATAATGGAACAACAATGGCTCTAACACATCCAGGGGGTAAGTATGATTTGTAGGAAGCAGAAAAGCTTTCCATAGAGAAACTACTTTCAGGAGATGATTAGGTGGACTTAGGGTTTTTTTCTGCATCTGTCACTTGGCAGATGAGAAGATGCCGTCTTCAGGATGTCCCGTGTCATCCGTTTTATACATATATAATGATGCTATTGCAAGTGTAGTCCCATCATTACTGAAGACAAGTGGTGTGATGCTGGTGGGGTATCTACAGAACCAGCGCCGTCGCTTCTTGTTAACTGGACCCAAAATATTTACAAATCCATCAGAACCACCCATAGCAAACGTACCGTAGATGTTGTTAAAAGAAATGGCATTGACAGGATAAATCTGCTCAATATTATTTTCTTTGACACTTGAAGACATGCTTCTTCTGTATCTCAGGGATTGGGAGCAAGTACTCAGCTTCCACTTGGCCTTCAACGGAGCTTAATACAAAACTGCTTATTTGAAAATGTTCAAAGGCAGCGAGCCTGGTACGTCAAGTTGGACACCCGGCACTGCTGCACGTAACCCATGTTCTGTAATTCCCACATTAACACTTTACTGCCCACCTTGTCCACAACCAGCTGATCTCCAGACAGAGAGGGTGTTACTCACAGACAGAAGGTCACAGCATTACAAGGAGCTCTGGGATGCCCCAATTTAACTGTCTGATCCCAAGGCCCAGTAACTACCACATTCACTTCTGGACAGTATTCAACACATCTGGTAGGGGCATCATGGGTTCCAGCCAGATCTCCCTGATCAGTGTTGGAATCATGTGTTTTCAGTCGAGGGTTTGATCCCCCACTCCAGGCATGTGTCGGACCATTGAACGCACATCCAAGAGAGTGCTAGGTGCTGGTACGTGAGCTGAATGGCCGGCCCATGGTAGAGATGCACCGCCACATCTCAGGAGGAGACCAGCAGGAACTGGGAGGTGTTGGGGCTGATTTTCACCAAGGAGACATAATCCTCAGTGGGTGGTTCAGCTTGAACTCGTTAGAACCGAACGTATGGGGCTCCACTCAGAAGTAACTTCACCATCTCCTCTTCGCTTCCCTCAGATGTTACAATATCTCACCTCTGTATATTTTAGTGTGCACCCCTGAAAAGTAAACAGCTATTTCTACATGATCACAGTGACATTTTCACACCTGACAAAATTTATAATAATCTCCTAATGTCACCTAATACTTAGTCTATATTCAAATTTCCCAGGTATCCTACACCCCCCCCACAAAAAAACCTTTTATAACTGCCCAAAATTCTTAACCTTAGAATATATAAGGTAAGCATACTCTAAGTTCCTCTTCACCCCCACTTAGCCATTTTGTTTACCTCTAAATGCCAACATGCCTGGGTATTTCTAAATGCTTAAGAAAAATAAAGTGATGGAATTGGTCATATTGTGATCCCATTCAGCAGCCAGAAATAACTCTAGACTCTTTAAGTCGCTAATAAAAATTATCTGCCAGGAAACTTTCAATATTACTAGAATCATTTATTATGAATTATGCAAAGGTTCTATTAATAAAAACCATTATGCACTGATTTTCAAATATAGGCACGCTATACCAAAAATTGTACTTATTTATAATATTTATAACTTTGAAATAAAGAGAAACTTCCCGGTCAGTTCTTTTAACAATGCTAAACATCGTCACCCTTTTAACATTTGACTATGCTCTCTGCCTCCCTTTTATTTTATTTTTTTTTTTTTGGCCGCCCTGCATGGTTTGTGGAATCTCAGTTCCCCAATCTAGGACTGAACCCAGGCCATGGCAGTGAAAGCCTGGAATCCTAACCACTAGGCCACCAGGGAAGCCCCCCCCCCGGCCCAGCTTTTAAAAATCTAGATTCCATCCTAATAATTTACACTATTGCTTGTATATTTTCTGTTCCTATTGAACGCAGTCTTACACTTTTATGTGCTTTAAAAACATATAAATTTATTTTTAAAAATTTCTTTCAGAAGCATTATCTCATAAGCATTGCCTAATTTTATAATGCATCTGTAGGTCATAGATCTGGCCTATGTTGTTTTATTTTTAAAAACAAATTTCCAGTAAATGCAGTTTTCAGTTTACACTTATGAAGTCAAAATGTCAAGATGACTCAGAAACAATACGTTAAATTGCAAGTGAACTTTACAGATTTGATTTGGTAAAGATAGCACAAGATTCAATGAGACCAGACCCTGTGTCTACAATACGCCTGAGTGAGCAATCAGAGAACATTCAGGAAGATAACGTCAAAGGCCAGACCCACACCACTTATGCAAATACCTTGGGGTGGAATTAACCTAATAGAATGAAACATTTTCCTCAAAAAAAAAAAAAAAAGTCAAAGCATGTGGGAAATGTTGCTAAAGTGTCTCCTCTGATGAGAATTTCAGTGTGGAAAAAACTATGGAAAAGCACACACTTAGAGATAGAGCCGAGGACAAAAAGTCCCTGCACACAAGTCTCATCACCTATTTCTACCACTTATGGCTGTATTTCCCTCCAGTGAGGTGAACAGAAGTGTCTAAACATAAAGATTGGGACTTCCCTGGTGGTGCAGTGGTTAAGAATCTGCCTGCCAATGCAGGGCACATGGGTTTGAGCCCTGGTCCGGGAAGATCTCACATGCCGCAGAGCAACTAAGCCTGCGAGCCACAACTACTGAAGCCCACGTGCAGAGCCTGTGCTCCACAACAAGAGAAGCTACCGCAACAAGAAGCCTGCGCACCGCAACGAAGAGTAGCCCCTGCAATCCGCAACTAGAGAAAGCCTGAGCAACACCACCAAAGACAAATGAATAAAATAAATACATTTAAAAAAACAAACAAACAGAGATTGAAATTATCTCAAGCAACACCTTTGATCTTGATGTTTATCACACATGAGCATCTCTTCACTCCAAGACATTTGGGGAAGGGATTTTTTTTTTTTAATGTTGAGCCTTCTTTTAATTAATTTATTAACTTATTTATTTATTGGCTGTGTTGGGTCTTCGTTTCTGTGCGAGGGCTTTCTCTAGTTGTGGCCAGCAGGGGCCACTCTTCATCGCGGTGTGCGGGCCTCTCACTGTCGTGGCCTCTCTTGTTGAGGAGCACAGGCTCCAGACGCGCAGGCTCAGTAGTTGTGGCTCACGGGCCTAGTTGCTCCGTGGCATGTGGGATTTTCCCAGACCAGGGCTCGAACCCGTGTCCCCTGCATTAGCAGGCAGATTCTCAACCACTGCACCACCAGGGAAGCCCTGGGGAAGGGACTTGAACTATAAAATTCGACACTTGTCCAGAAGAAATAGGTTAAATGAAATTGTGGAATTAACAGGAGAGTTGGAGGCCTGAAAGGCTCGGAAAAATGGTCCAGATTCTGAAACTAAGATACAATGAAGCAGTCTTTTAGTCAACAGTAGGCATTCCACACTCTGTTTTAACTCACAAGACTGATTCATGGTGGAGGAGGGCTATGCCATTAAAGTCAACCAGCTCCTCCAAAGGATGGTTAACTCTCACCTGTCATTTCATATCATAAGAAAAGCAGAGCCAGGGGGAATCACTACAGTATATCTCTGTCTCTAATTTTTAGAACCTATGCACCTTATGCCAGTAGATTTTTACAGCACGATTGACTAAATTCCAAGATAAGCAGAAGCACTTCTGGAGTGATGGAATGAGGACCTCTGAAAACTTTCTTCTTCATAAAAACAATGAGGACATTGGCCAAAATTATGAACTTTTTCAGTACTCTGAAAATTAACCAAAGACGTACAACAACCCAAGGGGAATTTATTCAAAAAAAACAAAAGTCTTGGTAAGAACAGTGAGCTACGTGGCATTTTTAACTTGCCTATTCCCAGCTCCTTCTTGCCTGTTCCATCATAGCTTGAAAATCATCAGCCTTGCAACCACAGTACCGATGAAAACCAACAGCCTAAGAGTCACTGGAGAAGTCAAAGTAGGTTTTGTCAAAGATTAAACAGAGCTGGACAGTAAAGTGGTAAAAGGAGGTTTTATTCAGAAAAACTAGTAACATAGGGGAAAAGAGACCTCAGTATAGAGAACTGGGCTCAATTCTGAATACAATAAGGAAAATTCACAATTTACAGTCAGGGAGAAAGGTGGGGGTCAGTGGATGGAAAATTACTAAGAGGAAACATCACAGTGAAGAGGGGATTCTGGTTAAATTGGCCTAATGAGATTCTTACCAAAGGCAGGCCAGGGTGACCAGACATCACTTGGGGGATGGTAGAGGAGGGGGAACCCAATTAGATACCAAGAGTGATCAGATATCGAGAATGGAGGAATATGGCTAAACTGACTTAGTAGGATTCTTGCTAAATTTGAACAATGCAGAGATGAAAATGGAAGCTCAAAATTCAAAGTCTAGTTGAGAAGAGAGTTGAGGGGAGCCTGAGCTCCTTTCAGCAAGGAGAGAATCTTTGTCAGTTTAGAGTTCCTGAGAAAGCCCCGTGTTCACAGAATAGTCACAATTTGACCTGACTGCCAGCTAGCTCCCTGAGAACCCCATTTATAGCGCATGTCTTCATATTGCCTCATTCAGAGCTCACTCAACTCTAACCCTAACCCTAAACCTAACCACTGTCCAGCCCTTTGCTTTAATTAGGGACGGCTCTGAAGGACCATGCTCTATCTCCACAGGACTGGCTGAGACCTCTATTGGAAAAGCCACTCATTTTCCTTCTGCCAAGTCCTGCTTCCCTTGCTCATGTATAGATATTCTTCCCGAGACTGCGCAGCCCCCCGTCTATATTTTTCACACAAATCACTGTTTCAGAGTCTGTTTCCAATGATCTCAATTTAAGGTGGAAGTATTGTTAATACCAGAGAGAGAAGGGGTATGTGAAACAGTGAGATCATTAAGAAGGAAAGAGGGAATGAAACTAAAAGCACTAGTGGAATATTGATTGAAAGAGGGGCGTTTTCTCCATTTTGATAAGCAGGGTGGTAAGCATAGGGACAGGTGGGAAATGGTGACTGAGAGTTACCATAAGATCGTGTCGAATGGAAGAATAGTTTCCCCAAGAAAATTAAGTAAGCAAAAATGGACAGGTGTGCTAGACAAGCAAATGAAATGCTTGTCCACTACAAGTGGAACTCAGGAGCACAAAATAAATCTCAGAAAAGGCTGGAAACCAGAGAGCTACGTAACTGGGGGGAAAGCAGGGAAGAGTCTCTCTTTCTCTGTCTTCCCACTCCAGTAATCTTCCTCTGGTAATCTGCTTCTCTTTCTCTCCTCCTGCTTTGTTTATTCACCCTGGCTAAATGTATACTACCCACTTCATCTTTTATGTCTCCACGACTTCTGGTTCTAGCTCCTGCCATTTACTTGTAATTCCTGCTTAATACCTACTTTGCTGGAGGCCACCAGACTTTTCTACTTGAGCATTTGCAGAATGTGACAGTTGTCTGAGATCAGAGATTTGGGGTTATTTTGCGTGGAGTACAGTGAGACCTTTAAAATTGCACTCCTCCCCTCTCTGACTATAAATTCAAATCCCAGCTCATCTCATCAATCAGATGATGACTGAGCAACCTCTAAGTCAAGAGTGCATTCTCGGTCCAGTGGAGATGTAAGTGGGTTTGGGTTTGGGGAAGAGGATTGTTTTGTATGCTGTCTATTCAGTGGAGGCTTTGGTTTAATAATCATCAGGTACCTGAGGAAGTAAGTTATAATATAAAATTTAAAACAGCTAGCTAGAATTACTTTCCCAGAGCAAAGGCATGTAATCCTCAAGGAGTATTTATATGGACAAAGTACACTTCAGAAAAGTAACTGTCAAGGCCATGCTGGCCATTTTTATATTTTTATTTTGCAAATTACCTGATCCATTGTGCATCTTCTATTGAGATATTTTTCTATATTAAACAGTAGAACATTTAATCCATACTAAGATTGTTAACTTATTGACATGTATATGGCAAAAATTACTCACAGTTCATAATGTGTCTTTTAATAGGGTTTAATAACATCCCCTGCCCAGGCAATGTTTAATAATTTTCTTTATTCTTAAAAAATATCATTTCAGAGACTTCCACCTCCAGCCACAATAGATAAAAGAGACAAGATTTACCTTCTGACCACGAACAAACTGTAAAATTGAGCATATTAGGCAACAGGCAACACACGAGTTGGATTCCTGAAAGAATGAAAGCAGATGAGGTAAGCTCTACAATCAGATCACGTTTCATTTTTGGGAGACACATGACAGAGCAGGGAGAGGGGTCCCAAGCACAGCACATTGGTCTTACCAAGTTGAGAGGGGAGTTCACAGTTCAGGAGGGCTGAGGTAGCTACAGGTTGCTACACAGTTATTATACGTCAGGAACAAACTAGTCGCAAAATCCTTCTGACTCTGGGGCAGATAGATATCATAAAACATTAAAAATTGATAAAATTGATTTCATCAAAATTAAGAACTTGTGTTCTTTGAAATACACGTTAACAACGTAAAAGGCAAGCCAAACTTGGGAGAAAACATTTTTTAATACACATATCTGTTAAAGGACTTTTACCTAACTACGTAAAGAATGCTCAGATCTTCACAAGAAGACAATTCAGTTTTCCTTAAAGGGGCACAATATCTGAGAAAGTACTTCACAAAAGAAACTATACCAATGGACAACATAAGCAGGATAAAAGTTGCTCTGATCTTTAGTCATCAGAAAAATGCAAATTAAGACTATATTGAGGTAACATTATATACCTACTAGAATGGTTAGAACTAAACAAACAAATGAAAACAGAAAATACGAAGTGCTGATGAGCATATGGAACACATGAAACTCATTTATTGCTAGTGAAAACTGAAAAGGGTGCAGCAGTTTTGGAAAAGAATTTAGTGGTTTCTTACCAAGTTAAACCTATCCTTACTACACAATCTAGCAATGATATTCCTAGGTATTTACCTGATAAAAATCAAAATTAAAAAAAAAAGAAAACTCAAAATGTAGTTCTTGTGTTAGTTTCCTATGGCTGCTGTAAAAAATTACCACAAATAGGGTAGCTTGCTATAACAGAAGTGTATTCTCCCACAGATCAGGAGACCAAAAGTTTGAAATCTTAGCACAAGGTGTTGGCAGGCCTGCTTTTCCTTCTGGAGTTCTAGGAGAGAATCTGTTCCTTGTCTCTTCCAGGCGCTGGTAGCTGAGGACATTCCTTGACTTGGGACAGCATTACCCCTATATTCACAGCCAGCATCTTCAAATCTCTCTCTGCTCTGTCTTCACATCACCTTCTCTTCCCTGTGTGTCTAATCTTCCTCTGTCTGTCTTCTAAGGACACTTGTGATGGCATTTAGACCCCACCTGCCTAATTCAGGCTAATCACCCCATCTCAAAATGTTTAGCTTAATCATATCTGTGTAAACCCTTTTCCCATAAAAGGTAACATGTATGGGTTCCAGGGATTAGGACCTGGTTTTTTTGGAGGCTATTCCTCAGCTTACTATAGATCCCTACAAAGATTTGGACACAGATGTTCACAGAAATTTTATTCATAATAGCCAAAAACTGGGAAAAAAATGCCCCCAACAAATAAAGAAGTCATCGTATATGCATTTGATGGAATATTACTTGTCTGTTAAAAAACTGAATCCTTGAAACATGCAACAACATGGATGAATTTCAAATACTTATCTTGAGGGAAAGAAGCCAGACACAAAATAGCACATATTGTGTGGTTTCATTTGTACAGAGCTCCAGGATGAATAAACCTCATCTATAATGATAGGAAGTACATCCATGTTTGCTTCAGCCTGGAGGTAGAAAATGAGGATTGACTGGGAAAGGAGTAGAAGAGAACATTTTGTGATGATGCAAGTGTTATGTATCTTGAACATGGTGATGGTAACATTGGTGTGTACCTATGTCAAAATGGGTCAGATTCAACACTTAAAATGCTCTGCATCTAATTGCATATGAATTAAGTCTCATAGAGTTGGTTTCAAATATAGATTTTAAATAGTAAGATTTATTCATTAAAAAAAATTAACCTTCAGAGTTAAAAAAGTCTGATCTCCCACCATCCAAACTCACTTAGAAAAGTTATTTCTAAGTACATATTTTTAAAATATTTTTATGGTATGCCTTTATTTTATTTTAATATTTTATGTTTCTTATTCATTTTGAACTTTTTTTCTTTTTTTTTTTTTGTGGTACGCCGGCCTCTCACTGTTGTGGTCTCTCCCGTTGCAGGGCACAGGCTCCAGATGCGCAGGCTCAGCGGCCATGGCTCATGGGCCCAGCCGCTACGCGGCATGTGGGATCTTCCCAGACCAGGGCACGAACCCGCGTCCCCTGCATCGGCAGGCGGACTCTCAAGCACTGCGCCACCAGGGAAGCCCCCATTTTGAACTTATTTTAAGATAAGTGAGAGATTTTTCTCTATGGCCAACCAGTTTTCCCCAAAACATTTGTTAATCAATTTTTTCATTTATTAGAAATTCTACCCTCATCATAACTAATTTTCCATACATACTTTGTTCTATTTCTATGTTGTTTATTCTGTTCGGTTGATTTGTACATTATTTTCTTTTGATTTTTTTGGTGAATGACTACTTTAGCTTTAAGCATATTTTGATATCTAATAGGCCAAGTCTCTTCTTATTACTCTTCTTTCTCAGAATTTTATGACTTTGTCTCTTAAGTTTTATTTCCAACATGACTTTCTATCTTCATCTAAGTCAAAAGACAATTAAAAAAACAGGTACAAAACATAAGCCTTTATGGAAGGATTCTGACTGAAATAGATTGAATGTATAAATTAATTTAGGTATAAAATATCTTAAAATATTGAGGCAAGGGATGTATACAGCCAGCCTTCAGGAGCTGCAAGGACTAAGAATTTCAAATCCACTGGCAATTCCATTTCTTTTTTCTATTTCTCAAAAGAATTAATATACCTAAATTAATTATGTATATCTTCAAATAATGTATAAATTAATTTAGGCATAAAATATCTTAAAAATTATGGCATGTCCCCCATATATATTCAAATATATCTTTATATCCCTCATTGTGTCTGTAGTTTGTTTTATGAAGACGTTTCTGGGGACTCACAGTGGCTAAGTGGCTAAGAATCTGCCTGCCAATGCAGGGGATATGGGTTCAAGCCCTGATCCGGGAAGATCCCACATGCTGCGGAGCAACTAAGCCTGTAAGCCACAACTACTGAGCCCATGTGACACAACTACTGAAGCCCGCACGCCTAGAGCACGTGCTCCACAAGAGAAGCCACCGCAATGACGCACTGCAACGAAGAGTAGCCCCCGCTAGCGGCAACTAGAGAAAGCCCGCACGCAGCAACGAAGACACAACACAGCCAAAAAGTAAATAAATAAAAGAAATTTATTTTTTTATAAAAACATTTCTTGTGCTTTGCTACTTGCTACCTAAGACTCAAGATAATTTATATCTTCATTGGGATTATGGTCTTTAATATTATAAAGCAATACTCTGTTCTAATCACAAATTTCATCTTGAATTCAACTTTTTCTGATATTGATAATAGGTATACTTTAATATATCTTCGCCTATACTTTCAACTTTTCTGAATCACTTCATTTTAGGCAAGATTTACAGGTGGCTTGCAGCTGGAATTTTTTTCATCCAATAGAAGCTGTTATTTTGTGTTGTGTTTATTTCGTCTGAATTAATTTTGTAAAGAATGTAATTGATTTTATTTTAATTCTGATCTTATGCTTTCACTTTTTAGTTTTCATTATTTCCTCTGTTTTCTACCATTTGCTATATAATCTGTTTTTTGTCTACATGCCTATTTTCCTAAGATAGATACTCTAATTTTACTAGCAGTTGCTGATATAATATCTCATAATATTCTTATGCCCATATTTGGCAATTTATCAGTTTCAAAGATAAAGCAGTATATATTAAATATCTGTTTAGTTAGAAACCTTTTTGGCAAGTTATTGTAGTCTAACCCAATTTGCTTTATAGAAAAATGAGAATTTGCTAGAAAGCTGTTGTGATATTCAGTCAAATCCAAAAAAGGTTTCATTAGCCATGCCTTAGGAAGGCAAGGGGTGTATACAGCCAGCCTTCAGGAGCTACAGGGACTAAGAATTTCAAATCCATTGGCAATTCCATTTTTTTTTTCAATTTCTCTCTGTGGATCAGTTTGATTTCTTTCCTACCATGTGGTAGAAAAAACGCTTTTAAATTTTACTTCTTACAGCTTTAAGCATCTGAGAGATATTGGCCTCTCTTGGGATCCCTACCCAATATCCTTTGCAAAGGACCACTGGATTTGCTTCTTCAGATGCCTTTTCCTAGACCAATTAATGGGGTTACCTTTGACACAGTGATTGTTCCTGCCATAATCATGTGGATAGTCAGGGAAAGGAATATGGTTTTCAGACTAGCAGAGGGTTTGGCAGACAAAAGAGTGTGTTCTGTACTCTCACACTATGAGAGATAAGCAAACTGTCTGTCTTTTGCTCCCATTACCCGGAAGCTAATTAATTTTGGAAATTTCTGGCTTGATTTTTTTCTTCCTTATCTGTAAATCAGCCACCACCTGCAATAAAACTAGACACTTCTATAGCTCTTCAGCTTTGGCTTGTGGTTTTCATGTATTACTAGGGCTCTTTTTCTTAGTTTCAAAAATTTATTCCTAGTTGCTTCAAGACATGAATATATTAGGCAAAATTCCAAATGAATAAATGGGACTTTCTACTGATATCAGAGAACAGATTGCCAGACATGGGAGGCAGGGGAAGAGAGGAGAGATCAAATGGGTGAAGGTCATCAAAAAAAGCATAAACTTCCAGTTCTGAAATAAATAAACCCCGGAGATGTAATGTACAGCGTGGTGACTATAGTTAATAATACCATATTGTATATCTAAAAGTTTCTGAGAGTAAATCTTCAAAGTTCTCATCACAAGTAACTATGTGTGGTTATGGATGTTAATTAGATTGGACTGTGGTGATCATTTTGCAATATATATGTATATCAAATCTTTATGTTGTACACTTAAAACCAATATAATGCTATATGCCAATTATATCTCAATAAAAAGTTTATTCTCTAAAAAAGTTAAATAATTTTGGAATTGTTTACCTAGCGAGGTAAGAATCTAATGTTTTTAACAAATAACTTACTTATTTTTACATCTGTATTAATACATTGAAAATTCTGTTTCTTTTATTTGTGATGTTACTCTTTTTCTGTTATACATTATTAGATAAAGTAAGGTTTGTATCTCTGGAATAGTTTATAGAGAATGGCCTTAACTGAGTTAAAATACCAAATAAATAGGAAATCGTCACAGGCTATTCAATAAATAAACTCTGAATCGAAATTGACACCAGTTTAATTTTATTCTGTAATCAACTAAATATTTCAAATAAAACAAATACAACTAAAAAAGTCTCCAATTTTTGCTTTAATTTCACATTTCATACATTGCACAATTTTTACAAGATACTCATTTTAATTGTTTCATAACTTGGGGAGAGAGGAGGCAATAATTCTGCCAGATGGTTAAATACCCAGGGGATTTCTGCTCTCATTTTCCTCGTTTGAGAGACATAAAGCAGTTTTTACTCCCAGCATAAATTCTAGACAAAAACCATACACTTTACTTACTTCTCATGTTAAACATTAAGGATGACTCACAAGCAAAAGATAGACTTGTTACTAAATTAATGATCTCTTAAAACCTTATGTGGCTATAAGGTAACTGCCAAGTTTGTCCAAAAACAGCTTACAACAAATTCGTTATCCTGCGAGCTTTTTTTTCTTTTCTTCCTTCCTTCTGCCCTTCCTTCCTTTCCTCCTTCTTTCTTTCTTCTTTCAGGTATATTGCATTAGAGAGCATCTATTTATAGACATTTACTATAGACATCTTTTAGCATAATTGTCCTTGAAGAACAATGGAAAATGTAAGCTAAATAAAAAACAAAGAAAATGCTATACAGAATCTTTTATTAAGTAAGAGTTATTCCACTCTTGAGCCATATTCAGACACTATTAGCTGGGACAGCTGCATTGCAGAAACTACAATGAGAGTACATTTTTCTTCACGGAAAATTCCAATGTTCAGAGAAACAAACAGCAACATAAGCTAAATATTCATTATATCAGAAACAAACCACAGGTCTTTTGAGTAATAATCCTGTGAACTCGTGTCCTTAAATGAAAAAGGGCAGCCACAGGCATCTGGCCACTGAAGCTCTCTTCCTTTAGGAGGGTGGCTACCTGTAGAGGTGGACTCCTTAAATAACTATCTGCACCAAGGACCATTTGACATAGTTTAACCTTTGTGCAAAGACTCTTCACAGAAGCTGAAGTTGAAATTCATAGAGAAGCAAATAAAAGATGATGACCAATGAGTCCATCCAGGAAGGAGGATTCTTCATGGTTGTAACACCTATTTGGCTGAAAGACTGTCTCCCCACTAACCCTTCTGTCTGTGAAGTTGCAGAAGATCCCTAGATAATGTACTTCCCCAGTTGCTAGCTTTAAATGTAAGAAATACAATTTACCCCTTAAAAAAAATGTAAACTCAGTGTTAAAATTTGTTTTTAGATCAAATGAATTGGATTTGCTGTTGTTGTTTTTATAGCAATATAAGCACAACAGTAAAGAAATGTTAAATCACCGTGTGAGTAAAAACAAGGATTTTGCCTCAGTGATGTGGATAACTATTCTTGGGGAAAGCACAAAAGGAGTCTGGGGGAAAAATAAGTGTCAGAATTACTATAGTATCTGCAACACCCACTGAGTTCAGCTTCCTTTACTTGCTTCCCTCACTTCTCATAAATGAGTGGAATCAAAGGAACTTTAGAATCTCCTATGTTCTGTCATTTTGTGTCCATATAATCCATTGAAAATCCAAGATGGTGATGTGGTGCACTTGTCTTTCTAAAGAAAATTAAATTAAAATGCCTTAGGATAGAAATTTTTTTTAAAAAATATTATACACTTTTAAGTGATTTTTTTCCCCTTTATAGTCACACTGGACAGCAAATGAGGATTGTAAACCACAAATATCTAAAGTTTTTATTTTAGTCTAAAATATATATACTGTATCCAGCTGATTCTTAGGTAAGAATCACTATCTTTAATAATTCTCACATCGAATACAAAATACATAAATATACAACTCTTTGGAAACATATTATTCTTTTGTGAGACAAAGAAAAAAGATGTGTTCAAAGAAAATGTGTTTTACATTGTAATGTCCAACTTGTGTGTGCTCGTTTCAGGTTAGAAACTCATTAGGCATTTGGGCCATGTCTTCAAAATTCTGTTTAGCCTATTTGTGATTTCCTTTCAATAAAAGACAAGAAAAGAGAGAAACAAAAGCACCCTACTCAGGAATCCGGGAAAGCCTTTATGATTGACTCATAGGCAGGTGGGGCTGGTGTTGAAAGGCCAATCCGAAGACTGTGATTGGACCAGTGGAAATCAGGACGGCCCAGACTGTGGGAAGTATTGATGGTGGAGGAGGTATTGGATGAAGGGAAAGTCACCATGTGACTCTCAGTTTCCACGGGAAGTGGTGGACTTTGCAGAAACGGATGGAAAGTTGAGCCCCTGAAGCTTGATTTTCTTGGAAAGGAATTGGCTTGTTCCAGGGAAGCTTGGCGCTGGAAAGTGAGGCTCGCCAGGCTGAGGTTGCTTCGACGTTCACAGCCACTGTGGTGGTAAAAGCCAGTTCTGTTGAGGCCGTGGGTGTAAGAAGATCTAGATCTCCGGCTTGAACTCCACTGTGAGATGGGGGCACTGGCTCTTCTTCGAGAGAAACAAACAAACAAAGCCCAAATAAATCCTCCAATTACAAGTACAGTTGCCATGGACACTGTGAAGGACATTATAACGCCCTCTGAAACAAAGAAAACAAAGAGGCAATTTGCTTTGTAAATAGGTGTCCAACTAAATACATAGGCAAACTACAAATAGTTACTATGGATTACATGATTAACTTCGATTTCGGATTTGGGAAATAGAAGATGGTGCTAGGTGGATATGAATAAATGAAGCGGATATGCTTCCGTTTATCAAAGCAAGAGAATAAAGGATACAAAATGAGATTTTTTTAACTGTAGCATTCCATATTGCTTATGCTATTTTATTATCTTTAAGAAATTAGTAATTAAAAAGTCTCATTTATTTAAAAAGGCTGTTCTTTAGCTCATAAATTTTATGGAGTTGCAAATATAGTCCAGAGATTATTTCCTTTAGAGTTACGGTAGCAACTAATGTGCCAAAAATTGATAAAAAAATTTCATAGTCACATTGACTTTGCCTTTTCCTCTGTCTGGTTTCATCATCCCCACCAATGTCTTCCACCCACAGGCTGCATGATGCCTCACTTCCTGTTCTCATTCTGAGACAGGAAGTGCTGGGCTAGAACCACCTGGGGGGCTGACTGATTTATGTCATATTTCCGGAACTCCTGGACTCTCACCTATATCTTTGACTCATTGATGACATGACCTATGCAGACTACTGAGCTCTTTCTTGGTTCCCAACCTGGTTCATGCTGTTATCATGCCCTTGTGATATTGAAATTCCTGTCCCCTGAATCCCCATGGAATCTCTGTTATAACACCAGTATCCTCCAACTCACAGAACTTGTATTTGTCCAGATTTCCTGTTGTGAGGAGGGGAAAATGCCATTCCCAAATGGAAATTCTACCTTATCGCTTCTTCTTGTGAACTAAAAACATATTCTTGAATAAAACTGGGTAGCAGAGACCCTGCATTGAATCGAAAGGCATGCTGGATATTAGGAGACCCTTCTGGCCTTACCACCCACCACACTTACCGACCCTCTACCCCATGATCTAACCCACAAGTCATGTTGATTTTCCCACTATCCCAAAGCCTGTCTTTCTCTCTCAAATTCTGTGCATTTCAACATATTTTTCCTGATACCTGGATATAATTTTAAAATTTCTGTTTGGAAAACTCAGTATGCATTGAATTTTAAATACAGTCAACCCAACAACTGAGTGTGGTCCATGAAAGAAGACCAGCAGAAAATCCGTCAAGCTGACCCCAGCCCAAGTTGCCAGCCCACAGAAGTGTGAGCTAAGTAAATGGCTGTTTTAAGTCACTATGTTTTGGGGTGGATTGTTACACAGCAAAAGATAACTGATTTAGGGTGCCAAACTCAGCTCTATTCCTAACATACTGTGTGATTTTTATAAAATTTATTTAGACTCACTTATTTTATTACTTTCTTCAAATCAAGGAGTTAGATTTTATGATTGCCAAAGTTCTCTCCAGTTTTTTGTTGTAATCTATGATTGTATACACAAAATCTATGATGCAGAAATAACAAAACAAACCAATATTAACAAATACAAAAGAATAATTCATTTTTGGATATATTTTAGTGTCTTTCCACCTTATATTGTCACATTTATCTCCCGTGATAAGACTATATTTGTTATGTCCTGTTTTCACAATTATCACAAGTGCTTATATCAAAATCCTCTAAAACAACTATTTATGTCAAATCTAAGCAATACATTCTTTATACTAAGAAGATGATTTCTGAAATACAAGATGATTTATAACAGATCATCTAGACCCAGTATTGTTCTTCAAAAATGTCTTTCATCAAAATAATATTGTCATAGCCTTAAAGTGCAATTTCTTGAGACTGGGATTTCATAGAGTTAGGCTTTCTCTGGAAAAAGCAATAAACACAGTCAGAACCTAAAATTAGCCTTATTGATAATACAGTAAAATTCCACATTAACTTGTATTTATCAGTGCCCCAAAATTTGGAATCTAAAAAAGGGATTATAGAAAATCTGGGCTGCCAAGGCAGTGAAACCATGTAAATCAGAATTTTCCAAAGTTTCTTCTAAAACACAATAGAGAAAAACAAGATGACCAACTAAAAATATACAAAACCATGCCTTCAGCATAATTAGAAGACAGAAAAAAAATTCAAACTTCAATTTACCTAAACAATAAACAGTGGGGGACTTCCCTGGTGGCATAGTGGTTGAGAATCTGCCTGCCAATGCAGGGGACACAGTTTCGAGCCCTGGTCCGGGAAGATCCCACATGCCTCAGAGCAACTAAGCCCGTTCGCCACAACTGCTGAGGCTGCATTCTAGAGCCTGTGAGCCACGACTACTGAAGCCTGTGCACCTAGAGCCCGTGCTCCGCAACAAGAGAAGCCACCACAATGAGAAGCCCACACACCGCAAGAAGAGTAGCCCCCACTCTCCACAACTAGGGAAAGTCCGTGGACAGCAAAGAAGACCCAATGCAGCCAAAAATAAATAAATTAATTAATTAATTAAAAATAAAATAAGCAATGAAAAATAGAAACCGGTAAATTAAAAATAAATGATGGGGCTTCCCTGGTGGCTCAGTGGTTGAGAGTCCGCCTGGCGATGCAGGGGACGCGGGTTCGTGCCCCGGTCCGGGAAGATCGCACATGCCGCAGAGCGGCTGGGCCCGTGAGCCATGGCCGCTGAGCCTGCACATCCGGAGCCTGTGCTCCACAACGGGAGAGGCCACAACAGTGAGAGGCCCATGTACCGCAAAAATAATAATAATAAAAAATAAATGATGGAAAGCAAAAACCAGTAAATTATCGCTCATACTTCTACCACAAGCTATCATGGAGAAGAAGGGCAATTCTGGAAATACTGTAAAAATAGTGAAAAGGTGAACTTGTCCATGATCACGCTGACTATAGGAAACAGACTTACAAGTGAATATAGGTATGGGAAGAGGCAGTCTTGGAAAGTAATCTTCCTATAGGGAAGAAAAGAATCCAAGCACAAAAGATCTCATATTTTATATTCTATTTACATGAAATGTCCAGAGCACACAAACTATATAGACGGAGAGTAGCTTAGTGATGGTCTAGGGCAAGGGGATGAGATGGAAGGGAATGGGAGGGACCTCTAATGGGGACAGGTTTCTTTTTGAAGGACAAAATGTTCTTAAATCAGATTGTGGTGGTGGTCACACAACCCTGTAACTATAAAAAAAAACCCATTTAATTGTATACTTTAAGTGGGTGAATTACATGGTCTGTGAAATATATCTCAGTAAAGCTGTTTAAAATAAGAAAGAAAGAAAAGGATAGGTGCTTTTGGGGAACCACAAAATAAAGGAAAAAAGAGGCAAGATTGAGGGGAGACTTGGGGATCCTTCAAAACAAAAGAAAATTTAAAACAAAGGACATACAATCCCTCCCCACCTTCATCTTCTAAAAATAAAAATCAACCAGTAAAGACCAACCAAACACACACATACACGCACACACACACAAAGTCAACCAGTAAAAAAACCACGCTTTGCTACATTGAGGAAAGGATGAATCTAGAATGACTCCCAGGTTCTGGCGTGGGCAGGTGAGGGTGGATAGGTGGATACTAGTATCATTCATCCAAACAGGGAAGAAATGTGAGAATGTAGAACTGGGGCTGAAGCTGATATTAGGAAGATGTTGAATGTGTGTGTCCCTGGGACATCTATTTGGAATTCAGGGTTAAATAAATATGGAACTTAAAGAGAAGCAAAACTGGGAATCTTCATGCTACAAGAGTTCAACCATCCATGGAAAGCACTTCTACTAAAGGAAAGGAATATGTTTATAGAAGCAAGTTGAGAACAAACTTCCAGGAAGACCAGAATTTAACTGGTGGTGGAAGTCAACACCAGGGAAAAAAAGAAGGGTTAATTAGGGTGGTCCACGGAGACAAGAGAGATTACTAGCTCTGAATCAAAGTGAGGAGAGAATTTTAGGTAGTACTGATTAGCAACCAGATGCCCCAGAGATATTTACTATTCACTTGTTAACACATAAAGCACACACTAGATACCAAGTACTGCTAAGTACAGAGAGAGCAGGGAAGAAAATAAAGTCTCAGTCCTGGTAGAGTTAACATTCTAGAAGATTTAAAATAAGAAAAATGTCCTTTAGATGTGGCAATGAGTGGGTCATTGGCCACTTTACCTGCAATAAGTTGGGGGTCAGATGATGGAAGAACATGAGTACTTCTCCAAGAAGTTCAACCTCTCCACTGTGAACAAAGAAGAGGCTTGAGCAAAATTACCCATTAGGAAGGATGAAGATGGAGCAGGTAGTGACATCTGTGGTAGACTGAAAGCAGAGAAACGGGGAGGATGGTGAAGCAATGATTCAAACATGCAGTAATAATGGCTTAATCTGGGAAGTTGTAGTAAGAATAGGAAAGAACCTGGTCATGAGAGACCCAAAGTGAAAAGAATGTAAAAATTATTCCAAAGTATCATACCACCTAATGTCCTAGAAATAAGACGTTGAGGGGGGTAGTGGTGATAAACTAAGGCTTAGATGCTCTTGTCCCATGATGTAAATGATAATGTTATTTTCTAGCAGTAATTTAATAATCAGATTAAATTATGTTTTAGAAACTTTAGCATCTGCTTACTTTATTATACTTACTTGTCTTTGCCATTTTATGCCATAATAGTTTATCAGAGAATAGATTTGCTGGATCAAATTTTAATTATTAGTATAATCATTATAAAGTTCCTTTAAGTTTTGTGTTGCTTATAATGGCTACCTAAATTCTGGATTTTACTGGAAAAACTGTTTTAGTTGCTCTTAGAAAAGAGCTAAATAAAAATCATGAACTACTCAAATACTTCATAAAACCCAGTCCTTTCTCTTCTTTCCAAATAAGTATGTGAGTCCAGGCATTTTGCTAACTTTGGTTCTTTGGTTAAGAAAAATACCTAACTTTACCATATTTCAGTGAGTTTTTGGCAATCTTTGTTTTTTGTGACATATTGCACATAACTTGAATAATTTATTATTGTACATTGTCATCAGTTGTCCCTGAAAGAGTTTATTCATTAGTTTATACTCCAGAGATTCCATGAGTTGATTACCGTGAGAAACACTTTAATCAAAGAATATGAATAAATTCACTCAGATATTCTGTCTTCCTATTTAGAATAGATGAATGAAAGATATATTATGATCCATCTTAATGTTATTATACCTTTGAGTAGGAAAATAATGCATTAGGTAGACACTTCACTGGTAAACTATAAGCTCCTTTTAAATTTGAACTTCTATTATTCCAAGGTAGAAAGGTTTCACTAAAACTGTGATTAAGAAAATTTTGATGTTTGGAGGAATATAGTTTATAAAATGCAAACCTATTTTTATTTTATTATTGTGGTAAACAGTAATATGCATTTCTAATTTGATTAATTTAATTTATAGATCTCGGGCACTATTTTAAGTGTACTATATCACTTAACTGTCAAACAACCCAATTAGGGGAATGCTTTATTTCTTTGGTGTGTTCTAAGAAAATATTAATCTAAAATGAAAGTGAAAATGCATAAAAACTGTATCAATTTAATACCAGATTTAGTGGCCTGTTACGGACAGAAATACTTGGGGAAAATATGGTAAGGCAGTATTATGTATTCTACAGTTATACTTTCCTAAATCAACAGCCTCCACTGGAGAATTTTAAATATCAACAACTTCAGATATAGAATCAGAGATACAAGGTTTCAATGAAAACAAACTCTTAAAAATGTTTCAGCTCACACTCCTAATTTTTTTTTTATTTCTTACTTTTTGGGGGGCTGCACTGAATGGTGGGCAGGATATTAGTTTCCCCACCAGGGATCGAACCCATGACCCCTGCAGTGGAAGTGTGGGGTCTTAACCACTGGACCGCCAGGGAAGTCCCACAGTCTCCTAATTTTATTGATATTGAAACAGAGTCTAAGGTTTATGTTGTAGAACTAACACAATTTATTTTAATAATTGAATATTGACAACTAGCACTGGTCAGGGGGGCTTTCACTCAGGTATGACATAAAGTGTAAAGACAAATACTCTGGTTTGCAAAGTACATGTCCTTGCTTTTGTGTATAAACCAATGTAACCACTAGGGTCCGATGGAAGATTCTAAATATCTCAGGATACAAGCAGATATAATAGATAAGATTAAAGAGACATATTTATTTCGACTATTTCAATTTAAAGTTTACAAGCATTCCTATACATGGTCTCAGTGTATATGCCGTTTGAGCCTCTCTACCACAGTCTCTTCTGACAAATAAAATATTCCAAAAGGTTAATCTGTAGAGAAAAGTAGCATAAGGTTCATTTCAAGAAAAAAAAGAAAATAGAAACTTTTAAAATGTAGAATCAAGGGGAAATAATTTTACTTCACGTAATTACAATATAATGCAACTAAAAAGAGCAAATGATTGCCTTAGAAAAGGTAGATCTCCCTTAAAGGAAAAAAGGAACAAACTCTAACATTAGCAGGGTATAACATATAAATTAAGTGTTGTTATCCTATTTTGTAACCTGTGTCTATACAACTACCAAAAGGCCGGCACATAAGTCCTCAATAAATGACAGCTATGATTACTAATGGTTGTATAACTTTCCCAAGTCATTTGACCCTTCCTGGCCTAATGATAATGGTCACTATAGTCCCTTCTAATTCTAAGATTCTAATATTGAATCTGGTTTTCAATAAATCTTACCCACACCTAGAATTCTGTCCATTAGTGTCAAAATTTAGTAGAGGTCACCATCTAGTGGCCTTGAGTTGAATCGTTCTGATATCTGAAAAATGATTTTATCTTTGACAACAGAACATTGATCAATTCACAAAATCTTTTCCAGTTGTAAGAATCATTAAGCTTAGCTATCACTGAAGTAGGCTATGCTGTTCTTGGTACCCTGGAGTATATAGGAGGATGGTTCAGACAATAAGACTTCAGTAAAAATCGTTTTTAGGAAGAATTATATTTAAGGTTCAGAAAACTTTTAATTACAATAATTTAAACAAAGAATAAATATTTCCTATGTGTATCTCATCTCCCGGAAAATCCTATTGGGTCTGTTTTCAGAATATATCCACAATTCAACTTCTCATTATCTACTCTACTACCTCCCTGATGCTCCCAATTTGATCTCAATTATCTGTGCTCATCACTACTCTTCCCCTGGCTCATTCAGCTCCATCCACACTGCCCTGTTTGCCATTCCTTAAACACATCAGCTGTGCTCCCAATTTAGGGCCTTGTGCTTGTGGCAATCTATTCCTGAAACTCTTTTATCAGCCATCTACAAGGGTGACTTCAGGTCTTTGATCACATGTCACCTTCTCATTGAGGCTTACCCTGACGGCCCTATCTAAATTTTATCCTGCCCCACTTCTGATGCCTAACTGCCACCCTTGATTTTCTTTTTTCTTTCTGGATTACTGGAAACTAGACTCAATTGTAGGACAAGTAAAAATCTGGGAGATTTGGAAGTAGTTTTGACCAAAGTCATACTCTGAATATAATTAGTCAACAGTATTGTTAGAGTAGAAGGTAAGTTAAATTATGTTCAGAAGGAACACAGTAGACCATCACTTTCTGTGTGTGATAAACTAACATGTATCAAACCACTGGGACCAATTATAAAATACAGATCGAAAATATGTTTTTAAATCTGGTTGAAGCCATCAGAGGCCTACCCAAACTTTGAGGGAGCAAATTCTAAGAGAAAAGAAAATCTCTCATACAGTGATCTGTAAAGAGAGGCAGAAGAGGCAAAAAACCTGAGTAGAACTCTGCAATCTCAGTAGGCTTAGAAAACAAAGCCTGGATTTCAGGGAATACCAAGGAGGATAGACTCTGGGAAATATTCTAGACTCTGAGTTGGACTTCCAAAGGGCTATTCCCTAAGAGTAATAGCAAATAGGAAAAAAAGTAGATCTCACAAAGATAGAAACACAGTTGACCCTTGAACAACACAGGTTTGAACTGCACAGGTCCACTTATACATAGATTTTTTTTCAATAAATACATATTAGTGGTTTCCTCTGGGGATGATGTAGACAGGGATTGACTAGGAGTGTCATTAGGGAACTTTTGGGTTGGAGATAATGTTCTGTATCTTGATCGGGGTTTGGGTTACTCAGGTGTGTATGTATTTGTCAAAATTCAGCAAATGTTCAGTTATGATCTGTGCACTTCATTTTTGATCATTTTACACATTTCATTGTATGTATGTTTGACCTTAAAAAGAAAAAAAAATATTGAATTCCTGTTAATAAAAAAATGCTGAATTAATTAGGGGGAAGTGTACTGATATCTGCAATTTACTTGGAAATATAAACTAACAGATTGGTAAATAGAATGAATATTATAAAAATGTTAATAGTAGAATCCAGGCGGTAGGTATATGGATGTTCCCTGTAAAATTCTTCAAATTTTTCTGTATATTTGAACACTTTCATAATAAATTTTAGAAAAACATATGAGAGAAGACCATGAACAACTTTAAGTTAACACATTTAGAAATTTACTTCAAATGGGCAAATTCCTAGAAAATACGATTCCTGCCCTAAAGCAATCAAAGAAGCAGTAGAATATCTGAGTAGTCCAATATTGTTAAACAAATTGACTTTTCATTTAAAACCTTCCTATTAAAAGTACTACCTATAATTACACTGGTGAATTTTTTCAAACATTTAAACAATAAACAATGCCACTCTTACACAAATGTTTCCAGATAATAAAAAACAATTCCTACTCTGTTTTAGGAAACCTGCATAACATTGATACCAAAACCTGACAAGGCTATTATAAGAAAAGACGACTATAGGCAAATTTCTCTCATTAATGTAGATGCAGAAGTTCTAAAGTCAGGAACCTATCAAAAAATATATTCTTCTAGGCTCTGCTCCATACCTACTGAATCATAATCTCTGAGCATGGAGTTCAGTGAGAGATGAATCTTCAAACTTCTCTCTATGGAACTGAGATACAGCAGTTTTAAAGAAAAGCATTTGTTATTCAAACTTCCTAAGTAACTGATATAAAGGAAGTAATTAGAAGGCTGTTAATAAGAAATGTCCAAGAGTTTTTAAAATGGAAAGTAAAGATATGAATTTGAAATATAGTCAGTATTTGTTGATATTTGGGAAGAGGAAATATAAAGAACATCTTTGGGGTGCATGGTCAGCAAAGCTTTCTCCCTCCTCAACCTCTCTGGAAACAACTTACTCCCATCTGCTGAGGTAGGTCTCTAAGTGACATATTTTTCCACAGGTTAAAGAATAAAATTTTCAGCTATTAACCAAGGTTTTCTGCCCTTGACTGCACTTGATTGACCAAAAAATCAACTAACGATCCTCCATTTCAATTATCTGGTAGAAGATTAGGGCTGTTATCAAAGATACCCAGAATAAAGAAAAAGTTAATGTTTAGAATTTGTAATAGGATTATTAAATACATAGAATAGATGATAGTCTTGAAAACCAATTGTTTTACTGCAATCACTAGACAACGTGAGACAGAGAAAAGTGTTTTGGTTTTTGTTTGTTTGTTTGTTGCAGTTTCAAAATGCTAAGAGCCTAAAGGACTCAAGAACATACCTTTTTACTATAATGAACTGTATTGGGAAAAATAAACCATGGTCTACAAGTCATGCCCTTGTCAGTTTGGGCTGCCCTTTAAATACCATAGACTGGGTGGCTTAAACAGCAGATGTTTATTTCTCACAGTTCTGGGGTCTAGGAAATCCAAGATCCAGGGGCCAGCGGGATCAGGTTCTGGAGACAACCCACATCCTTGCCTCAGTGCATACACGCAGACAGAGAGACAAAGAGTACTACCTCTTCCTCTTCTTTTAAGGCCATTAACCCCATCATGGCGTCCCCACCCTCTAATTTAACGCAAATTACACCCAAAGGTCTTATCTCCAGATAACACCGCATTGGGGGTTAAGGCTTCAACATATGAACGGTGGAGGAGACATAAACATTCAATCCATAACAAGTAAACTTTCAGAAGCAGTGTAAAGAGGAGATGTTTGGGAGAGAGAAGAAGGGCTATAAACTATGTGACCAGTAAGAGTCCTGGAGAAGGGGCCATCACTCCATCTCTGCCTGTGATGAGCTACAGATTGATTTAGGGAATGCCAGAGAAATTGGTATCCATTCCCAGCTTCTTAGAGGGATCCAGATAGGAAAGATGACAATCCCCTCTGAGAAACTCTGGGTCCCTGAAAGGCAGAGGAGGAATGAGGAAGTGTGGACATTAGTATATCCAGGTCTAGGGGTCTGATATACAGTCCAAATTCCCACAGCTCCAGGGTGATGGGAGAGCATTCAACATTGTTCTGTGTCACTGAGACAGAAGGAAAAGTACGTGAATAAGAGCCAGTAGACCAGAAAGGAAAAATCATGACATTAGCAAATGTTGCACAGACCATACGAGGCAAATTTTATGGTAAGAGTCCTCAGCAGCAGAGACAAGAAAAAAGGACAATTCCCCTAAAGCAGATGAGAAATACACATCCGTAGTCAGCAGAGACCAGAACTTGATTAAGAATAAATGGCCCTCTCCTTCCAATAACATTGATAGTGTATAGCTACCACCACTGTCCCTTTCCAACTTTAGAGAAAAGTCCTAAGGAAGAGGAAAGTGGGGAGACTTGAAGTAAGTAAATTGAAAATAATTATGTTAAATCAGGTCAAACTTTTACAGTGACTTTCAAAACTACACAAATCTTTCTCAAGTCATTCACACTTCTCCACAAATACAGCTTGTGTGTTTTTACTTCTGCATATTTGCTGATAACACTTCTCCTGAACTCCCTGAAATTTCCAACTACACCTTATTTATCTCACTAACACCTGACATATTGACTAATATATAAGGAGTGGTCAGTCAATGCTTCTGAGTAAACTAATGAACTGGATAGATAAACGGATGAAAGGATGAGTTAATAAGTTAATGTAGGAAAAATGAATGACTACAATGTTCTTCCTACAATTGTTTCCCTATTTGAAACTCATCTGATTTATAGGAACAGATAAAGCCTCATTTTTTTTTCTAAGGAGGATTTAGGGACCATTTCTGCCACATTTGTCTTTCTAACTCGTAACGATCATTGCCATTTTAATGTACATTATCTTGTATTATTCCATGACAGTATAGACATATATTTGCATATTTATGGACACATAATCTCTTTCAAGAGTGTAATCTTCTTGAGGACAGACATTATAGTTTTGGTGAGGATTAAATGAGGTGAATAAATGCAAGTTCCTAAGCCAATAAATTCCCCAATTTTTCACAATGCTAGCCAAAAGGGAAAAACACAAGTGGTAAGGCAAGAAGTATAACCAAATGGTTTTCTTTAAGATTCTGAATACCAAAAAATTAACCAAGTTTAACAACACTTGTCTATTTCATTAAAGCAGAGTGCAGCAAACTTTCACAGGTTATGTTTCCTGCTGCTTTCATGGGGGATGTTTGTAGGGACGGGAAATGCATCAAAGAAAGCAAAAGTGAGAAATGCAAGGTGGTGGTCTTCAGCTGTGTTGTCACTCTCAGGCCAACTTTATTGCCCACCTTTGCACAAATTACTGTAATGTTTGCACAACATTTAATAAGGTTTAATGGGTGATCACCAAAAAAATTCAAGCTATCACTATTGGTAATAACCTGGTATCATTATCTTATGTTTCAACATTCATTAAAGTAAATCAGGAAAATTATATTTGGAAAACAACTTTTATACAGCCTAAGTTTGGGAAATTCATATGGTTAAATGTACAAGTTTTGCTTTTCTAAACTCTTCTTTCTCTATTCTCTGAATTCAAAGTGCCAAGCAGACAATTGATTTTGGAAGCAATAGGCAATGTATTGCACTGTACCTTATAAGATTTTCAAATAATATTTTTGCAGAGACAGTGATGTAGATATCAATTTAGATACAAAAAGGAAATAAAAATTTAAAAGATCAACATTTATATTTTAGGAAATTTTTACATTTCATATATTCACATTTACATTTTTGCATTTTACACTTGATATTTTCTTGAACCCCAGAAGAATTAATGTGATCTTTTATATATTTTCCCCATATCATCAAACGTGATAACATTATATCTACTCAACATATTTGTTTGGCTTTGTTAATGCTTATCAAGGTAACACTCCCCTTCCTGGTTTTCATTATTTCCATCTATTTTCTGTTGTATTCACAAAGTAAGATAAAGAAACACTAGGAACTATCTTTGGAACAATAAGTTTGAATTCTTTCTTAAGCATAGATTTCTATATTAAAAAAAATTTTCAGGATTGGCAAATAGACTCCAATTAAACATTCTATTTTTAATTGAGGTTTATTTTATGATTATTATCCGTGTTTTAATCAGTAGATAATGATTTATTTTCCTTAAGTCTTTAAGTAAACCTGAAATTTAACTTTGAATGGCTTGAAAAAAATTGATTTGGCTTTTACAGATTATTTTTTGCAGTAAGAATTACTTTACTTTTGAATAATCTATATAGTTACTTATTTTTGCAATGATGAATTTAGGGTAAACACACGCTATCTATTTTTTAGCGTGTGTTTAGCACATTCACTTTCTCTGTAAAGGAGGACAGCAAACTGTATTGTAAGAAACCTATATAAGTAAGACTCCCACAATTCAAAGATTTATTGTCTATTGGTTTCCACGTAGAATAACTTATTACCAAAGCCATTCTTTACAATATGCAAGTATAATTTACTTTCTTTTTCTTAATTTTTTAATAATTACATTATGATGTTTATTAATATCCCTCATTTTCAGACTTGAAACAAACATAAATGTTGATGGTAAAAAAGAATTAATTAATTCTTTCCATGCAGATTTCTGTGATGGCGGACGACCAGGTAGGTTGTTCAGAGCAGGCAGCATCACTGCTCATTTTTCACCGGATAGTTCCCCAAACGTACCTTGGAATCACAACGAAAAGTCTAAAAGAGTTCTCATTTGTTCGGGACCAGTAAATAGGGCTATCGATCTCTTCATAAACTCCATTATCTCCTTTAAAGTTTTTTTCTGGATTTAACTCAACTTGCCTGATTATTAAATTTATTTATTTTTAAAATTTCCCTGAACCCAAGCATCCGTGTCAGTTTCATGTCTCAGCCCTTCCTCCCTGTATCTCCAGCCTTGGAAGACTCGTGGTTTTGACCTCAGCTCCATCCTGCTGCTGCTAACTGACTAGAAGCCAGGTCTGAACCCAGCCAAAAGCTACTGTTGTATTGTTCCTTTTTTCCCCTTGTTAGGCTTTCTTTATAATGTTATTTGTGGTATTAGTTCCACTTGTTCTATTACAGTTTTTTTGTCTAATTTCATAATATGATTTCTTATTTAATCATGTCATCACACTCCTTCAGTACAGATTTATTATTTAGATTCGCTTTGGAAATTAAAGAATATAACATTGACGATGTAAGTTAAAATCTCTATAGAAATTCTCAGCTTCATTAAAAAAGATACATAATCTATATAACCGTAAGACAAATAAAACTTAATTTTCCAACAAATCAATTATCAATTTCCAAACAGCAATGACTTACAAAATTTTTCTCAGTTTTATTCTTATTGTTTTCTAATTAGCATTTCCTATTATTTTCTCATTATTTTGTAACACCAGCCATAATCTATATGTGTTGCCCAGATTCTCCTTGAACGACTTCATCGCCCACTTTATGGACATTTTATATGAACAAATTTTTTGTAATAAATTTATGAAAACTTTAGGTAATCGATTTACCATAAACAAAATGGCTCAGAGATTTCCAATGTTTCAATAAGTTTTAGGCAGTACATTTCTCTGCATCCTAACTTTAAATTAAAAACAGTTAAAGAAAATCTTACCCCAAAAGTTTTCTGGCCATGGACTCCCTAAACTTGTTGTGTTATTAGCCATGATATCCACAGGAAGAGAAGAGCGAGAAGAAAAGCCAGTATGTCCAAAAGAAGCACTTTGATTTTATGTCTTTGTGGTTCAGCAAGAGAAAAATAATTTTCACACAACCCCTCATATACTTGTGTTTGCATAAAAGGAAATAAGTATATCATGTTTCCTGCTTTTATACTCAAATTAGCAACTGTTTTTCTTATCTTGGAATTCCACACAGTTCCTGAGACACAAAACAATTTCCTTCTCGTCATTTCCTCAGCTGAATTGCTAAGTACCCTCCTTTCCACCATCTCCAAACTGCTTTGGGGATAAGAGGCTCCTTTTCTTGTTCTTTCCTCTTCTCCTACTGATACAGAGTAAGATTCCAAACTCTCAGCTACAGCTGAGATATAAATCTAACTGGGGTTAAACTTACATCGGATAAAGAAATAGACTGCTTTCTAATGTTTGAAAGCTATACTTATATAGTAAGTCGGTGGGGGGGGGAACTCTTCAGAAATCCATATTCTGTTCCAGTACAATTAAGTTTATCTAATACCTATTTTATAACTCAGTTACTTACTAAAATTCTTAATGTCTCTTGCTCTATTTGGGATATTGATTTTGAAAAGTCATTTCTTTATTTCATAAATACCTCTCAAATGTAATTTATATTTAATTTTTTATGAAAATTGGTAGGTAAATATGAGAAAAAACAGTTTCCACACTGAAGGGCCCTACTTAAAGCCAATTAGGGGCAACGTAAATGCAAACATTCAATTACAACAGAATGGTAAGCCCTATAGTAAGCAGTACAATGATAACAGTATGTTTTTCTTCATGGAGGAGTGATGACTTTGGTATTGTGTATGACAGTACGAAAATAATTTTACCAAGTGGAGAAAGAGTAATAAGATAGAAAGAACAACATCAACAAATGTAGAGAATGGACTTGAGGACACGGGGAAGGGGAAGGGGAAGCTGGGACGAAGTGAGAGAGCGGCATGGACATATATACACTAACAAATGTAAAATAGATAGCTAGTGGGAAGCAGCTGCATAGCAGAGGGAGATCACCTTGGTGCTTTGTGTCCCCCTAGAGGGGTGGGATAGGGAGGGTGAGAGGGAGACACAAGAGGGAGGGCATATGGGGATATATATATATATACGTACAGCTGATTCACTTTGTTATGCAGCAGAAACTAACACACCATTGTAAAGCAATTATGCTCCAATAAAGATGTTTAAAAAAAAAGAGAGGAATCATGACAATTCATATTGTGGGTATTCTGGATGACTATAGTGGAAAGTGCACTATGGGAAAGAATTACATGAGACTTCTCAGGAGACATAGATTAGTCAAAATTTCAAGAGTCTTTGTCCGCAAGCTTAACAAGCTTAGCCTGGATCCTCTGAGCATTGGGAAGCCATTGGAAGGAGGAGTAACAGTGCCCACCCGTGCTTAATAAATGCACTAAACTGCGTTCAAGAATCTGGTTTCCTCCATCTTTGATCATTAACTCTTGTGTAACTTGCATTCAGCCTAATTGTCATCACAGCGTGATTTGGTGTGAAGCAGTAAATCATCTTCATGAAGTCTGTAATATATTCCTGAGTAGATCTAGGAAAATCTGAAAAAAAAAACAGAATATGAAGTTGATCACATATAAATTTTTGCCTTCCTAATTCTCTAAATATTAGGTTGTTTCTGCTCATTTTCTTAATTTTGATATATTTACATTATCTTTAAATTCATTGGAAATTAAAATAGAGACACCTAAATGAGAATAGTGGAATATTATGAAAAATTTAGAGATTTCACTGAGCACATATGAAAACTTATCTCTATAATATTCTTGCTAAGGTTTATTTCCATATAATTGAGTAAATAAAAGACTTATCTTTTTGCTTAAGAAAAACAAAAAAAAGGGATTCATATTTTAATATTTATCTTTACTTTTCAATATTTTCGACAGAATTTATAAAAATAGAAAATTAAAAGACTATCTTATTTCTGGAAAAATATAATCTGGATGAAAATATATTGTCATACTTCTAAATTCTTGTGGGATTTGTCAATTATTACATGTATTTTTAAGTACACATTTTGTACTATAGGCTACCTGATTCAATAAATACTAATTTCAAAAATGGATGTATTTTTATAGAGAGTTATATAGAGTGCATTTGGCCTAAAACCACAAACCAGATGAGTGGAGTGGATGAGTCTAGTTTGGTGGAAATGCCTTCTGTGCAGAAGCAGGGCTCACTCCATCTCAGGGCTGGGATACAGGCTGAGACTTCCTTTCATTGTTTAGTGTTTAATCATGCAGATTTTCTCCCAGTTTTCACTTTTGCAGATGTCCAGAAGCCTGTCAAAACCTTGAAGAAAATTTGTTTTCTAGCACTTTGTGACCTAGGAATATTTTTCTTTTCTGTGAACAGCCTGTTGGTAGCATTCGCTCTTATCTGTGCATGTAACTTGCTTGGTAAAGGATTCATATTTTTCCTGGCAGAGATCCATATAAGAGGGTGTTTATGTCTATGTGATTTTCAAATCCCATGATCTGTAATGCCAAAACAGGAAGTTGATTTTTATCTTTCAAAAATGTTAGGTTTGTTCTTCTACTGTTGGTTATTTCACAAGTCAGGTCTTTAGATCTGGATTCTCCAGTAGTCATAAAATACTTCTGGAGGTTTGTTCTTCCCTGTAGAGGCCATCACAAGCCTCCCTCCCTCCCTCCGTGCAGGTCTCTGCATCTTCGCCAGGCACTCCCTACTCACCTTGTCTAAAGCGTTTCCACTTGAGCCACTCTCTCCCTTGACTCGGCATCATCGCTGTCTTCAGAGCACTTATCACTCCCTGACATTATGCTATGCTTGCTTTTGCTTTTTTGGTTGTTTTTGGTCTCTTCCACCAGAAGTTAAGTTCCATGAGGACAGGAACTTTATGGATCTTGCTCATATCTGTAAATCCTGTGGCCAATAGAGTGCTAGCACTTTGTGACCTAGGAATATTTTTCTTTTCTGTGAACAGCTTGTTGGTAGCATTTGCTCTTATCTGTGTATGTAATTTGCTTGGTAAAGGATTCGTATTTTTCCTGGCAGAGATCCATATAAGAGGATCTTATAATAATACAGGCTCTTAATAACAGGCTCATAATATTTATTTAATAAGGGAATGAAATAATTCTAAGGGATCTGAAGGTGAGAGTGTTACTGAAGCAGCCTTGTTTGACGTTCAGCAAGCCAAATGCTGACATCGGCAGCAGAGAAAAGGCTTATTCCCGAAGCAGCCAAGCAAGTAGATGGGAGAACAAATCTCAAATCCACCTCCCCGAAGGTGACGAGCTCCGGATATTTATGGGTGAAGAGTATTGGTCAGCGGTTCAGGGGAAGGTGATTGGAGGCAGGAAAAAGGTGAGGTCATTGCTGCTTTGTGCAAGCATATCTGAGTTCCATGCTTCTTCACGGGACACCTGTTCAGAAAATGGAAGCATTAGCGCGATCTGAGGGTGGAGCTTTTGGTCAAAGTTTCCGTGGAAACGTCATCCGTTGAAACCCAGCGTGGGTCCACTATCAGAGGAGTTATCTAAATGAGTAAAGGAGTCTAATGATATGTCTAAGCTTGGAGGGTATGCAATTTGCAAGAACAATTAAAGTGAGCTCAATCAGTGAAGGTAAGTTACAATTTACTCTTGATTAGACAAGCAAGGTATAGTTTAATGGATCTAAACCCCAGTTTCAAAAGTATTTTGGACATCCCAAGTCAGGTTAATAAAAATGCCACTGCCCAAAAACCCAGATTAGAAATCTTTATTAATGGACATTCAGTATATTGAAAGTTTGACTTATAACTTGATACAGAGTCAAGTGATACATAGAAAACTGTCACATTACATAAAACACGTTTGACTTTAAATAAACTTCCTTTTTTAGCTTTATCTTTTAAAACTATCATGGGTTTTGCCTTCCCCATATTAAATTGATCCAAACAATTTAGCTAAATTGAGAGTACTTTCAGAACATACATGAATTACCCACAAAAACTGAAATTTTATATCTATCGAAAAAAAATCAAGTTTTTAAAAAGTAACTTGGAGGATAAATTAAAATGTAAACATCTCATTTTAACATATTGATGCTTTTTTTTCTCCTTGTTTTCATGGTATGAGAGTTGGTCTTCTTTTTCCTTTCTTTTTAAACTCATTCCCTTTGGTAGGGGGATGACAAAACTAGAAAAGACCAAAAATAGAGGTCAGGTTATGTGTGTGAAAATCTTACTGCTGGGATTTAAGATTTTACAAACTGCGGTGGAGATAGGGATAATTTCCTGGGACTGGGGTAGTGGTGGTGGTATTTCTTTCTAAGTAATATGTCTTTATGAATGTCTTTTTGAGGCTATGGTAAAAGATGATCACATTAGAGAGAGAAGTCCACTCTGAGATAAACACTGAGAAGCAGAGGTAGAGCCTCAGGGTCAGAGCCCTGGACCTCATGTTCATCCTGAGGATGGCTGTCAGCACCTACTGCTCAATCACCTGCAAACTGGACAAGAAGAAGAAATTATCCTGCAAAAGGAAATTCGCTCACCTTGCCTCTGACTCAGGCAGGTGGGGAAAGAAAATAAAACTCCACTGAGAATTCCTCATCAAAATCCTGTGCCCGAGTGTGTGAGGGACCTGAATTTACGGTACCAACAAACATCAAGTTGAAAATGTAAAGTATTTAGCTGTATTAGCACTAACCAGCACACCAAGAGAAAGCAAGCTTTCTAAAGGAACACACTTTAAACCAAGATCTCAAAGAATTCCCAGAAATTCTTCTAGAAACAAGGGCTTATAAAAAAAAATCAATAAGCACACCTGGTAAGCGGAATGCCCCGTCCACACCCTAATCCCTGGAACCTGTGAATGTCATATTACAGGCAAAAGAGACTTTGCAGATGCGATTAAGGGAGATTATCTTGGATCATGTGAGTGGGCCCCATGTGATCACATAAACTCTTATAAGCAGAGAACTTTCTCTGCTTAGAGTCAGAGAGATGTGATGGAAAAGAGGCAGTAGAGATGCAGCCAAGAGGAAGTCAGAGAGATACCAGACTAGTATGGATTTATCACGCTGCTGCTTATTCTAAAATGTAAGCGTCAGGAACCAGAGAGGCTTCTAGAAGCCAAGGGCAGCGCTCGCTGACAGCCAGCAAAGAAATGGGGAGCTCAGTCCTACAATCTCAAAGGACTGAATTCAGCCAACAACCTGAATGAGCTTGAAAGGAGATTCTCCCCCAAAGCCTCCCGTTAGGGATGCAGGTCTTCTGACATCTTGATTTTAGTCTTATAAGGCCTGGAGCAGAGAAATCAGCTAAAGCACACTGTGGCCAGATTTCCGACCCAAGCAAACAGATTATTTCCAAAGTAAGTCAATTCCTCTAAAAGCTGAACTGCAGTGGTAACAGTGGAAACCAGAGACAATGCAATCATATCTTCAAAGTTCTGAGAGAAAAAATTAACCCGTCTACCTAGGCAACTGAGTATACAATGAAGCCATTTTTCAAAGATAAAAGTAAAATACACCCATTTTCAGGAAAACAATAATTGAGTGATTTTTATTATCCTAAGAATTACCAAAGACTTAAGGTCAGAAAGAAGGAAAATTATTTTAGAGAGCAAATTGGATGTAAAAAACTGGCAAGTGTGTGGATCAATCCAAAAGTTTATATTATGAAAACGAAAACAATAAATTCTAATTGTTGGACTAAACAGATCAAGACAGAACTAAAATCCTGTAGGAAAGTACAACCTATAAGTAAAAGGTACAAAATGAGCTAAAATATTCAGGTGCTTTAATTGTCCAAAAAGGGGATAAAGATACTGATGATTAATTATAGTCTAAAGAGAAGAATGAAACTTTCTTAACCTGAGATGTAGTATGAATTAAAAACAAATTCAGTAAACATTATAAACTTGAAGAAATATTAAACCATTCCCTTTATAATTCCTTTAAAACGTTCCCTTAAGAAACAAGACAAATCTGACCACTTTTATAATTTCCATTCCACATGGGACTGCACAGCCTTGCCAGGACAATAAGAAAAAGAAATAAATATACAATGGGAAGATAGAAATGAAATTATCATTTTTCTTACAATCTATGTATGATTGTCTATATTACCACAAACTATAAAACATACAAAAGAAAGAAGTTATTAATAGCAACAAAATACAGAAAAGAAGAAAAATATAACAAATTGTGCAAGATTCATATGGAAAATGATAACATTTTATTGAAGGATGTGAAGGAAGACTTTTAAAATGTGATATAATATATTCATGGATAGGAACACTCAATACTGAAAAGATATCAATTATTTTCAATATACATATATTTTTCAGACATATAGTTTTTTAATTCCTAAATAAATCCTAAGAGCATTCTTTAATAAATTTAGCAAGCTGATTCTAAAATATATATGAAAGACCAAAGGGCCAAAAATAGCCAAGACACTTAAGAAGAAGAATTAGCGTAGGAGACTTATAAACACATTGTGACGTACTATAATGTATTGTACCCAGTACAGTATAGTTTTGACTCAGGGGTAAAATAACAGACAAATTACGCAGCATCGAGAATCCAGAAATGGATTCGGGATAAATAGAGGATCCATAAATGGATCCCAGGTAAATAGAGAATCCAGAAATGGATCCTGGAGTTATGACAGCAACAATGGAGAAAGATGGTTTGTTCAGAAAACTGCGCTGTCGTACAACTGAATAACCACATAGGAAGAAAATGAATCCCAAATTTGTACCATACAAAAATAAGAGTTCTAGATAGGTACTTTTAGAAAACAAAGTAGGACTTGTTAAACAAAATGTACCAAAAACACAAACCTAAGAGAAAAGGTTGACTAAATGGAATATGTTAGAATCAAGAATTTATGTCCATTAAAAAAAGTCAGAAAGAAAATGAAAATACAAACCACAAACTGGTGTAGAAACTTAATCGATTTTGTATATTTGTATATTTTGTATATTGATCCAGCAAACTTTTGTAAGGTTCTTATTATTTCTAATAATTTGTCAATAGATTTCAGAATTTTGCAAATAGACAATCACTCTATCTACAAATAATTATAGTTTTATTTTTTATTTCCAAAGACATTGTAGTATATAATAGAATGTTACATGTCAGGTGCAAGATGCAATAACTCTTCCTATCCCTTCAAAGGAATATCCCAGCCATAGGTCACTCTGTGGGAAGATTGAAAGAAATTGCTGCTGTATAACTCTTCCCATGCCATTATAGTTTCTATCCTCAAGAGGTCATAGACTCCACTGTATTTGATAGACTCTGGGTCTAAGACTGGCTCAGGTCTGGAATCTGATTGTCATTTTTCAATAGCAGCTATCAGCCAAGAGAATTAACTGTTAAACTATGAAAAGCAATAAGAGTTTGGTAATTTTACTGAATAAAACACCAACACACTAACAATCAGCGATTTTCTTATATATCTTAAATAAACAATAGAAAATGTAGTAGAATATAGTCATCTTAATGAGAAAAACTATAAAATAGTTAAGGATACACTAACAGGAAATGTACAATATCTATATCAAGAAAACTATAAAATCAAATTTGTTCATAAAAGAAAATATTTGGAAAGAAACACCACACTCTTGGAGTAGGAAGACCATGAAACGTAAAGATATCAGCATCTTCCAGTACATTCTATACTATACCAAATATTCATTTGCAATATCTACTTTAAAAGATCTTATTAACAAGATTTATTTTATTACCTTTATTTTATTGGATATGGATCCAATAAAATAAATGGAATTATTTAACTGATCTTATTAAGGACATTTAGGCTGTTCCCAAGTTTTTTGCTAATTCAAAAATTTTTTCAACAAAAATATTGCATTTTATGGTCACAATCTATGCTGCAGTGAACTGTAGATATATTTCTAGGAAGTGGATTTTAAAGAGAAGTTCATGTGTCTACATAGGTATTCATTTGTACATTCTTATACATTTACTCTTCTGTGTATTATTTTATTGGGTGAAATAAAGTCCCAGTATGCTATGTAACTGGGTATGTGTAGGTGATTAAATGCCGACCAATTAGGTGTGAATGGAGGTGAGAAGGGTCACATCTCAACCCTGTTGTTAGGGGTAAGTGCCCTCTGTTTCCCCATTTTTCCTTTCTTCTTGCTGAAATGCAGAGGATATGGAAGTTGCTGGAGCAGACACCCAGGACCAGGAGATGAACAACACAGTCAGGAATGTGAACCCAAGAAAAGGACCTGCATCTCTCATAACTGGAGCTACCATACAGCCTGCATCACCTACCTGCATTTTTACATGAACAGCACATTCAAATCTCTGCATGCCTGTCACGTTGAGAAGAAACCCAATGAGGTCTGAAGGATGCAGTAGAGCTGCATCACTGACTTTATCTCACCCACAGGAATAGTTCACTTTGTTTGATATGATCATTGTTAATAGTGAGGGTCCTACAGCCTAGACATATTTTAATAAGAAAACTAATTTCGCATGGCATGACTTGCTTTTATCGCAATAATACAGGCTCCTACAAGGATCAGTGTTCATTCTTGAGCGCTCCCCAAGTCACTCATTCAAAAACTCATTCTAAAACCTATTAGGAGTGATGGCAAATATTTAAAATTTTTGGAACCAATTTCTTTCTTTTTAAAAATAAAAACTTTTGTATTCTCTATGGCTCTCTAAAGCTACATGTGATAAGTTGATATTCAAATTCCCACTATGCTCGAATCCAGCAAAAAGGTGGAACAAATCATTGTTACCTGCAAGTTGGATGAATCTTGAGGGAATTGCAAGGACATGAGCACACCCACACACGCACACACACACACGAATGCATGTAAAACTGGGGACATCTAAATAAGATCAATGGGTTCTACCAATGTCAGTATCCTGGTTGTGATGTTGTACCATGGCTTTGCGAGATGTTTCCATTGGCAGATACTTGGTGAAGGGTACAAGGGATCCCTCTTTATGATTTCTTACAACTGCATGTGAGTCTACAATGACACCAACATGAAAATTTTTAAAAAAAGGAAAGAAAGAAAAGGAAGGGAGTGTAGGAAAAGGAATGGAGCATACATACAACAAAGAGGAATACACAGTTGGATTTAGAAAAAACTTTGTGAAATATTGAAATGAGCTATGGAGTGGTGACTAATGAAATAGGACAGGAGGCACAGGACGAGGTCTCTAGGGATCAAGTCTATCCCGCCAAACTTCAGAGAATCTTGGGACATGAAAATGCCAGGTTTGAGTAAAAGTATGAGAGATGTGGGAATGAAAATATGTTGATTGACTGTAAATATGTTTATTGTGCAGTCCACTGCCTATTTCCCCCAAACCCCCAATCTAAGAAAAACACCTGACAGCCAGATCACCAGGTATTCTCCATTGCACCTCCCAACCCCCACTCCTCCATCACCGCTCCCCCCTCCTCCCTTCTGCAAAAAGTGGTTTTCTTTCTAAAGAGATTCTATGAAGTTTCTGGGGAAAACTAGAGCACTTAGTCTAGTAGTTCATGTTCCAGAGCAAAGCACGTGAACTCTAGCATTTACGGGATGTCACAGAACTACAGCCATCCTGTTACCCGAAAACAGGGTTCGCCTCTTGTGGGTTTCAGGCAAAAAGACACAATCAAGCCAAAGAGCAGGAGAAGGAGGGATTTATTACTTGCAGCAAGTAAGGAGAACACCGGGCATCTTTCCCAAAGCAGTGTCTCCCCAAACAGCAAAATTGGGGAAGTTTTAAGCTGAGTACATACATATTCATGAAAGGGCTTGGGCCATGGACAGAGTCCAAGCTTTAGTTGAAGTCATGAGGGTTAGAAAAGGTCAACAACATCATCCCTTAGGTTCCAGTTGATCTGGTGGTTGAGCGTTTTCAGGCTGATCATTACCACTGAAACAGAAGTGGGAGCCTTTACAACTGATATATTATCTTTGCTCTAGTTACTTCTCTTGCCTGATATTAGTCATTTGATTCTGCATTCTTCTGATCCCTTAAGATCATTAATTACTGAGATCTGTTCAAGGGCAAGGATTGTGGCCAGGCTGAGATCACAAAACGGCTTAGGCTAAAACTGGCTTCTCTTCTGTCAAGAAGACCATACCTGTTTCTCTTTCTCCAGGGACCCCCTGCCCTGTCTGCTTACAATCTCCCCATCTACTCATAGTCAAGCAAAGGCCTTATCTGTAAAATGGAGATTCTAATATCAGGCACATCCAGTTATGGTAAAAATTAAATAAGAGAATGGATATGAACATAACTTCACAAAATGTGATAGGCTACACAAAGTTGGGTTAATAAAGAAAAAGCATAACTGTACAAAGTGTGATAGGCTATGCAAGTTTTGGCAAATAAAAATTTGGCAAGGTTTGGTGTTAAATCTGTTAAATTAACTTAACAAGGACGCCATTAGACTCGGGGGGCTTTAATGCCATAGTAACCTATACAAGCAAACCAAAACCTAAGCTTGAAATGTCTCAAGGTTAAGAAATCAGAACCTAAGAACAGTCAATCACGAACAGCCAATCACGAACAGCCAACAGTGCTTTTCCAAATAAGGTAAATGCTTAAGTTTAGCCAATGGAATAATTTCCTTGCTTGGCTTCCACCTCTTCTCGGTAAAATCTTTCCCCTAGCCCTTATGGGTTGAGCGAGGGTCTCCCAACCTCTCTGGTTTGGCCCCGCCCAATTCCAACAGATTTTTTCCTCAACTAGCTCTTAAAAAGTTTAATATGCCTCAGTTTCTCTTTTAACAAATAGGAGGAAAGAACACAATGGAGAGCAATGCTGAAGACTGTGGGTGGGAGTGGGGTGTGGTGTAGAGATAATTAACACACTACTTGCTGCAGGTTCGTCTTCGCAGCCAAGCCCCACCCTCTGCCCCTTCTGCCCTGGTTCAAGTTTTAGCTTGGTCACAAAGCAGTCGGTGGTTTACATTCCACTGGGACCCACAGTCAGAAGACCAGCTGCCCAAATTCCTTCTGTTCCTGTCTGCCATGACATCAAGGCAGTTGCTAAAGTTACATCCAGGAAGCTCATTCCTACTCTCAAATAATTGGAACATGGAAAATGGCTCTACGGAGGGAAGGAGGTAAGAATTCCCTTTTCTTTTCCCCTTCTATAATCTCCTCCTCCCAGCCCCCAGGCCCTGCTCTAGACTTTTTGTCAACATTCAGGTACTTAAAGGAATCACTTTATGACCTTGGCCAAGTCATTTAACTACAATGAGGTTTTTCCCTAACGTGTAAAATGAGATTCAACAATTTAACCCGGAAGTCCACATACCTAAACTCTGTTTGCCCTAAAAGTTTATTTTACATGACAGTCAGTTGTCCGAGGCCAAAAGGGTTGTACAATGGAATACCCAGAAAACAAGAGAGCTTCAATTTTTTCTTTCAAATCATTTCTAACTTGATAGATTAGAAATTTAATTTCCTCTTTCCTATCATGTATAGCAGGTGTTTTACTTCTTCGGTTGTTTGACGATTGATTTCTTTCTTTCATTTCTTCCACTCTTTCCTAGGTCTCTGAACTTAAATATTTTCATGTGTTAATTGAGGTGATTATAATACTCATCCCAAAACTAACAAATGAGTTAATGAAAGGACTCTTATAAAGCATTTAGATCCTGAGGTCAATCTATGGTAACTATAGTGCCTGACCTATACAAACCCTATTCCTAATGTCTTAAAAAATGACTTGGATTAGAAAATCTCTAAGAGCTATTCTAGGTTTTATTTTAGCTAATTTTATGGTGATTATTTCCTAATTATAGGGACATTATTATAAGTTCTCATTTTTTAAATGTCATGCTATTAATCGAGAAGATATAAAATAAAGTTAAACTGAAGCAGTAGTAGTGGATTTTAACAGGACTAAAATGGGTCTATTCAATATCTAAATATATATTTTAGTAGAAATTATATTTATATAAAATAACAAAAAATACATGACTAGTAGAAATGGAAAAGGAAAACAGTAATACAATGGTAATATTTTGGGGGGAAAATTAAATTTTGAACATAATTTATTGTTGTTTCTTACATGTAAGAGCATGATTTTATGATTTTGAATAACTTAAAATAAATTTAACCTTGAAGAAGTGTACTTAATAAATGAGAAAGATAGTTTGTGTTATCCCATAGGTGGAAAAAATACCTCCGTCACGTTTATTTGTTTCAAGGGAATTCATGACACAGAAGCTTATGGCTAACCAGCTCAAATGAATTGTCCAGATATAAAAATATTCTCAACAGTGTTCTCCACCAAAAGTACTTTTTGGTTATAAATAAAATGTGTCTAAGCTTTGAAATGGTGTTATTATATTAAGAGAAATACAATACTCTAAATAACTAATTTTTTTTCCTCTAACTTTTGCTTCCACGAGCTTTTTTCCTTATCTCTTACAGGTCATTAAAATTTTGAAAACAAAAAGCAGGCTAACACTGGAGTAGTTGTTTTTAAGTTTTATTAAATGCTCATTTCCTCTTACTTAGTTCACACCCTAACAGAAGAATTCCAGGGGAAGAGACAGTAGAGAAATGTCCTTGAAAATCTATGTATAGTCAGTGGAATTGTATTCCCCTGTGAATGATTATTTTTCTTAATCACACACAGTTTACACTAGTGGATACCAAATGCCTATATATTCACAGTTCTCAATGCCCAAATACTTTCATTTTGTAACTGAGATTGTGTTATACACTACAAAGTACAAACTTTTCCTTGAAACAACTCTGGTTTATTCATTACTATAACCTGAATAAATTGGCCCTTATCAAAATAATGTTAGATGTATTATATGTAGGCAATAGATAAACTCCCCAAAAGATAATTATAATCTCTTTTGAATAAAAGAGTTCATTTATTAAAGGAACCTTTAGAGAATTATTTTTGGTAAAATGGTGATTCATTTTATAATACAGAAGAATCAAACAATAAATGATATTTTAAAAACAAGGTAGATCTGTATTATGTGGGTCCACATTTTATCTTTACATAATTGTTTTTATTTATTTCAAACAGATTTCATTGTATGTTTTAGTTTGTTAAAAAGATATACTTTGTGAAGAATATCTTTAAAAAAATTTATGTGAATAACATCCCCAGTTCATTTTGAGCGTTTTTTTTAATGTTTTGATACATAAATTATATGACACAGGGATGGTACCCACAATGTAGACTATGTAACCTCACCCTCTTTGTATCTTAAATACTAAATGCATGCGTACAAAGCATATAGAGAGCAATAAATGATTCTATGGAGTAAAGAAAAGAAATATTCTGTGAATCAGTGGTGTTAAAAGAAGACCTTTACGTTACACATTGAAGCTAATTAAGTCCCAATTAAAGAAAAGAGTGTTAAGTTTTTAACATTCATTGAAAAGAAGCTAAGCAAGGGCAAAGATATATGGTGATGCCATAATATTGCTCTTAGAAATTAATATTTAAAAATAATTTCCACTGACACCCATTACCATGATCATAATCAAAGACTCAAATAATTTCTTTTGCCCTTCTCACAGTGATTTCAGAGTGGCTAAATGGAACAGAAAGACCTAAAATTAGGCAAGCAATGCTGTAAAACTACTACAACAGGAAAAAATTGGAGGAATGCTTGTACATTCTATAGCCACCCTATCCAATGTGGTAGCCACATTTGTCTATTTAAAACCAAAAATAAATGAACTAAGATGAAATTTAATTATAAATTCAGTTTATCAGTCACACTAGCCACATTTCATGTGCTCAAGCTACATGTGGCTAGTAGCTGCCATATTAGGCACCATGGATACAGATTTCCATCATTACCGAAAGCTTTATTGGACTGTGCTGTCCTACAATTACCAGATTTGGAAAAAACTTCCAAAATCCACTAAATTTGGATTATTTTTAAATGTCTTTGGGGTTATTCAAATTTTATAAAGTACTGATGAGATAGTAGAAATATGCTTCTACTATTTAGGTTTCTACTAAACCTAGTTTTAAAAGGTTATATAACCTCATGAGAAGAACACAAAATTTGGTCTCAGATAATTCTGGGTTCTAATCCTACCTCTGCTGAGTGACCTTGGATGTATTATTTTTAGTTTCTGAGACCTTGTTCATTTATTTGCATAATGTAACGCTTACCTCCTAAGAAGTTTATTAATATTAGAAATAATGTATGGAAAGTGATTCCTACAGTACCTGAGACATAGTAGGTATTCAATTATGGTAGTTATCATTTTTGTCAATTAACAAGCAGGAAGAGAGTAAAGCTGTTAATGGTTATACACAAAAACCATGCCTTTGAATAAGGTGTGAGGTTTTATTTGCTAGAAAAAGTGTCTTATGAGTGCCTTAGTTTATTTCAGAAGCTTAGCACCAAAAATGTTTGGAATCGTGGTAATCACAGGACAGGGAGGAAATGACCACGCCAGGACAGGAAAATATATAAGCACAAAGGAATCAGTGAGTCAGGAAGAGGATAATGAGAAAATGAACTGGTATGAAGGGGAAAAGGAGAGATGATAAAAGAAGAAAGATACAGATATACAGGGTAGAAAAGGAAAAACTAATCTCAGATGAAGTTCCTCCTGGAAATGTACCAGAGAGGAGTGTGAAGCATAATGACATAATCAAATAAGGAAGGAAAAATCATTTCTCACTACAAGACTATGAGGAAACAGCTTTCCTATAAAATTATTTTTCTTGTGCTAAAGAGGCAAATATGTCTAAAAGATTCAAGAGAAACAAGGAGGCAAAACTGCTGAAGAACATCTATTCCTGGTGTGCTTTACAACCTTAAACAAGTCACTCTAAACTGATATGCCACTGTTTTGTGATACACAAAATCCATTCGGTGGACTAGTTGATATTTATCCCCTCCAGATTCAGTATGTAATACGTATGGTGAGGACTTTGGCTCTGACAACCAAAACGTACATTCTCTGAGATCGTCGTTCATCAGAAAGAGGCATCCCAGTAAAGACGCAAGGTCCATCTGCCAGAGGAGCGTGCGTGAAGGATAACACAGAAATGGAGAACAGAATTGTTACAAGTCAATGTGGCCAAACCTTCCATAGTAGAGAATAATGGAGTCAACAAGATAAAATTTCAGCCCTAGGGAAAGATCTCGGGCATTGTTTGTATATTCCATGGGGAAAATATCAAGTGCTTGAAATTAACCAGGACATTGGGAGAGACAGGATGTTTGGAAGAGGAAGCAAATCACCTCTTTCATAGAAAACTGGGGCTTTTTAACACCCAGAAGTAATATAAATATATTGGATAAAACAAGAAGCAAGGCGAGGAGCTTAGAAAATTGTGAGATAGCCCTGAGGCCTCAGACTCAGGAATCAATTTCCATTTGATTCAAAAAGCAAAGTCAGACAATATAAAGACAATAACAAAACCTATTATTATTATTCAACATATGTATCTGAATACCTAGATTGACCCTAAATAGTGTTAGGTACTGGGGATGCAATGATGAACAAAACAATCATAATCCCAGCCCTTTAAACTTAAAAACAGTCTATGTCTAGGAGTAGGTAGTTCGATGGGACTTCCCTGGCGGTCCGGTGGTTAGGACTTCCACTGCCAGGGGCCACGTTGGAACCCTGGTGGGGGAACTAAGATCCCACATGCTGCCTGGCACAGCCAGAATAAAAGAAAAAAAACAAAAATAAAAATAGGTAATTCTTTTTCAGGCGTAATTTACACTGTTAATTTAATAAATACATATATTCATATTGATAAGGGCATTAATTTAGGAAAGTCAGCTATGTTAAGGGTCTATTGTGAAACCTTATCCACCATCTGATTAAGTACTGCCAGGAGTAGATGAAACTCACCAGAAGATGGCAATACATAACTCCGTATCTCTCTGCCATTAAATTTGCTGCAGCCAAAAGATTAGAGATTGCTTATAGCCAGCCTAAAACACCTCTATTGCGAATAATCCTTTTCATGTTAGTCATGTGCATTAGGCATGCCATGTATATTTTGTTTTTTGCTTTTTTTAAAAAATTGGGTTGTTTGCTTGTTTCATTGAGTTTTGAGATACGAATCCTTTTTTAAAAAAATTATTTATTTATTTATTTGGTTGAACCGGGTCTTAGTTGCGGCAGGTGGGCTCCTCAGTTGTGGCATGTGAACTCTTAGTTGCGTCTAGAATGTGGGATCTAGTTCCCTGACCAGGGATCGAACCCAGGCCCCCTGCATTGGGAGCTCAGAGTCTTATCCACTGCGCCACCAGGGCACCATCCACTGGGCCACCCCCCTATGTATATTTTGATCACCAGGCCGTATGGGCCTTGTCAGATTTATAGGTTTTATTGATGACCAGGTAGCTAAAAAGTCCAGTGCTATAAAAATCTCAGATCTGGAGGCCCATAGGACGACATCTCTTTCATGTCCTGGTCCTCCTCATCCTGTTCTATTTTCAACAATGTACACAGCAAGATTTATGAATATAAAGTCGAATCATCTTATCAAAATTAGCTGTATTTTACATTTGCATTTTTTTTTTTTTAAAATTAAAAAAAACCCACGCTGGCATGTGGGATCTTAATTCCCAGACCAGGGATTGAACCTGTGCCCCCTGCAGTGGAAGTGTGTAGTCTTAACTACTGGACCACCAGGGAAGTCCCTCTAATTTTACATTTGAATCAACATGTAATCAATATAAAAATTATTAATTAAATATATTACATTTTTGGACTGTCTTTAAATACTGTTTGTATTTCACACTTAAAGGGCAAATCAGTTCAGATTAGGCATATTTCAAAAGCTCAATAGCAACATGTAGCTAGTAGCTACTGTGTTGGACAGAAAAGCTCTAACCATGCCAATGGAAAGGCTGAGATCCACAGAGTGGTTAAAAAAGAACTTACTGGCTGACAGTTTCCTTAAAAAGTTAAAAATATACCTACAAAATGACAAAAAAAAATTCTGTTCTTAGGTATTTACCCAAGAGTAAAGGAAATAGCCATCCACTCAAAGACTTATACAAGAATATTCCCAGCAGCTTTATTTGTAATTACTCAAACTGGAAACAACCCAGAGGTCTATCAGTGGCTGAATGGATAACCAAATTGTTTCATAATCATATAATAGCATGCTACTCAACAATAAAGAGGAAAAACTTATTGATATAAGCGACAATATGAATGAATCTCAAAAATCACTGTGCTTTGTAAAAGAAGCCCAGCAATTAAAAGGATACATCTTATATGATTCCATTTCGACAAAATTCTATAAAACGCAAACTAATCCATCATGACTGAAAGTAGAACAACGGTTGCCTGGGGGGGAAAGATGGATTACCAAGGGGCACAAGGAATTTCTGAAGGGTAATGAAAATATTTTTTTACCTTGATTGTTAAGAAGAATATATATAGACATATGTCAAAACTGATAAAAATGAACACTTTAAATGTGATGTTTATCATATTTTGAGGAAGTTTAATAAAAAATAAGTAATAAAACTAGAAATAAACAACATACCAGAAATCAAAGTACCCTTCCATGTGATGATTTGAATGCTCTCTTAAACAATGATTCTGTCAGAGAAAAAAATCTATGTGACAATTGCAGAAATTGAGAGAACAATAGTTTCTACAGAAACAATAACTACCACTGGACTTAACCAGAGCATGAAGTTCTTACTCTGAAAACTGGAAACTGAGAGAAAAAATAACTAAGTGTTTGCTCTGTCTTTCCTGAACAAACTGTATGCCTGGGTAACTCCAACTGAGGAAGCAGAGGCTTTCCAACTGCTAAATGTAGAAGAAATGATCAAGTGTTTTTCTTTGTTTTTTTTTAATCACCATTTTGCAATGCTTAGTGAAATAATTAATCAAACGACGGTCATCATTGAGTAAACCCATCAAAAGATAGGTTTAAAGGGAACATTAAAATAAAAGTATCAGGTTTGGTCCTCTGAGCCCACCAGTCATTTTTTTTTTTTTTGATGGTTTCCAGGTAATTTATTATTTTTTTAATTTTATTTTTATTTATTTATTTTTTTAACATCTTTATTGGGGTATAATTGCTTTACAATGGTGTGTTAGTTTCTGCTTTATAACAAAGTGAATCAGTTATACATATACATATGTTCCCATATCTCTTCCCTCTTGCGTCTTCCTCCCTCTCACCCTCCCTATCCCACCCCTCTAGGTGGTCACAAAGCACCAAGCTGATCTCCCTGTGCTATGCGTGAGCCCACCAGTCGTTTTAAACTTCACAAAAAGAATAGCCAGACACCATGTGTCTCATTATATGAGGTGATGTCAAGCACGCAGCAGCACAGATGAAAAATTTGTAACGTGAAGGTGTTCCTGAACTTAATCAGAACTTTGGACCCAATTTCCATTTGCGTGAACTATGACTATGAAGAAGCAAAGAGATAAATTCAGAATGTCAGGCATTATGCAAGACAATTGACCCAGTTTCAGTAAGAGGTAAATGGTAGGAGAAATCCAGAGGGAGGAGCAGGGCAATTGCTCCAGCTATAAATATACTTAAGAAATTCAACAATTAAATGCATTGCGTGGACCCTGTTTGAATCCTGAGTTTAAAAAAAAAGAAAAGAAAGTCACTGTAAAAAAAGCATTTCACAACCAATTATGAACATTTAATTACAGATTGCATATTAGATGCATCAAAGAATTGTTAATTTTGTCACTGATAACAATACTACAGTTGTGTTAAAAAATACCATATTTTTAAGAGATGTATACTGAAGTATGTAAGGGTGCAATAATTTGATACCTAAGATTTGCCTTAAAATACTTTATCAAAGGAAAACACGTTTAAAATTTGGATAAAGCAAAATCTTGAAGATTGTTAAAATTAGGTCATTGGGCGTTCTCTCTACTTTTGTATTTGTTTAAAATTTTTTTCATGACAAAATGTACCAAGCCACACAGAGTATCTTGTTAATATCACATGAGAAGAAGCATCTGGCTCAAGACAGCAAGTAGCACACTTATTTGCCTCTCATCCATCTGACATTCCAATGAAATAAAAAAAATAGAAGCATGAAAAAGGAATAACCACAAAATGAGACAGATAAGAGGAGAGTATCTTTAGTATAAAAGCGGTGCCAAGGCATTTCTGGAAGACTGAAGGGTGTATGTTAATGAATGAAGTCAGCAAAGAAAGCCATAACCGAGAGAATACCCTACGTGGATGATTTCTGTAAACAAGGTACCCAATAGGGATTCCTGCCTCAAAGTCAGAGAAGTAAGCAGAGCAGGAATGGGAAGTAGTGTTGAAAAGGGGACGTTCATTAAAGATCTGTATATAGGGCTTCCCTGGTGTGGCGCAGTGGTTGAGAGTCCGCCTGCCGATGCAGGGGACGCGGGTTCGTGCCCCGGTACGGAAAGATCCCACATGCCGCGGAGCGGCTGGGCCCGTGAGCCATGGCCGCTGAGCCTGCGCGTCCAGAGCCTGTGCTCGGCAACGGGAGAGGCCACAACAGTGAGAGGCCCGCGTACCGCAAAAAAAAAAAAAAAAAGATCTGTATGTAGGACAAAGATACCAGGAGGCCGTCCTAGACCTCCATCCCACCTCGTGCCAACACAGGTAGCCTAACTAGGGTGACTGTTGGTCCCAATTTGCCTAGGACTAAAGTGGCGGGATGTGGGGAGGGGAGAAAAGAGGAGAAGCAAAGTTTATGACTCTTCCTAAAGAATTTTAATGAACTTTCCGAAAGAAACTAAGGCTTTCAGTGTCAATGGTTATGCCCAAGAAAGCAAAATTCTCCTCAGTCTGGTAACTGAGCAACTTGCAAGTGGACAATCATTCAGCAAGAGTGCCTGTTAGATGATACACAGCCCACCTTGCCCACACAGAACTCCCAGTCAGATGATTAATCAGGAAAAATGGTAGCAAGAGTAAAGGACATTTACATACAATAGAAAGAAAACTCACACCAAGTATCTTGTCCTCTTTCTTTTTTTAAAAAAATAAATTTATTTTTTTATTTATTTATATTTTTGGCTGCATTGTGTCTTCGTTGCTGCGCATGGGCTTTCTCTAGTTGCGGTGAGTGGGGACTACTCTTTGATGCAGTGCACGGGCTTCTCATTGTGGTGGCTTCTCTTGTTGCGGAGCACGGGCTCTAGGCACCCGGGCTTCAGTAGTTCTGGCTCATGGGCTCAGTAGTTGTGGCTCACAGGCTCTAGAGCATAGACTCAGTAGTTGTGGTGCACGGGCTTAGTTGCTCTGCAGCATGTGGGATCTCTGGGACCAGGGATTGAACCCGTGTCCCCTGCATTGGCAGGCAGATTCTTAACCACTGCACCACCAGGGAAGTCCCTTGTCCTTTTTCTTAAATGCAAACTGATACCCAAGGATTGCCAGTTATATGAGAAGAATTGGCAGTATAAAGAAGAACCAATTTTGTTCTTTTTTTAAAAAAAAAAAATATTTATTTATTTATTTATTTTTGGCTGCATTGGGTCTTCGTTGCTGCATGCGGGCTTTCTCTAGTTGCAGTGAGTGGGGGCTACTCTTCGTTGTGGTGTGTGGGCTTCTCATTGCAGTGGCTTCTCTTGTTGCAGAGCACAGGTTCTAGACGCGCAGGCTTCAGTAGTTGTGGCATGCAGGCTCAGTAGTTCTGGCTCGTGGGCTCTAGAGCACAGGCCCAGTAGTTGTGGCACAGGGGCTTAGCTGCTCCACGGCATGTGGGATCTTCCCGGACGAGGGCTCGAACCTGTGTCCCCTGCATTGGCAGGTGGATTCCCAACCACTGCGCCACCAGGGAAGCCCAATTTTGTTCTTTTTATGGCTGAGTAATATTCCATTGTACAAATGTACCACATCTTCCTTATCCATTCATCTGTCAATGGACATTTAGGTTGCTTCCATTTCCTGGCTATTGTAAATAGTGGTGCAATGAACATTGGGGTGCATGTGTCTTTCTGAATTATGGTTTTCTCAGGGTATATGCCCAGTAGTGGGATTGCTGGGTCATATGGTAGTTCTATTTTTAGTTTTTTAAGAAACCTCCATTCTGTTCTCCATAGTGGCTGTATCAGTTTACATTCCCACCAACAGTGCTAGAGGGTTCCATTTTCTCCACACCCTCTCCAGCATTTATTGTTTGTAGATTTTTTGATCATGGCCATTCTGACCGGTGTGAGGGGATACCTCATTGTAGTTTTGATCTGCATCTCTCTAATAATTAGTGATGTTGAGCATCTCTTCATATGCCTCTCGGCCATCTGTATGTCTTCTTTGGAGAAATGTCTATTTAGATCTCCTGCCCTTTTTTTGATTGGGTTGTTTGAGTGAAGTAAGCCAGAAAGAGAAACACAAATATCATATATTAATGCATATATGTAGAATCTGGAAAAAAGGTACAGATGAACCTATTTGTAAAGCAGAAGTGGAGACACAGATGTAGAGAACAAACATGTGGATACCAGCGGGGGAAAGGGGGAGGGTGGGATGAATTTGGAGATTGGAATTGACATATACTGGGTATGAAATAGATAACTAATGAGGACCTGCTGTATGGCATGGGGAACTCTACTCGGTGCTCTGTGGTGACCTGGATGGGAGGGAAATCCAAAAGGGGGGGGATATGTGTACACATATGGCTGGTTCACATCGCTGTGCAGCAGGAACTAGCACATCATTCTAAAGCAACTATACCCCAATAAAAAATAAATAAATATTTTTAAAAAAGAAGAGCCAACACAAGTAAACAAGCAAAATTGTACTTAGAGAAGACAGATAATTCAGGAAGCCAGATTAATATTCTGCGAGAGATTTGAGAAATTATTACATCCATAAATAAAACCAGAATGCTATAAAAAGCATCATATAAGAAAGAATGCTTAAAGATTAAAATTATGATTGCTGAAATAAAAATTAAAGACCAAAACTTGTCATATAATCTTCTAGAATGTATATTTAAAAGAGATTTCAAAAAAATGAGAGCTGAGGTAAGAGATGCAGAGGGCCACTTAGAAGGTCTAATATTCAATGCATATTCTCCCAGCAAAAGAACGAAGATAAGGTGGAAGTGAAATTTTTAAGTAAAAAGTAGAAGAGAATGTCTCAGCTGTAAGAAAAACACAATTAAAAAAAAAATCTAGCCATAACTAAATACATCACCCTATGAAATTTCATAATATTAAGGTAAAAGGAAAGATTTTAAATGCTATTTGAAAGAGAAAATAACACCTGCAAACAAAAGAGACTCAAATTAAGAATCAACTTTATCAGATTTCTCTTTCATGGCATCAATACCTGTAAGCTAATCAATTTCAAAATTCTTCTGGGAAATGACATATAGGAAGAACAATTTTCTATAGGAAGAAAAATTTAGGTGTATTTGGCAGAAACAGAATTCAAATGGCCAACATGGGGATTCACAGCCTCTTAATTAATTTTCACACCCAAACCACTTTGCAAACTCTGAGTCTTTAGACCGAGGGGGCAAATGGGTTTCTTTAAGGAAGGGCCTTGTAAACTGACCATAGATGAAAACAGTGAATCTTTCCCTGAGGCTTCTTCGGAGAATCTGAGGCTATGTAGCAGGATTGCTGGAAAAAGGGAAATACTCAGTTCTTCAAGAAGTGATGGGATTCTGTCCTGTTTCTGGGAGACCCGGAAACACCTAGTCCATTGTCACAGTAGAGACTTGTGGAGTCTGTGACAGTCTTGTCCAAGTCTGTCTTCTAGAATTGGATGGATATAAGGTAGTTCTCTCTCCTGTATACGTTTAAGACCTTTCCTAATAACATATTTAAACCCACAAACATTATCCCATAGTTATTATCCTAGTAAATGTCCAGTGTGGAAACAGAAACAATTAGTACAAGATTGGTCTCTAAATTAGCTCCCTGATATACGGAGTAAGGTCCATTCTGGAAGAAAAGGCAGACCGGAAACCCCTGGAATTGAATTGTTCCCCCTTACCCTCCACCTTCCTCCAAGAGAGGAAACGATATGCAGTGCCACATACCTGGGTCACTGTCGAGGTAAGTACCACCATAGGAGGATTAAGAGGTGCAAGCCTAGTGTGATTCTTACCATATTCTTATTAACGTATCCGTTTTAGCTGAGCAAAAGCCAGATGGGTTAGAAAGAATAACAGTAGATTATAGCACCTTTAATCAAGCAGTGAAAGCAATTATGGCTGCATTTCCAGATATGGTATCTGTGCTGGAGCAAATAAAAACAGCCCTTGGTACTTGGTATGAAGTTCCTGGCCTGGCAATTTTTCCTATTTTCAAGGAAAATTAGAAGCAACTTGCATTTATGTGGCAGAGGCCAAAGTAAACATTTAATAGATTATATCCATTCTCCCACTATCATAATGTAGTCCAGGAGCATCAATCATTTCAATATTCCACAGAACATCACATCAATCCATTACATTGTTGACATTATTTTAATAGGACTTGGTGAGCAGGAAGTAGTAAGCGCCCTAAATTCTTTAGTAATATGTATTAACTCCTCAAAGATGGCAGATAAATGTTCTAGATGTTTAAGAACCTGCCGCACAGGTTAAGTTTCTAGAGGTCCAGTGATAGGAGGCAATCAGAATATCTCTTCCAGAGTAAGAGACGTGTTGCTGTACCTTGCCCAGCCCACCATGGGGCAGGTTGTGCAATACTGAGTCTCCTTGGATTTTGGGGTTTTTTTAAGCTAATGAATGGATTTAATGAGGGTGATGGGAATCTTGTTTCTCGCTGTTGGAGGAAGGATTTACACACATGGAAAGATGGGACATGGGAATGAATGTGGGGCTATTATCAGTGGGTGAGTGTCCTGGTGCAGCTGTAACAAAACACCCCAAACTGGGGGCTTAAACAACAGATATTTATCCTCCCCCAGTCCTGGAGACCAGAAGTCTGAGATCAAGGTGTCTCAGGGCCCCGCTCCCTCCAGAGGCTCCAGGGGAGGGTCCTTCCTGCCTCTTCCATCTTCCGGGGGCTCCGGGCATCCCTGGGCTTGTGGCCACATCCCTCCCATCTCTGCCTCCATCTTCACACGGCTTCTCCTCTGTGTCTCTCCTCCTCTGAGTGCAGGCTGAGGTCTTTACGTCCCCCATAAGTGCGGGTAAAGGTGCCGTTCTCTGAGCCTCTCCTGAAAAAGACACTTGTTTCTGTGCTTACAATGCGTCTGACACCAAGGAGGGGTGGTTTCCACATGGACAGCTTCTCGGATTCCGCATGGACGGTAGCTGGTGTCCCAGCATCAGTGCTGGCACTGACTTCCCCAGGGTTAGCGCAGACCCCGCAGGGTGAGGGCTCAGCCCCACAGGACTGGCCCCGCTTCAGCCAAACGTTAGAGACTCACAGGTAAGGTATGGGGTGAGGGGCTCCCCTGCCCTCTCCAGGCAAATGTCACCCTGCCAGCACCGCCATGTGTTCACCGTCCAGAAGTCTCCTTGGATTTTAGAGATGATCCGCACCACATTTGGTCAAGACGCTCCGGCCCATTTACCACCACCCATAAAGCTGATTGTTTTAAGTAGGGCTCAGGGGAAGAAAAGGCTCTGAAGCAGGTCCAGGCTGTGGCGGCGGCCTGACCCTTGGGCCTTATGATGCAGTGGGTAATAGAAGTATCTGGAAAGACACAGATTCTGTGTGGAGCCTCTGAAAAGCCCCAGTCAAGAGAATGGCAGTGCAGACCCTTAGGATTTGGGAGTAAGGTCATACTCTCTTCTACCAACAACCATTCTTGACTGGGAAAGAATTTTCTTGGTCCTGATAGAAACTAAACACCTGCCCATGGAACCAGAGGTATACGAGATGGAATAGTGTCTCCCCAAATTCCTGGAACCTCGGAATATGACCTTATTTAGGAATAGGGTCATGGTAGATGTAATTAGTTAAGATGAGGTTATTCTGAAGCATGGTGGGCCCTTAACCAAATATGACTGATGTCCTTATAACAAGAGAAGAGACACAAATACAGACACACTGGGAGAATACCATGTGACAACAGAGGTAGAAATTGGAGTGATGTGTAAGCCAAGGAATGCCAAAGATTGTCAGCAACCCCAGAACCTAAGAGAAAGTCATGGAACAGGTTCTTCCCTAAAGGTTTTCAGGGAACGTGGCCCTGGCAACATGTTGATTTGGAACTTCTAGCCTCCAGACTGAGAGAGAATAAATTTCTGTTGTTTTAAGACACCCAGTTTGTGGGTATTTTGTTACTTCAGCTCTAGGAAACTAACACAACAAGTGACTGCACAGTCTGCGTTACATACCTTGAACTGGGTATTATATATATCTAATCGTCACTGGGAGAATTTTTGCTTAAAGTGCTCACAACCTTACCCACTGTGGGTTTGAAGGTCCCATGGCCTAGAAGAGGAGTGAGTCCACCAGGAAACATGGTTGTGATTCCAATGAATTGGAAATTGATACTCTCCACTGGCCATTGCAGGCTCCTTGGGCTTCTGCAAGAGGAAGAAAGAAAAGGGTTTCCCTACTGAACACCAATTCCAGGGGCAATTGTGTTGCTATTATTCAATGAGACATGAAGAGTTATGATTGGAACCTAGGGGATTTACTGGGATGCCTTGTGTATTCCCTTACCTAGTAGTGCTAAATTGAGCACTGCAGGAATGCATTAAAGACAATACCACCAAGAGCTCCTATTCTTCAGAATGAAGGTTTGGGTCATCCCATCAGGCAAAAATCTATCCAGCTGAGGTGCCGGCAGAGGGAAACCACTTAGGTTTGATGGTCGTGGTAGCTGTGTTTCCTAAGGTTTCTCTTCCCCACTTTTATTCTCCAGGACCTTTTTATGAAAAACATGAGTCTGGCTAAAATTTTAGGTTTTGGAGGAATATGACTGACTTGTCATTCCCCCGCAAAGATACAATAGACGATGGGATACTTGATTCATTTGTGCATATTGAGAGGAGATTTCGACTATTGACAGGGAAACCTGAGTGTTGAGACTGTGAAAAATTCATTAAAAATACACTAACAAAGTAACAAGGAAATTCTTAACGCCAGGGAAACCAAGGAACTGTACTGGGAATGATGAATAGTCACAGCTTAATCTGTGGTTCAACTGTGAATTTCACTCACATGGCCATAATATCGTAAATTCTGGATGTATATCAAAGTAGAATTATGATTAAAATCTATTAGGAACATGGAGGACAGGAAGTGTATGTGTGTACAAGAGAGGTAGAGAGGAGTATTGGAATAGGTTTAAAAGCTTGTCTTCCATGGTGAAAAGTCAACAGATAATGCCTAATATATCAAAATCAAGAATTAGCAATATAAGCATGTTATTTAAAGATAAATACAAATTAAACATAGCTATAAGTGTTTCAACTTGATGGTTCTGGGGAGGCAAAAATAAAAGGAAGTAATACTTCTGAGGATTTGAGTTTTGTTTTTGTTTTGCTTTCAGTAACAAAGGAGAAGATAAATGCATCTTCAGATTGTAGGGTGATTTGGGTGGTTACTTTCACATTTGATGGAATCAAATATCCTGGCTGAATCGGGTGCAGTATCATAGTAATTACTCTTTATTGGCGTTTGACACTGCAAATTTTCTTTCCATAAGCACAACAATATTTATTTGCACACTTAATTTTTAATTTGCTAAGTGTTAATAGGTTGGCATATATTTTTGTGCAATTCCAAAAAGTTAGAATTCTTTGTAAGATGTATTACCAATGTTAATTTCTAATTGTAAATTCCTATATAATAGGGGTAGAAGTGGTTAGATTGTCTTACAAATGAAGTTGAAGCTTATTTATTATTTTTTATCTTCAGCACCTGACAAACAGTATGTAAACTAAGAAATACTTCTGTCTGTCTACTATGATCAGAGTTTTCTCAATATAATGAGAAGGTATTTTTACCCAGATGCAACAGTTTTTAATTTTTGTTTTTTGTTTGGTGGCAGGGATCTCATTTTTCACTCTATTAGCATGACACTTCTTCCCTAGAGTTGCCTATAGATCGTTCCATTTTGTCAACTTCAGATAGCAAAGTCAGCAGGATATCTCATCAGCCATCATTGACTCCTCTCTCTTGGCCTCTGTATTCAATCAATTGCTCAGTCATTGTAGCTTTTACCTAGGAAATGTCTTTCATACCCATCTTCATTTCCTTTCCATTGTGATTACCTTCGTTCAGATCCCAATTTCCTCCCACTTAGAAACTTAAAATTGTATCCTTGCCTCTGTTTTCATACCCCTCTGTTATGGACTGAATTGTATCTCCCCAAAATTCATATGTTGAAGCCCTAGTCAATGGGACTATATTTGGAGATACAACCTTTAAAGAAGTAATGAAGGTTAAATGAGGTCACAAGAGTGGGTCCCTAATTCAATATGACTGATGTCCTTATAAGAAGAGGAGGAGACACCAAGGATGAGTGTGCATGTGAAGACACAGCAAGAAGGCAGCTGTCTGCAAGCCAAGGAAAGAGGTTTCAGTAGAAACCAACCCTGCTGGCAGCTTAATCTTGGATTTCCAGCCTCCAAGGCTATGAGAAAATGTGTTTCTGTTGTTTAAGCCACACAGTCTGTGGAGTTCTGTTATGGAAGCCTCAGCAGACTAAGATGTCTTCACAAAGATGGTTGGTAATGCTTTTTAAACTGCAGCACTCATACTGTTACTCTCTTCCTCCCAAAGTGTCAATGACTGCCCAGAGGGATTTCTCACCCTGGTCTTTAAAGGCATCCTTCCTGGATTTACCTTTCACCATCCCCATGTTTCAAAAAAACATGACTCCTCACCATTTCTACACACACCAAATAATTTTTTACTTCCATGGCTTTCACAGTCTGAGCTTCTCTATCTGGGAATGCACTTCTTTTCTCCAACTTCAGTAACAGTCAGAAGTAGGAGAAACCCTGTCCAAAGAAGTCCCAGCGAGCCACCTCTATGATATATATAGTGACCAGACTGAATGCACCACCAGAATGTCATTAGAGCAGAAGCCGAGGCAGCAGAGGCTGTGGAAGCCCCAGAAGGACAAAAATGCCTTCTGTAGTTTATTGTTGACCTTCAGGTCTTGTTAGCACTCGAGTCTTTGAGAGCAATAAGCCTCAGGGTCTTAACTTGCTTGGCTTCCAGTCACGTAATATGCTTTACTCTCCAGTTGGATTGATCCCAGCCTCACCTCTGAGATTCTCAGCCCTGGCTTAGCGGAGACAATACAAAGAGCATTAGGACAATAGCTGAATATCTAAGCATCAAATTGGTTATGATGTTGCTCTAGCTCCAGCCTGGGTGTCCTAGCGATGTGTTTGATTCTCTGTAACTAGATCTCTTTCAGAACCAATGAATTGCTTCTTTGTTCCATGATCAAGTTGCTGCCCGATACTCAAAGTCCACTAGAGTCAAAATGATCATGATTCATGTTTCTAGGCATCCTGAGGCCTCCCTGACTAAAACTGTGTTGATCACCTGGTGTAGATCTGCCAATCACTTTTTCCTCAGCCATTCTTGCCTCACCTTAACTCACTCTGGATCTTATCCTGGGTTAAGAAACTTTGTTATTCTATCCATCCCAACTGGCCCAGAGTTTCACTTGTTAATTGCTCCAGGAGAATGGCCCACTTCCAATTTCAGACCTGTTAGAACTCATGTTTTCATGGAATCCTTTGGAAACACTCAGCTGGTCTTAATGACATTTCTCTCAGTGAGCTATATCCAGTCTGTCAATAAATCTTAAAATCTCTCACTTCAAAGTACATTCAGAATCTAATCACTTCTCACCACCCACACTGTCAACATGCTGCTCCAGGCTACAATCATCTCTCACCTCTTCTGTTGCAGTGGCCTCCTAATTTGTTTTTCTGCTTTTGCCTTTGATAATTCAGGCTATTCTCAACACAGTAGCCAGAGTTTTCCTAAAATACAAGTTACATCATGCCATTCTTATGCTCAGGACTGTCCAGTGAATTCCTCTATCAACCAGAGTGACAACAAAGTTCCCAAAATGCCTAACCAGGACTAAAGGATCTGTCCTCCACTACTGCTCAGCGTTTCTCTGAGCTCATCTCCTATGGCTCTCCCCATCACTCGCTGCACTCCAGCTACTCCAGCTTCCTACCTATTCCTCAAATAGAACAAGTTTTCAACCTCAGGGCCTTTGTACTTGCTCTCTCCTCTCCCTGGGATGCTTTTCCCGGTCATACTATTACTTCTTGATTTACTTCCTTTAAGACTTTTCTCAGAAGTTACATTCTCAGTGCTGTTTTTCCTGACCACCCTAACTAAAATTTCAGCCATTTACTGGGCACAACTTTTATCTTTTCTCTGTTTTATATTTTTCTCCATAGCATCTATCATTATCCAATATAGTTTATATTTGTGTATATATTGTCTCCTTCCCCCTCTAGAAGATAAGATGATAAGATAAGATAAGAAGATAAGATAAGATAAGAAGCAAAGATGTCTCCTGTTTTGTTCACTGCTTTAATTAGCACAAAGAACATTGCCTGGCCTATACATAGTAGGCACTCAGTAAATATTGAATGAATGAATGAATGAATGAATATTCTGAACCCTAACTCTGCTTATCTTCCTGGATTTTGAGTCTTGCCTTTTCTGGTCTTACTATCATTCTATGCTTGTGTCCCTGTCATGCCACATGAAGGCTGGAGAGGAATCTGAGGGCTCTGGTTCTGCGCCTGGAGAGGAAAATTAATTTTTATGTCCATTGTAGGTCCTGTTGGTTGCCAGATTTATCTTAGAACATAAGCAGAGGAATCACAAAACTGTGCTCAAAAAAATTCAGGAGGTAAAAACTTTGGAATTTAACAGATCCTACTGTCAAGAAGTTCCCCCTCTATTTAATCTAAATATTTCATGCTGAAAGTAACTTCCTTTTCTCTTATTTTATGTTCAAGAAAGATAGGTAATAGCAGGTCTCTCTCATTCACATGATAATCTTTCATGTGCAGAATATTTTTGTCTAGGAAGCTTTCCTAGAAGTCATGCAATATGTCTCATCAATTAGCTAATATTCTTGATGTAGTTGTTGATATATATGATGACAATAAATATGGTTACTTAAGAAAAATAGTTGGTCCATGCTTCTAGTCATTGGGGTAGGAGAATTCTCATATGCATATAATGTGATATTGTATGTATTTTTAAGAGGCTTTGTCTTTTTTTTGGAAAGTGCTTCCTTAAGTATCTTAGGAGTCCTTAGTAAGATTAGTGAGTAAAATACTTCTGGTCTATAGGGAACATTGGCTGGCTGTCTCCTCAGGATGTGTTAACCCCTTCCACTTTCCTCACAGTACCCAAAGTTTGATTCAGATACTGTGCAGAGTATGAGCCATTTGTCCTCCCACCTCTATTCTCTGCCCCTTTCCATTGTGCACCCTGCCCTGGAAGGCTGACCAGTATGGGCCACATCAACAGACCTCCTGCACCCTCAGTGCTGTTTAGGTTTGGACAATGGGAAGCCCGAGTAGAAACAGGAGAAGACAAGGATATCAGAGTACTAGTTCCCCTAGGTCCTTCTCAACCTCCTCTGAAGTTGCCTGTGTTCCTAATGGCTCACTGCTCCTTTCAACACACTATCTCTCCACAAGACTCTTCTTCCAGGTTCCCTCCCCTCTTCCTTTGGTCCCAGGGTCAGTAATGGCTCTGCTGCTGCTCTCTCCAAGTTCCTGTGCTAGGCCTTATGGTTCTACAACACCCCTTTGTTCTTTGGCCTTTTGAATAAAACAAAAACAAAAGCAAAAACAAATACACCTCACTTCAAATTATCCTAATCTAGAGTGTGACTTCTGATTCTTTTGGGGACTCTGACGAATACAGATATCTATAGTTTGTTCATGTAGACCATTGGCTTTGGGAAAATATTTTGTCAAGTTTAATACCCAGGATGGGTCCTGGTTGGCTAAATGAGGACATTTTATTCTTCTTGGCCACAGAAGTTGGTTAAGATGAGGATGTTGGGCACATAACCTAAGCTAGTCCATCTGGGGTAAGTTTTAGAACGCTTGCATTGCACTTCTAGACACAAGTACTTTCTTTTCTAATCAGTGAACCAAGACGTAGGTAGCTAGTCTACAACCACTAGGGCAATCAGCCTTAGAGTGAAGCCAACATGTGAGCAGCAGAAGAGAGAAAAAGAAAGAAACCAAAGCCTTGATGGAAACTTTGGGTGAATCCTGAAACCTACTTTTCGAACTTTCACAAGCTAATAAATCTTCTTTATGAGTTTTGCCAGTTTCAGCTGGCTTTTCTGCTGCTTGTATCATAATGATTCTGAACTGAAACATGGTCACATATAAACTTGATTTTGATGATTTCTCACAAACTTTTCAGCTGGAAATAGGTATGGGTAGTGAAATAAACCAGGAAGAAGAAATTCACAAATAACTCTCTGTTTTCCTTTCTCAGAGGCTTCTTGGAGTATTTCCAAGGGGCCAGTAAAACTGTGTTCCACTGAGCTCATTCAGCCAGTCTGGAACACTCTTCCTAGGAATCCAATTAAGAAGTTCTTCAATCCACATGATCTCTTGCACTGCAAACCCAGCTACAACCTGATGTCATTACTGGCACAGTTATTTTGTAAACAAAGGGTCAATTCAAAACAGTATTTAGGAAAGTCATTACCCAAAGTGAGGCAGAATGGAGGCGGCCTATGAAATGAATTTTTAAAGTATCCAGAAAATGTTAATACCTTCTGAAAAAGAGATAAATAAGGATAGATCATTTTAATATAAGACAAAGAAGAAAGAAGACTCCAATATGCCTAGGCTGCAACACAAACCCAAGGGAAATAGGACAAGAGCACAAAGTCGAAGTGAATTTATCAGGGGATTCAGAGATGTCTACTTATCAGAAGCCACGTCAGGCATAAAACTATATATCCAAACAGAGCCAAAAGCAGTGACAGAAGTGTTTGGAGTAGTTGCAAAATTGTGAACCAAAAAGAAAAGATAGAATGAAGAGTTGAAAAGAAAGAAAAACATCATTTTCTACCCCTTTGCATCATGAAGCATGGGATTATCCTGAGTTAATGGCCCACTGAGGTTCCAGATATCCTGGAGATTTGGATAACCACTTTCTAATGGGTTTGATAATAATGTAACAGTATAATTGATGATTTGTAGAATTTCATAAGGTACAGTGAGATTGATAAATTATTCATTAGTTTATTCAACAAATGTTTATTGAGTACATTCTATACATCTGTTTTAAATGCTAGGAATCTAAGAGTGAACAAACAGACAAAAATATCTGCCTTTGTGGAGCTTACATTCTAGGGGTAGATAGAAAAACTAGATTAGTAAGTAAACACATACACAATGTTGGTGTTAAGTGCTGGAGGAAAAAAATAAAGTGGAAAGAAGGATAGAAATTTTGAAGTAGAGTGGAGGGGATTTAAAAATCTAATATAGGGCATCCAAGAAAGACTTAGAAGGTGATATTTGATAAAAGACCTGAAAAAAGTTAGGGAGTAAGCCCTGTGAGTACTTTTCAGAGTAGAATTTCTCAGCAGAAGGAATGTTACCTGAAAGGGCCCTGGGGCAGCAGCTTGCCTGGTCCCCTTAAGGAGCATCAAGGAGTAAGTGCATGTGGCTGCCGGGCAGGCAGTGAAGGGAAGAGTTGTAGTTGAGACTAGAGGGCTAACAGGGTCTTAGGGGCAAATCACATAGGGGCTTATAGATCATAAAGGCACTTCAGTCTTCGTTCTAAGTAAGATGGAACGTTATTGGGGGATTTTGAACAAAGGTGTGGAAGTACCTGATTCGTGCTGTAATAAGATTTATCTGGCTGTTATATTGAGATTAGCCCGAAGTTAAGAGGTGATGGTCCAGGTAGTAGCAGTGGAACTGATGAATAATGGATTTTAGGTACATTTTTTGTAACCTAGAGAAAACTTCAAGAGTATTACATAGACCTCCCATACTCTTCAAGCAGACTCATTGATCGTTTACATTTTGCCTCATTTACTTCCTATGAATATTCTTCTTTATCTTTCATCATATTATTTTTTCGGAACCATTTGAGAGTATGTTGGATACGCCATGCTCTAGTACTATTACATATTTCAGACCTTATTTACTAAGAACAAGGACATTCTATAGATATACTTTAAAGAAGGAATTGACATATTTGTTAATTGACAGAAGGTGAGAAATGAGAAAAAGAATTAAGTGTGACACCAAGGCTTTAGCTTGAGCAACTAACTGAGAAGGATGGAGTTATCATTAACTAATGTGAGGAAGGCAGAAAGAGGGGCAGGTTTGAAAGGAAAGATGGAAAGATGGCAAATTTCGTTTTGGACATATTTTATTTGGGATACGTTTTTTTTTGTTGTTGTTGTTGTTTTGCGGTACGTGGGCCGCTCACTGTTGCGGCCTCTCCCGTTGCGGAGCACAGGCTCCAGACGCGCAGGCTCAGCGGCCATGGCTCACGGGCCCAGCCGCTCCGCTGCATGTGGGATTCTCCCGGCCCAGGGCACGAACCCACATCCCCTGCATCGGCAGGCGGAGTCTCAACCACCGTGCCACCAGGGAAGCTCTGGGATACGTTTTAAACTTTAGAACCAGTGGATATCTTAAGTAGACAATTGGATATTCAAGTCTGGAGTTCAGGAGAGAGGTCTGAGCTAAAGATTTCAGTTCGGGAGTTCATAGTATATACATAATATTTAACACTATGAAATCGAGTAAGATCACCTAGGAATTCGTGCAGCTGGAAAACAGAAAAGCTCCAAAGTTGGAGCTTGTGGTCTTCCAAAGACTAGAGGTTGAGGAGGTGAGAAGGAAGTAGCAGAGAAGACCAAGAAGGGGAATTCCCTGGTGGTCCAGTGTTTAGGACTCTGGGCTTTCCCTGCCGAGGGCCCGGGTTTGATCCCTGGTCAGGGAACTAAGATCCCACAGCTGCACAGCTCCTCCACCACCACCACCACCCCCCCCCCAAAAAAAAAAAGAATACCAAGAAGCCAAGAAGGAGTAGCCAAAGTAGCATTAAAGCAAGGGAAGTGTGTGTGTGGTGGGTTCAGAAGGCAAGTGACAAAGCACTTTAAAGAGGAGAGAAAAAATAAAATTTGTCAAGTTGTTCTAATAGGTCAAGATAAGTACAAAGACCACCATTTAATTTAGCAAAGAAGTCACTGGTAACCCAGACAAGGTAGGTGCTGTGAGCTTAGAAGCAAGTGGGAGGAGAGAAATGGCCAACAGTGAGTACAGCCAACACTTTCAAGAAGTTGTCTTGAAAATAAGGAAAGAAATGGGTGGTATTTGGTTCTCAGATGGTGATCAAGAGAAATTTTTTTTTTTTTTAGTATGAGGTAAATAGCAGAATGTTCCCATACTGTTGGGAATAAACTAGTAAAGAGAAAAGAAATAAATGATTCTGGGAGGAGAGGAAAATACTGTTGGCAGGAAGGATGGATTGAGTAAATAAGTGGAGGAATTAGCCTTAGCTAGGAGCTTGAAGAGCTCTTTTGTAGCAATAGCAGACAAGTTTGAATATTACATAAGGCACTGATGCAAATAGTGCAGATGTTAGTGGAAGCTTATGGAAATTTTCTTGATTGCTTAAGATGTGCAAGAGAAATAAGAAGAAAAGTTGGCAGTTGAAAATTTAGTGGGGGGAAGGATGCTGGATGTTTGTGGAACCAGGGAAATGTATGAAATTTGTGCAGGAAAGTGGGAGAGTGTGTTGATCAGAGGTGCAGAGTATTCAGGGGCGTTTGATTTAGTGATCATAAATGCAAAGAACAGCTAGCATGATTGGATTTTTCTCCACCCATGCACACCCATGCACTGTGAGTGCACGCACCAAGTAGGCAGAGTTGAATTTAACAAGGTTTGTGGTTTAGTCAAGTGAGGAGGAGAAGGTGAGAGGAAAGGTAGTTCAGGATAAATGCAAGGAGGTGAATTTTAAAGTAAATATGAAATCGAAATCATTTTAAGAGGAATAAATATAAAAGGGGTGGTGGATCGATAGTCACAGAACTGCCATAGATGACTGATGCAGGCTATGCACTATATACACCTAAGGGTACCCCTTCTAAGTGGGTCCCTTTCATATTTGAAACTTGATTTGTATATTTATTACAATAATTATTTGGTGGATGGAACTCTTGTTTTATCAAAAACAAATGGCCTTTTATGACATTTGTTGTTTTCTTTCTAATTTTTCAAGCAATACATGTTCATTTCAGATGACTAGAAATACATAAAAAATAAAGTAAAAAAAATTAACAATCATCCATAATCCCTGCTCCCCACATATAACCATAATTAGAATTTTGATGCATTTTGATGCATTTCTTCCCAGTGTCTACATATTTTTAAAATTGAAGTACAATTGACCTACAATACTATGTTAGTTCCAGGTACACAACATAGTGATTCAATATTTCTATGCGTTAAAAATGATCACCTTGATATATCTAGTTACACTATATCCCACACTACGATATTACAATAAAATTGACTATATTTCCCATGCTATACATTTCACCCTTGTGACTCATTTATTTTGTAACTGGAAGTTTGTACCTCTTAATCTCCCTCACTTATTTCATTCATCCCCTAAACTCTCTTTCCTCTGGCAACTACTTATTTGTTCCCTGTATCTATGAGTCTGTTCTGTTATATTTGTTCATTTGTTTTGTTTTTTAGATCCCACATATAAGTGAAACCATACAGTATTTTTCTTTCTTTGTCTGACTTATTTCACTTAGCATAATACCCTCTAGGTCCATTCATGTTGTTGTGAATAGCAGGATGTCATTCTTTTTTATGGCCAGTAATTGTGTATATATATACCACATCTTCTTTATCCATTAAACCATTCACAGACACTTAGGTTGCTTCCATATCTTGGCTCTTGTAAATAATGCTGCAAACATCTTCTCCCATTCAGTAGATGACCTTTTTGTTTTGTTGATAGTTTCCTTCACTGTGCAAAAGCTTTTTAGTTTGATGTAGTCCCATTTTATTTTTGCTTTTGTTTCTCTTGCCTGAGGAGATATATCCCTCCAAATAGTGCTAAGGCCAATGTCAAAGAGCTTACTGCTTTTGTTTTCTTCTAGGAGTTTTATGGTTTCAGGTCTTACATTTAAGTCTTTAACCCATTTTGAGTTTATTTTTGTATATGGTGTGAAAAAGTAGTCCAGTTTGATTCTTTGGCATGTAGCTGTCCAGTTTTCCTCAAACCATTTATTGAAGAGTCTTTTCCCAAATTGTATATCCTTGTCTCTTTTGTCATAGATTAATTGACAATATAAGTGTGGGTTTATTTCTGGGCTCTCTATTCTGTCCCATTGACCTATGGTCTGTTTTTGTGCTAGTACCATCCTGTTTTGTTACTGTAGCTTTGTAGTATAGTTTGAAATCAGGGAGTGTGATATCTCCAGCTTTGTTCTTCTTTTTCAAGATTGTTTTGGCTATTCTGGATCTCTTGTGGTTTCATACAAATTTTAGGATTATTTGTTCTAGTTCTGTGAAAAATGCCATTGGTATTTTGACAGGGATGGCACTGAATCTGTAGATTGCCTTGGGTAGTATGGTTATTTTAACAATATTAAGTCTTCCAATCCATGAACACAGTATATCTTTCCATCTGATTTTTTCATCTTCAATTTCTTTTATCAATGTCATAGAGTTTTCTGAGTACAGGTCTTTTATTTTCTTGGTTAGATTTATTCCTAGGTATTTATTCTTTTTGGTGCAATTGCAAATGGGATTGTTTTCTTAATTTCTCTTTCTAATAGTTCATTGTTAGTGTATAGAAAAACAACAGATTTCTGTTGATTAATTTTGTATCTGCAACTTTACTGAATTCATTGATGGGTTCTAACAGTTTTTTTGGTGGTGTCTTTAGGATTTTCTATATATAGTATCATTGAAACGGAGCAGGGCCCTACGGTCTATTACCCCACGTCCTCAGCCTGTCTTTTGTCTGTGGAAAAACTTTAGCCAAAGAATAATTTTAATCAGAGAAATGAGAAAATACAGAAACAAAGGAAAACAGTCAAAGGAGACCAAATAATAATAATTTAGTCATTAAGCATAGTCAAGGACCTTTAGTTCCTTCTCAAGGGCTATAGATAATATTCTGGGCCGTATCCTGTGAGCTGTCTTATAAATACTGAAACCCCCGCCAGGTGGAAGAAGTTAACTACATGATGACCAGACTGTAGCCATGACGTAAGCTGTCACAGTTCCAAGAACTGGCCTCAAGGAAATGAGAACAAACCGACCCTGGAACTGAAGAGTAACTGTACTTAAAACAATCAAGATGACGCTGATCAGACCACCTCATGATTAATTTCAAGATGACTGTCAGAGCTGATAGTGCTGCTTCTGCACGTAGCCCCCTCCCTCCACCTACAAAAGCTCTTGCCCACTGATTGTCATTCAGGGGGAGTCAGCCTTTGGGCAGGTGTCTGCCCTCCCCCCACCATTGTCGGCATGCAGAATAAAGCAAACTTTCCTTTCCACCAACCCTGCCTCTTTACTGGCTTTTGAGCATCGAGCAGCCAGACACCACTTTCGGTTACATCATGTCATCTGCAAAGAGTGACAGTTTTACTTCTTCAGAAATGGTCTATTATAATAGTCTCCAAAAGAAGGAGTTGAAGCATCTTGAGGAAGGCTCCCTCTCTAATACAAAGGCAACATAAAGGCTGGCAGTGGTTTATCAATGGCTATAAGGTTCTATTCAGCTGAGGGATTATTGGAATTGAAGCAAAAGAATAAGTGGGCTGGAAACAAAAGAGGAGGTGAAGAGTGGAGCATTAACGACTGAGATTATCAGTATCAAATAATTGTTATTATTAATAATGACAAGACCAAGACCATGATCATGGGAGTGGATGGTTAAAGTAGGGGAGAGACAATAGTGGTCTAAGAACAGCTCCTGAAGGAACCATAGGGAGAAAGTGACAAGAAGACTACACTGGGTAGTCAATGATGTCATCTTAAAATTCATCAGCAATGCTAGTTTTGTGTGTGTGTTCTTTTAAAAAATAGTCTTAAAATCCTAACATGTAAAATTCTAAAATAATATCAATATGAGAGTTAAAATAGATTAAAAAGACCTAATGTTTTAAACTGGAGTTACTATGAGTTTTAATTTGAACACATGCTTGCTTTTCTCCCCAAGTCTGTGTTTGTAGTGTATACCGTTCATTGGCAAACAATCTTCACTAACGATCCGTGCTATGCTCTCTCTCTCCCTGTATCTCAGGGGCTGGAAGTCTGAGGATTACCTTTCCCAGGCTCTTTCCTGAGGGTGGGGTGGGGTAGGGTGGATGAAATGTGCGTTCTGCCTATGCTCTCACATGAGATTTGGAAGGCAAATGGGACATAGAGAAATTGTCCCTCCAGCAGCAATGACAGTAGTTCTACAGTGGCTGATACCAAGCTCCATCACCAGGAGTCAGCGCAGAGGCAGCTGTGATGCTGCTCCCCATTTGCGGCAGCATCTTGACCTCTAGGTGGCAGCAGTGAGTTGCTGAGTTCTGAACTGCACCTGCAATGGCAGGTGCAATGACAGCTAAAAGCAACCATACTAACGGTCACCTCTCTAGCATTATCAAAAACTTTGAACACCTAAATCCCTGTTTCACATCCTCAAGTTGTTTTGATTTTTCTTTAATGAATCCTAGATGACATAATATTTCATGCCATGCCTGGGTCCATACCTTCAAAGGTGAGAATCTCAAGTTGGTTAGTTGACCTGCCTGGGTTCACATACAGTGATGATATGATTCCAATGCAAAATAGAATTCCAGAGAGACATGGCAAGTAGTGGAGAAGAAATTAACACCTGAAATTAAGGGCCTACTGAAGACAAGAATTTAGGAGACCAATCTGGCTATTGCTGTGGAATCTTACGGTAGGAAAAAGAACTAGAAGAACTATGATGTGTGTCAGCTACTTCTGACAATGAAGACCATAAAGAAAAGAAAATGACAAGTTCAGAAACTTTACCATCTTGGATCAAGTCATGATCAGAGACCCAGCCAGCTTCTAGGACTCTTACCCTTGCAGCTACAATGTTGACAGAGCCAAAAATCAGACCTAAGGTGTGTTGTTGCAGGTTGCACATTTATAACGTAAGATGAATTCAGAGCCTTGCTGAACCTCTCATGTGAAAGTCATGGCCCTTATTGAGAATTGCAAAAGGGGCATTTTGGAGGATTTGGTTGAATCCTAGTTCTTTGGACCCCAAATCCTCCTGAGCTTTCCTGGCCAGGAGAGGTAAGCCCCTCCTTCCCTGTCTGTCTTTCCTCTCTCGTTAGCAGACTGTGAGAACTCCAGCAGAGGCAATCACCAAGTAAGGGGCTGCCTAACCCAACCAGACCATTACTGACTGCGTCCAGACCATGACGATACAAAGCCCCTTTACCTTGGAAACATAAGAGCCATTTTGTTTAGCTTCCCTGCCCTGTGCATAGAGGTTTGTCTTGAAGGGACTTAAGACTAATGGAGAGAGGTGGAAGAAGAGACGTGCTTGTTGAATTGCACGTGGGCTCATCCCCATGAAGATGCACCTCTGTAAGACTCTGGGCTGCTGCTTTTGATGAATCGACAACATATTTTTAAATGTGGTAAATCTCTGCCATGGTGTTAACACAATTACATAAAAGAGAAAGGACAGACATATAAAAGATTATTTGCTGATTTCATATGGGCACTGTGACTTATTTTACAAATACATAGAACACAATGATGCAGCCATTGGGATAACGCTGAACTAAAATCAACTGGCATTTTTTGCTGTTCTCTGCCACTTCCTATTAACTCAGGGAGGAGGTATTGGGGGCCCAGATGCCATGATGTATAGGAATAGGATTCTGTGTAAACTCAGAGGGTATGAAGAGTAGACAGATGAGGAGAACAGACCTTGGGCTCCGTGGAGGAGGAAATCAGGTTGCTCCCCAGACCGCTGTCTCTCAACCTGTGATGGCCCCCTGGTTATATTTTGCTGCTCTCAGAAACTGGTGCTCTAGCCCAATCAGCCTGTTGCAAAGTAGAGTCGGTAGTCCCTTTATGTGCCAACTTCAGAAACATCGAGAATAATAGTAATAATAACTATAATAATGATGCTAATTATATTGTGTTTCCTGACCACATGCCAGGCTCTGAAGGATGAAGTACTTGCTCATTTAGTCCCCAAAACAGCCCTATGAGTGAGATATGCTGTTAACATCCTGATTACAGGTTTGTGAAATCTGAACTTGTGAGAGATTAAATTACTAGCTAACAATCACACAGGTAGTTAATGACGGAGCTGAGACTCAAGCATAGCCCTTTCTTGCTTCAAAACCCAAGACTTTAACCACTATACTATTCTGACTTCCTTCTGCCACCCATGACCTTATGTCCCATACACTTTATCTGTTAAACATCCCTCAAATCCATGCACTTTCCCCATCACCATCACTCTAATAATTAGGCCTATGATCTTTCTAAAAGATTACTGTAGCAACTTCCTAACTGGTCTACCTTTACCCATTTTGGCCCTACTTCTAATCTGTTTTCCACATTGTAGCCAAAGGGACATTTTCAAGACATAAATGTAATCATGCTGCACCACTTACTGAGAACACTGTAAAGACTTTATGTAAAGACCCGTCTCTTCGGGCTGGTTTTTAAGACCTGCACAATCTACCCTTCCCTTCGTTTGGGGTCTCAAGGGGCCCATTTCCTGGTGTAGCTCCTGTTCCCTCCCTTGCTTTCTCTTTAGCAGCCACATTGGTCTTCACTTCCTCAAATGCACCATGTACTTTTCCTCCATTGATCCTTTGCACACTGTGCCCCCTGTCTGGAGCGCTGTTCCAGACCCCAGCCTACCTGTCTTTCTCTTAGTTAACGTTGCCTTTCCTGCAGATCACAGTTCAAAGGTCACTTCCTTAGCAAAGTCTTCCTGATCTCTAAACTAAATTAATTCCTTTCACTGAAGGCTCTCATTTTTTTTTTTTCCTTCTCTTGGAGGCTGAGGTTTTATAATAATTTGTGTGGCTCTTTGATGAGTGTCTCTCTTCCTGATTATACTGGAAGCTCTGTGAAGGCAGGAACCAGGTCCACTTTTACTTACCACTGTGGCTCCAATGGTTAGGACAATATTCAGTATATGGTAGGTGTTCAAAAGATAGTTGTTGAATAAATGAAGCTGCAACACACTTCCCTGGGGTTTATGGAGAAAGAAAAAGAAAAAAAAAGACAAGCCTGTTCCAAAAGTCGATGATGTGCGTAGTCCTTCTGTGGAGGATAAAATTGAGCTGAGAGTGGACATTCAGTTCATCAGGCAACCAGGGCCAGCCAGGCAGCCCTAGGCTTCTGCCTGTCTGTGCCTGGGAGAAGAGCAGCTAAGTCTAATGAGGGAGTTTCAGTCGGTGGGTTGAGTTGCTTAGACGAAAGCACAGGCAGAGGGGAAGAACTCAGTCAGATCCTCTCCTCCTGAGTGGCAGGCCTGCAGCTTGGATCTCAGTCTGGTCCCACCCAGGCAGAGGGAGCTAACTGGCACCACTAGGCTCTGGCCGGTTATCTCCACAAGGAGCTCTGGGCATCCACGGTGAGTGTCACCGTGAGGCAGAGGCAGGATATGTTGAGAGTGATCCCCAACATCCCCTCTCCAGGCACGACTCCCTGGTGCAACCAGTGCTGTACTTAGAGATTCATTCTTTGGTCTCTGAGATATGTAAACACAAGGAAAGGTAACACATCAGGTGAGTTTACCAGATTCATGTCAGATATTATTTTGATGGAATCCAAAAGGGAGAGAATTTGAAGGAAATGCAAAACTAATCAGTGGAGTGTTGGCAGCAAGTGAGGAGGGAAAGGCAGGAGGCAAAGAAAAACTTCATCCACTTTAAAGCCCCATCCTTCCATTCTGCAAATGTAGAGAACAGGAAAAACTATTTTCAGATAGAAAATTCGAGAAGGTAATTATTATTTTTAAGATTCTTGCAACATAGCTTCGATTATTTGAGTTGCCACAATCCTGTTGGACTTGGGCTTCGTTGTTGGTGAAGAGAGACTATGTTTGACTTTGCTTGGAAACCATAAAACCACAACAAGATAAATTCTTCCGAAGGCTACTAGGCAACCCCAGACTCTCCTCTACACCATGAGAAGGACTTGTGATGAAAGCCTCAGGGAGAGCGTGAGGGAACCTGAAGGTAGTTCTCCAGGGTCATCTTAACGAATAACCAAGAATAAATACGATTCAGATGTCAGGTGTCTTCTCGGGAAATCCAAGCCTTATAAACCCATGAACAAAAATCTATAGTCTGACCAGTCTCACTAAAATTATATGCTACTGATTTGACAGCCAAAAGGTCAGCCGTTAGGATCTTTTTGAAAGTTGATTTAAAAGGAGCCAGAGGAATGTCCTCATTGAACCGCACCACTTCCTTCCCGGGACCATCAGGGAACCTCCCCAGCCTTTCAAGATAGGTTCTGCTCAGGAAGGTCAGCAGGGCAGTGGAAACCCCAGGCAAAGTTAGCGAGGCGGGGCAGCGAATCCCCTTCCCAGCGCTCTCGGCCATTTCTCTCCTCCTCGACCTCCGGGAGGTGGACCCCGTGGAAAGGCTCCCGGAGAGGGAGGCTCACGGAAAGGCTTTGCAGCTGCGGAGAGACTCCGGAGGCCGTGCTTCTCCGGGAGGTAGGGAAGCGGGTGAGGGAGGCTCGGGCCCCCGCCCCTGGCTCTGCCAGGGACCAGCGCATCCTGGAGCTGGGCGCCGGGCGCGGGGAGGGGCGTGGCGGCGCACGGGTCGCGCCGCGAACCTGCCTGGGGGGCTGAACCCGCCTAGCCAACCTTCCCGAAGGGAGCTTTAGTGCGGGGGCGGGGGAGTGGGAGGAGGCCTGAACCCCCAGGGTGCACCCGGAAGGAGGACCGCTTGCAGAGGGAGGGCAGAGCAGCCGAGCAGCTGGGCGCAGGAGTGAGTGAGAGAGAGAGTGTGCGAGCGGGCCCGGGAGCGCGGCCGCGGATCCGCCGCCGGCGGGGAGCCGGCCCGGCGTGTTGTACTCGGTCACCAGGGCCGCCCGGCGCCCCGCTGCCCTGCAGCCGCGCCCCGGCTCCCGCCACCGCGGCCGGCCCAGAGCGCGCACCGGCACCGCCGCTGCGCTCGCTGCGCTACCTGGAACCAGAACGAGCCCGAGAGAGAGAGAGAAGGTAAAGGGAAGGAGAGAGGGAGAGAGGAAGGAGAGAGAGAATATGGGTGCAAGCAGCACAAATTGCAGACAAATTGTAAGCAAGTTTGTATGTGCGTGCTCGGGGTCGTGCGTGCTTGATGGGAGGGAGAGGATGGTGATGGTGGCGGTGGTGTGCGTACGTGTGTGATACTCAAGGATGAGGAGAGACGGAGGTGGGGAGCGTTCTCCTTGCATCTCGTGCGTAGATGCCCCTATTAACGTCCCCCCTCTGAGTTGTCACTTCCGCTTGTGGCACTTCTTCTGGGGTCCAGTGATGCAGAAGAAAAAAGCAGCCACCCTCTTATTGCGATGGTCGAGACAGTTGCTACTATCAGATGGGAGATGTAGAGCGCTGAGCAAATTCCAGGAGCCTCCCTTCCTCCACTGCCGACTATTTTAGGAAGGGCTGGGGGAGGGGAAATGGGTAGCACGGCCCGGGGCTTGAAGAACAGCGGAGGCCGGGGCTTCAGACTCTACTCCAGCTGTCGCCCTGCGATTTCTGGCAGGCGGACCCTACGCTAGAGGGCAAGATAACTTTCATCTCCTCTCCAGAAAGATACGTTTCAGACAGATTTTGCATCACTGCCGGAGGGAGTTCTGTGAAATGGTGGTTCACAGAGCGGCAGGTGTATGGCAGAGGGCAGGAAAATATGCAAAATAAAGCAGCTATTAGCCATCAAGGAAAGAAAGCCGGCTGGGAAACGGGGTTCAGCGGGCTGCCTCGGATAACAGAGCTTGGAGGCTGCAAGTTCAGGCCCTCTTCCACAAATAGAGTCAGGTTCAACCCTGGGGAGAAAAAGACACCAGCTGTGAAGCCGGTCTTAGCATCCCAGAATGTCCATTTCAGAGCTTCTCAGTTTGGGGTAGAAAACCTGTATGCATCTGAAAATTTTCTGTAAATGTTAAGAGAGTTCAAAATGAATGTTTTTTTTTCTCTCTCTCTCTTCTTTAATGGGTATCTATTTTTGTCTTCATCTGAGAGCTATTTTTCCAAAGTAAGCGTTTGTATTCAGGAGCTAGACTTGTGTATGAGAAATATTATAATTTTCAATTAAGCAAAGATTATTAATATGGCCCACATCTGTGTAAAATGCTGATTTAGCCATGAGTCATGAGGATTGTTCTTTGAGAGGCTTGCTGTTCTCCATGATGAAAAAGATTAATAGGATGGATAAAAAGTTCCTGACATCACCAGAACAGTGTAATAAAAAACACATCTGTTTTTTGCTTGCATTTTTGAGTCTGTTTATTACTTTCTGGCAATTTTAGAACAAGATGCGCCAGATCACCACTAACTTAATATATTTCAGGCTGAAGATAAAGACACATCTTCAGACTGACCCAGATAATAATATTGCTCAGTTATTATAGCCTCACTTTTGTCTGTCTTAACTAATATTTGCTCAGTTATTACATTATAGCCTCACTTTTGTCTGTCTTAACTAATGATTTTTTCACAAACTGGTTCATTTCTGTCCTCGTCCCCCACGTAAGAATTTTTTTCCACTTGATTCTTCTGTGCAAAGAAGTAAAGATTGAGAAAAGGTAGTTTATCATTGAAAAATGTTCAAGAATTGCTTGTGCTAAGTGGGGAGGGTGCTACAGTAGGACCTGCTCTCTGATAATTATGCAGCCCACACAGCTACTTGGAGATGAAGGGAGGTGTCACTGAAACCGGATGTAAGAAACCCGTGACTGGGCAAGGTTAGTAGCAATTTCTCCCCAGGGCAGACGGCACCAGCGCTAGATACAACAGTCACACCCTGTGGTCTGAAGACAGGCGTGCAGGACCCAAGGCTCCCCTTTGAGGAAGTCTGCATAGCTCCTTCTCTGAAATGTGTTAAATGTGTCCTTCCTTGTGGTCTAAACCAGTGAGAACTCATGTTTGGCACGAAGTGCAATATAGACTCTAGTAAAGTACGGGAGGAAGGTAGCAGGTATCTTTGGGCAAGATTTATACTCCAGGCTTACAAAAAAATGTTCAATCATGACATAGTATCTGTCATGCTGATCAGCTCTGCACTTCATCTTTTGAGTACTTCTGCATATTTTTGTTCTTCCATTTTATTTGTTACCCTGTAAAATCCATGAGTTAATAATTAGCAGCACTGTTCACTGATAGCCAGTACACAGGCATCAGTAATATTTTTGTATTAACTGCAGGATGTCCCTCTTCTTCCCCACCATTTAGCCATCTTAGCATTCATTAATTAGTACCATTACTAAAGGATGAATAGAGAAAAACAATAATTAAATGTAAAATTAGACACTTATGTGACTCGCTCCAGCAAAGGACTTAGATAGAAGGGGGGTTGAGATGTATTCAGTAGCTTTTTTTTTTTTTTTGCGGTACGCGGGCCTCTCACTGTTGTGGCCTCTCCCATCGCGGAGCACAGGCTCCGGACGCGCAGGCTCAGTGGCCATGGCTCACGGGCCCAGCCGCTCCGCGCCATGTGGGATCTTCCCGGACAGGGGCACAAACCCGTGTCCCCTGCATCGGCAGGCAGACTCTCAACCACTGCGCCACCAGGGAAGCCCCCTGTATTCCTTTTTAATAGAACAAATAGGAAATTGCTTTAGCAGCCAGTTGTCCATTCTGCTTAGAGACTGGAAAAGTAAAGTTGTGATGATTCATTCCCGTGCTTTTCACAGGTGTTGGTGTTAAGAAGAGTACATTGTTCAGATAGAATCCCAGATAGCAGATACTCTAAATTCCCTCTGCATCCCGCATGATAAATACAGCAGATGGTAGTGGTTGGGTATTCTCTTTGCTCCCACAGTACCTTGGATTTCTCCATTACAATACTCAACCTACTTTATTGTAATATTGTTTGTATCATCCCCTGCTCTGGTACATAAACTCTAAGAGGGGCTTATCTGTCTTGTTCACTGCTATTTACTCAGTACCGGTGTCCTTTACACGGGGTTTCTCAATACATTTGCTGTATGACATAATAAATACAGGAATCTTACCTCTCTGCTAGGTGTGGTGGATATAATTAGCTGCTTTATAATCTTAGTTCCTTCTCTGGAAATGATTAGAAGATGGTGCAAGGACTGTTAATTGGCACACAACCCATCAGTGTCTCCCTAAGTCTCCCTTCCCATCCCTCACCCTCTCTTCCTCCCCCCCTCCACCGCCCAATATCCTGCACCTGATTAGAAACTCTTAATTAGCCTGGGACTCTTGAGATCATTGACGGTGCTGGACATTCCTCTCATGTCCTAGTTCTGTAGGTCATGCCCACATGGACAGGAAGAGGCAGAATTAAGACTCAGCTCCATGTCTCTTTTGGTCCAGAGTCTGTGCATTTCCCGTTACCACGATCCCATGTCAGGTGGTTGTCGAGCACCTCCATACACAGAACCAGCTCAAGATCATCCAGCTAGTCAGAGCAGAGCTAAGTCTAAACTCACATCTTCCTACATCCAGAACACATATCTTGTAAAAATCTCCTTTTATTATCTTAGTCTGATTAATTTGAAATTTTTATCAAATCACATGGCCCTTTAAATTTAAGTATCGGTAGAAAGCAAGAATATCATAATTTCACAAAATAGGAAATATGTGTGTACGTGAATGGTAAAAGCAAAATATGTGATCTTATGTCTAAAAAGGGAAGGATGTTGCATCAGCGTCTTTTGCAGTGGGGAGGAAGGAGTTTTCTGAGGGTAGTCCTGTAGAAAACTACGCGTTCATACTTTAGTGAGGAATAGAGGAAACCAATAATTAAATGTAAAATTAGACACTTATGTGACTCACTCCGGCAAAGGAGTGGGAGTGAAAGTGATTCAAGAAAACAAAAATATATACTGGGGGCTAGGATGTGTTCGGGGATCTAGTTAATATCAGTGGGTGGGATGTCAAAACAGCAAGAGTTATAACCTCTATGCCTGCAGAATGCTCACGGTCTCATTAGAGGGAGATAAGACTGACTATTAAGGATTATAAGACAGGTCTTTGCATAGTGTGGCTTGTTGGTGCTGGAGGAATGGAGGGAATTGCTGAAAGTGCGCTGCTGTGTGAGCGGGGGCTTCGCGCAGAGTGTGGGTCCTGGGCTGGGTCCAGGGAGCCTTTGGATTTGCTCAGCTGAGCGTGTGGAGGGGTGATTAAGATGCTGTTCAGCAAGGATGTGAGCGTATGAACTGCAGAGTTTGGGGAAATAGTGACCTGCACAGCTCCTCTACTGCTGAGCTCAGCCTATGGTACCGTGGCCCACAGAATCTCAAGTCAGAGCCCTGAGAGTCATTCACGATCCCCTGGCTACCTCACCCCCCACTCCCTGTCTCCCCCCAGTCACCAAGTCCTGCACGTTTTGCCTTCTCAAGATTTGTTTGGATTTTACCCTCCGTTCACCATCCTGTTTCAGTCTCTCATCATCTTCCACCTGGACGCCTGAGATACCTTCCTAACAGATCTTCCTGGAACTTTGAGCTGTCAACCTCAAATACACCCTTAAAAAATGTACCTAGAATGGGCTTCCCTGGAGGCGCAGTGGTTTAGAATACGCCTGTCAATGCAGAGGACACGGGTTCGAGCCCAGGTCTGGGAAGATCCCACATGCCGGGGAGAAACTAAGCCTATGTGCCACAGCTACTGAGCCTGCGCTCTAGAGCTTACAAGCCACAGCTTCTGAGCCCGTGTGCCACAACTACTGAAGCCTGCACGCCTAGAGCCCGTGCTCCGCAACAGGAGAAGCCACTGCAATGAGAAGCCGGCGCATTGCAACGAAGAGTAGCCCCCGCTTACCACAACTAGAGAAAGCCCGCGTGCAGCAACGAAGACCCAACACAGCCAAAAATAACTAAATAAAATTTAAAAAAAAAAAAAGAAAAAGAGCAATGTACTTAAAAAAAAAAGTGTAGCTAGAATAACCTCAATCATACGTGGTCACGTCTAGCTTCAAAATCCCTCAAGGTTTCCTGTTGCCTCCTGGAGACCCAGGACCAGCTTCTGGGCAGAGCACACAGGGCTGAGCCATCTGGCTGCTCCTTTGCCAGCCTCAGCCCCAGAATGTCACCTGATAGAGTCCCTCACTGACTGTTGGCAGTTATACATACAAATCATGCTGTTTCTTGTGTCCATGCCTTTGCTCAAGCTATCCATCCTGCCTGGCATGCATCTTGTTTTTTTTTGTTTGTTTGTTTTTTGCGGTACGCAGGCCTCTCACTGTTGTGGCCTCTCCCGTTGCGGAGCACAGGCTCCGGATGCGCAGGCTCATCGGCCATGGCTCACGGGCCCAGCTGCTCCGCGGCATGTGGGATCTTCCCGGACCAGGGCACGAACCCGTGTCCCCTGCATCGGCAGGCGGACTCTCAACCACTGCGCCACCAGGGAAGCCCTAGGGGAGCCATTTGTAACATCCCTTAGGCACTTCTCACTGTCTATCAGTCTTCAAATTAAGGTAGCTTTGGTATGTGGACTGGTGGAATGTTTTTCCCCAGGACATGAAGGCTGCTAATGGGTGTACAGCTCCAGTAGGGCTGCAGGCCTTGAGGCATGAGGGCCAGCCATTAGTAATTATTTCTCCTCTGAGAACCCCTGGGGGAACCACCCACTGAGAGGTACCTCTCTAGCCTAGAAGCTGCGGAGTATTGGGTCCTGCTTTCTGTATCTTTGCAAGTAGCCAGGAGAAGTCTGTCTTTGCCTTCTTACCAGTCAGTGCTATTCACTGCACCACTGACCCCTAACTTGCTAAGTGACCGGTACACCCTTTCTGGCCCCAGAAATGTGCAGGGCAGCAGCAGTGTGCAATGTTTTACATCCTTTTTGAGGTAGTGGTCTAAAAAAGATGTTATCAGCGTATTCGTAGACTCTAACTAGATACCAGTATATACTGGTGTTAATGCCATTTTAAAAATCAGTTGTAATCTGTAATTACACTGTATTACTTAACCAATTCTTCACAAATAATACAAGTTTTATGACCACACATTCACGTTACAATGTTTGATAGCACTCATAGACACCTCTTATTTCCTTGCCGAAGTTGGACCATCCCATAGATGAAGGTGGACCACACACATAGATGCGCTGTGTTTTCTTTACCGTCTTGCTTTTGCCGTCCTCCCCTGCCCCCACCCTGTTTCTTTTCTTCACCTTCATCATCATAGCCCAGAGATGAGTATGAATTGTAAAAGTATCACGCTCACATAAGCCCCCTTGGTTTGGTGTCTTGGTTAAATTTCTTTTCTCTGGGTACATTTTTCACCCTCCTCTTCTTTCTGTCATCAGTTGTCCTGTTCATGGCAAGGCCTCCTCTTCGGCTAACCCTAGGGTTAGGAAATTCATGTTCAAAGTACATGTCTCCATGTCAAGATTTCATCAACTACTCTCTTATCTCTTTTTTACCTCCCCGCGTCCAGCATGATGAATTAAGCTTGACCAAAGCAGAGAATACAGGAAGGAAAGGGATTGGAAGGAAAATGTCCTCTCTGTTAGCCCCCCATCCCACCCCAGCCTTCTAACTTACTTTAGAATCTTTCTATGGGGAGGGAAAAGCTAGATCAAACCCATTTGTCTTCTAAAATGGCAAGATTCGAAATTTGAATTTCTAGAATGAAATAGTTTTATATTTATCCTGTTTCAATTCATCAAATTTTAGGAGCTAAGATCTGATCTCATTCCTAAAAAGTGTACAAACACAACAGAGCAAAATAGGTGTGCAAAGCAGGCTGAAATAGCCCAGATAAGAGAACCTGTGAATAGTAGGAAATAGAACCGGCGTTTTGAATACAGGTACTTTCACTTTCATAGATTAATGAAAAAGGTCTAGTTTAAAAAGAAAACATGGAAAAAAATGAATATTTCTCCTTTTAGCAACCAATTTTGCTGTGTATGTTTTGATTATGTGTTTATCAAGTACCATGAGAATTCCTCATATTTGCCTATTTATAAGTATTTTTACATTAGTTATTTCACTTCAGAAATAAGAGATGAATCATCTCTTCAAATTAAATAAAGATAACTCTACTTTTTGCACTCGGGTGACCTATATAGATGTTTTAAAAATATTGAACCTTTTCTGTTTGGTTTTCAGGTTCCTGAGTTCATTTAAGAGGACAGTCTTAAAGCAAAAGAAGAAAAAAGAAGTGGTTGGATTTCTGGGAGATCTCTTCACTGACTGCTGTGAGTGCCTGGGATTCGTCCATGACTCGATAGAACTGGAGAAGTTCAAGTATGTTTTCTGGAGGGACCTAGGGCTGCACTACGTCAGGCAAAGAGTCTCCAGTGGTGGTTCCACGCCAAGGTGGGACCATGGCAGCCTCCAGGACAGCCTCGCGGGCTTCTCGGGACATCGCCAACGTGATGCAAAGGCTGCAAGGTAAGGGGCAGAAACGTCAAGGGTTTTTTGTTTTGTTTTCTCATATGCTTTAAATTTTAAATGCCAGCTTACCTCAGATTCTCTTCAGTTTGCTTGCGTTTTTGTTCAATTTTATGAAGCTGCAGCAGGGAATAGCACCGTGATGGCTTTTATCCTAGTGTTTTCAAACTAGTCCATGCTATTTTAAGATGCTGTCTTCTTTAAGTAGAAAAAAGACAAAGCTCCTTTTTTGGTTTCATGTCTGCATTAGCGTGACCTTAATGGCTATTCAGTTCAGTGTCTGGCTGAGAACTGAGTCATCGGCAAACTGTCTTTCAATAAAAAATGACGATACAGCACCATGACAAGGCCCTGATAAGGATATCATGACAATGGTGGACAAATAACTATATGCTACGGTCAAATAAGTAAACCAGTGGTTTAGTTATCCCAGCGAGAAAGCTCTTGGACATCTAGAAAGTCTTTAAGCAAAAAGAGGCCAAAAGGCCCAGAGGGGTGTCATGACTGACGAGATTAATGGCTCGTGGCCCTGTGTGGACTGGAACCCCGTCCTTCACCTGTGTTCTTTCTCCAGCACCAAATGGTTTTACACAAGAGAGTTAACAGGGAAATGTTATGGCAGCTCATAGATGAATTCTTAAGTGTGAATGGTTCAAGTTCTTCCATTTGAAATTGAAACTCATAATTTTCAAAGGAGTTTTTGGAAGTTAATAACAATTTGGCCAATTTATGAATGGATTTTGCATTAACAGAAAGATTGGAATGGCTTGTGACTGGGTTAATTCCCAGAACCTTGTCCTTCCTTTCCTTTTTAAGTGAGTAGTTGATTTTTACTTTGTTCTGGTTCCTAAAATCAAAGGCTGTGTACAGTATGACTTCCATCTGAACTAGAAAAATATTAAAATAGGCTTTAAAATACATACTTTAATATGTGTATTCCTTGAACCAGAAAAAAGAAATCATCATCCACACCTACATGAAAATATTGCTTCTTTGTCACAGTCCTCCTGTTACTTCTCTCAGGCTTCAAATGGCTGTTTTCAGGATATAAAACTGGCCATACTTAGCCGTGTTTGGCTCTAGGCTTTGTCAAGCGAGCTTGAGCATAAATAATACTGTAGCTTGGCTTTTGAGCATGTGACTTTGCACCGCAGCCGTCATACTAATCTGTCACAGCCCCACTTTCCTGGCTTCTAATGCATTTAATATGCACGCGAGCAGTCATTTCCAGTTAGGCACTTTTCACTTTCAGATACAGACCAGACTCTCACCTCTGGCTGTTCATGACCCGGAACATGCTCCGATTTATAGAAAATCAGGCTATCAGTGGGAATGGGTGTTTTTCTTTGTCTGACCGGAGACCATCCATTTGACTGAAGCTCCTGCAGTCACGTGACCCCCCACCCACGTTCATCTGCCTGGGCTGATTTGTGGTGCTTCAGTGCAAGCAGCGTTTGTTTCCCAACGATCGTGGAAAAATCCCACTCGTCATGCTGGAAGGAACCTGGTTAGATAAAAGACCAGATCCTTGCTGAATATGTGGGCATAAACCTGTTCCATAGGCTGAAAAACCTTTGACTGGGTCTCCCCGTTGCCAGGGATCTCCAGTTTAAGTGGTACATCTTTACTTGGGTGGATGGAACACTGAACTTGGGAGTTCTTTACTCTGTCTTGTCCATCTTTGCCGTTTGCCTGGGTACAAATGACTGAACCATTTTGTGCCCCAGTGACCTCAGCTTCAAAATGATGGAATGGAAACAGGGTTCTTTGCAAAAGTGTGGGAAGATACTTAGGTAATGAAGCAGATTTTCCTTTGAATGACTAAATGTGAAAATTCTGTGGATAAGATACATATTGACAACAAAGGAAAGGTGTAGAAAGTAAGTTTGAAACACTTAATTCAGAATCAGATTATGGTCCTACCAGCACTCTACTCTTTATACTTATTTTGGTTTGAGTGAAAATTCTTTTATTAAAGTAGTGGTTAGAGGTGAGAGGAGAGGGAAGGGTACTGATGCCTCAGTGTTGTATTTTATTTTATTTTTTGTAGTGTAGCAGCATGGATGGACTTGGAGGACATTATGCTGAGTGAAATAAGTCAGAGAGAGAAAGACAAATACTGTAGGATATTGCTTAATGTGGAATCTAAAAAATACAACAAACTAGTGAATATAACAAAAAAGAAGCGGACTCACATATATGGAGAACAAATTAGGGGTTACCAGTGGGGAGAGGGAAGTGGGGAGGGGAATATAGGGGTAGGGGAGTAAGTGGTACAAACTACTATGTATAAAATAAATAAGCTACAAGGATATATTTTAAAACACAGGGAACATAGCCAATATTTTATGATAACTATAGACAGAGTATAACCTTTAAAAACTGTGAATCTCTGTATTATATAGCTGAAATAACATATAATATTGCATAGCAACTATACATCAGTAAAAATTTTTTTATTAAGGTGATGGTTAGGAGTGAGAGGAGACAGAAGGGTACTGATGGCTCAGTGCTTTGTTCATTTGTTTGTTTTCGTGGATGTACAGATGGTTTTGCTTGAGAGGTGGGTGGAGTGGGGGAAAGCCCTGGAGTCCCACCCTCCCCGCACCCTAGGCCTGTGACGGTAAATGTCCTAATTTAGCATCTATGTGTTTAGGGACCCCACTTGCAAAATGTGGACTGTTTTCACCCTGCTCAGCCCTCTCAAGATTGTTGTCAAGCTCAGTGACATAATAGACAAAAGGTGCTTTAAAAACTATAAATACTGTCATATGGTCAGCTGTTCCGATTGTCATGGAGGAAAACTGGATGAGAAGGCACAGGCCTGACAGTTTGTTGCAAATTGGGCTAGTCATGCAGATTTGGGGAGGAATGTTAACCGTTTTTTTTATATTCTGTACTGTATAAAGCAAGTAACTGTATTACATAATGAAGGGACTATACTTACTGTATAATTTTTTTCCTCTCTAGTGTAAGAAAAAGTTATAACATGTCCTAAGGGTACTTGACAAATTTAGAACAATAAACCTTACAATTCAGAAGGAGAGAAAATTCCTGAGCCCTAGATACTTATCATTAACTTTTAGCATCAGTTATGTCATAAAATAGGTAATTGGTGACAACAAAATGTAAGATCTGTACAAGATGCAACACATCTAGCCTGCAACAGTGAAAGCCAAATGACAGGGCTGGAAGGAAAGGTGATCTGCGGATTTGTCTGTTAACATATTGATCTGCTGGGTTAATTTTGCCGATTCAGCTGGCAAGGCCTCCTCTTCATCTCAGCTCTCACTGTGCATCCTACTGATGGCTTTGAACCCAAACAAGAGTCAGCCGGCCAGAGGAGACCTGTCTTCTGCCAGGGGTATTGAGTAACTTTTCTTGCCTGCTAGAACCTCCAAACGAGGGACCAAGGTCCTAATAAACGGAGGGCTGCTATTATTACCCAGATAAGTAAGACAAGTGAGGGAATTTATTTGAGGAACAGGAAATTTTTATTAACTTAAATAGAACCAGAGTTGCTATTTTCAAAGTTCAAATATATAAGAACATTCTTCTAGAATCCTCTTCTCTTTGCCTGGATAGATAATCCACATAACTAATGTTTTTCCCCCACTCTAGGGTTTTATTGTCATATCAGCTCCATGTATAACTAATAAAAAGCATGTAACGTTGAATAATGGTAACTTGGCTTTCCTCTCTTGCTTATTTAGTTTACAACCATAATTGTTGACTGTTTTTTTGCTTTTAGTTTTTACTTCCAGTGCTGTGAAATTAAGGCACACACATAGATTGCTACATAATTTAGCTGCTACTGTAGCCGTTCAATATTTCACCTTTGCCAGTATTTGTACTTGTTCGGGCATAATGTTTTAGGCTGGGCTCCTGAATTACGGATGAGCAGACAGACTGCAATGAAGAGTTTTGTTTGCTCTTAAGGAGAATGAATGTTTCTGTAACTTTTATCCATTTAAATATAAGCAATTTAATATTTAAATAAAAGCAAATATTAGACACTGGCATAATACAGGGCATTTGAATTTTTTTTTTTTTTTTTTGCGGTACGTGGGCCTCTCACTGTTGTGGCCTCGCCCGTTGCGGAGCACAGGCTCAGCGGCCATGGCTCACGGGCCCAGGCGGTCCGTGTCATGTGGGATCTTCCTGGACCAGGGCATGAACCCGTGTCCCCTGCATCGGCAGGCGGACTCTCAACCACTGCGCCATCAGGAAAGCCCAGGATTTTTAACTTAAAGTATCAGTGTTGATTATTTCAAGGCAGGGTGGCATCCATGCAACCTTACAGAGCAAGTGGTAAATGCCAGAGAAGACTCAAATGGGCAGGCTAGTGTGTCACATAGAGATCAATTTTGTAAAAAAGAGGGATTGTTGACTACAAAGTTAAACTTTGATTTTTAAACCTTGTGAATAAAATCAAAGAGAGACAAATGAGGAAAGGAGTAAACATTTACTCTTGGAGATATATCTATGAAATTTGCTAACTGTTTAAAAAAATAATCATGGCCTTCCCCTAAAATTGTTTTTATGATCAACATTGAACTTTTTTGGTTAAATATATTATTTCCTATAAATCTATTTTACTGTAAAAAAACACACAAAACCTCAGACTAACAAAAAAGCTTACCGAAAAGTAGAATAAACAACTGTAACTAATGAAGACTTAATTTTCTTTTAGGTTAACATCAAATAAGCATTGGTAGGAAAAATTTGCCATCTTGTGGAGATTCTGATTTTTGATAGTGCTTTAAAGATTACGTTTTGTTGCTTTGACTTAATGAATCTTCTTATTAAACTACAAAGTAGTGTCAAAGATCCATTTATCATATTTAGGCTGAAATTCTCCTTTTGGTTTAATCTCTTTCTTCCTATAATGGACATTATATGACAGCATCTCAAATTTAAATATAACACAAAACTCAACAAAAACAATGATGTTTTGGAACATCATAGTCCAATAAATATTTGATGAACAAGTAGATAAATCATGATCCCTAAATTAAGGAATCAAAGATGAGATTAGTCAAAACATACGTTAAAACAAAGGAAGAGGGGCTTCCCTGGTGGCGCAGTGGTTGAGAGTCCGCCTGCCGATGCAGGGGACACGGCTTCGTGCCCCGGTCCGGGAAGATCCCACATGCCGCGGAGCGGCTGGGCCCGTGAGCCATGGCCGCTGAGCCTGCGCGTCCGGAGCCTGTGCTCCGCAACGGGAGAGGCCACGGCAGTGAGAGGCCCGCGTACCGCAAAAAAACAAACAAACAAAGGAAGAAACCAGTTAACTTGGCTTCTACTTTATTTGCTTTCTTTAAAAAAAATCTTTAACTGAATTTTAATCAAAATTGGGTTTTGACCATAAAATCATTTTAAGAACACCTGTCCAGTCTGAATGGGTGACTGTATTGACCCCTCAGATGTGTGTGTTGTTTTTGTAACTGTCGTGCTTTAAACACATTTTTCCTTCCTAAAGATATATTACATGTTCATATTACTATTAAATGTATTAAAGCATTTACATTTGTATAATGCCCTATCCTCCAAGCTTTTCCTTTTGCAGAGCCTTTTATCCACTGTGCATTATGGAGAAAGTTCCTGAAGCCTTCAGGATTTTTAAAGGCCTGTAAAAATATTGGCTCTCAAGTAGAAAAAGAAAACTGCTAAATCAAAATTCACCAGAGTTTACAAATGCTAACATTATGTCAACTACCTTGAAGGTAGAAATTGGGTCAAAGGCGTGCCAATGCCCTGTGCGTTGAGTAGCACAGTGCATTTCCTAGTGTGGACAATTCGTAAGTATTGTTGAGTGAATATAATATAAATACTTAATATCAGACTGATTTTCAGCGGTGGAAGCAGGGAGACTAGGAGGGTCAACTTTGATAACTCGGAAGAGAGGTAAGAGTGGCTTCGACTGGATATTAAACAGTGGATAGAGACAGAAGTGGTAAAAATCTAGATATATTTCGAAAGTAAAGCCAAAAGATTTTGCTGATGGATTGGCTGTGGTGTGTGAGAGAGAGGAGTGAAAATTGGCCCCTTCATTTTTCATTTGGAAATGAGGAAATATATAAGACTGTTGGGAATAAGGTTGAGAAGGAAAATCAAGAGCTCTGGGGGACATGTTACATTTTAGATGGCTGGTGGACATCCAAGAGAGTAATTGAGTGTCTGGGACTGTAGAGATCAAGGGAGAAGATACAGCTGGAAAAAAAACATTTGGAAATCATAAGCACATAGAGAGTATTTAAAACTGTGGGATGGGCTGACACCACCCAGGGAATAAGAATAGATAGAGGGCTTCCCTGGTGGCGCAGTGGTTGGGAGTCCGCCTGCCGATGCAGGGGACACGGGTTCGTGCCCCGGTCCAGGAAGATCCCACATGCCGCGGAGCGGCTGGGCCCGTGAGCCATGGTCGCTGAGCCTGCGCGTCCGGAGCCTGTGCTCCGCAAAGGGAGAGGCCACAACGGTAAGAGGCCCGCATACCGCAAAAAAAAAAAAAAAGATAGAAAAGAGGTTTGAGAACTAGAACATCCAACATCAGGGGCAGGAGGATGAGGAGAGCCCCACATATGAGACTGAGAGCTGCAGCTTCTGTGGTCAGAAGAAAGAAGACAGAAGGCTTCCCTGGCAGCCAAAGGAGAAAGTTCAAGGATGAAGTGATCAATTGTGTTGATGCCGTTAATGTTCTTTACATGTGCAGATTTCAATGTTTATAGTACATAAAAAGATTATGTGTTTTTTATGTATAACTATCAGGCCTGAGTTGATGCATATAGTTTCAAAATCATTTCTGGAAGAATAAAAGAATGGTCCTGTGCGTTGCCCATAAAGAGTTGCAGGGTTCTTGGAAGTTAATTGGATAAGAGCAATTCCTTAAGAATTAATTATATAAATAAAATTCTGTATTGATGTTGACCCAATCAATAATGCATCCTAAGGATAAAATAGCTCTCACTCAGGCCCTAATCAGTTCTCCATCCTTGTGGAGTTGGGGACCCTGCTGTGAACTGAAGGATTGTCCTTGTGAGAATGGTGCGTCCACTGATGCCATTTTGGACACCTGTGTGTGACTCTCGCATCTCAGTGCACCTCCTTCGCTCATAAATCTCCACTTGCACCCCTTGACTTTATCTTTCTAGACTCGTTCCACATAAGAAAACTAAGAGCATTCCTCTCCTGTTTTGGAGAAAGTCTTTATGGAGTCGGTGTCATCTCTTTTCACTGCTTTGGTCATTGTTGAGTTAGCTCCTCTAGGACATAATGAAACTATGACATTCAAGGTGTTTGGATTATCTGAATCATTGCGACGACTTTGGAATTGCCCCTCCATTGAGACTGGGGTGGTAGGTACCATTCCCCAAAATGCTGTAACTGAATTTGGGAAAACGACGTTTGCGTTTGGGAGAACTCTTTCAATCATTGTGCTGGTAGCTATTTAACTCCGCCTGTGTTGAGTCAAACCTGGGGCCGTGGGTTGGCCTCTGTAAGAAAATGAAGGCCACACAGGTGCCCGTGAACTTTAGAGTTTCATGAATGTATAATTTAGGTAATAGATACCGATAAAGGGAAAAAGTGCTAGACTTTAAATGTCATGTGATATATTCCTGATATATCTTAAAAGCCTTATAGAAGCAATTCACACCCCAGGTTATTATTTTTCTCTTATATTTTCCTTCTAATTGGAGCTAATGAGAATATTGACACATTTTTTATGTGGTATTCACACCTAAATACATAGTTCCTGATCTTTGCATGACATTTTGTAATTAAGCAATTATCAGTCATAGGATTCAGTTAATCATGTACTCATTTAGCTAGAATTTATCGTGTAAGAATATATGCCGCTTTGCCATAATTCTGAGGACAGGCAAATCATAATTTTCTGTTTGTTTTACTCAAATAAATGAATGAAAATGGGAGAAGGAGGAATTGACAACTGCCTCAAACAGAGTCAAGGTGAAATGGTTTATGTAAGATTTTAAATTCCTTGGATGTAGTGAAGTTTGCTTTAGTATTTTTTAAATAGTTTCTATGGTAACCTATGTTCTTTTTGTTTCCTCATTGTTCACAATGACCTCTTGGATTAAAAACAAACAATTCCTTCCTCTGCTGATATTAATCTTTCATGTTTAGTAAACACTGGTCCCCACCCATGTTTTAAAAAAATTATTTACCTTGAATTATACAGCTGTTCTCCATTCTTTTGCTTCCTTTCTCCTCACGTGTCACCAACATTGTTCACGTGGCATTTTGAATCCCTTTTATCTATTTATTCTTTATTATACTGATGACTTGTTTACTCATTTGGGCCAGGAGCCTGCACGTCTGGAGCCTGTGCTCGGCAATGGGAGAGGCCACAACAGTGAGAGGCCCACGTACCGCAAAAAAAAAAAAAAGCAAAAAGAAAAAGCGTAGATAGAAAAGAGGTTTGAGAACTAGAATATCCAACATCGGGGGCGGGAGGATGAGGAGAACCCCACATATGAGACTGAGAGCTGCAGCTTCTGTGGTCAGAAGAAAGAAGACAGAAGGAAAATTTGAAATTTCCAGGACTTATCTTGTGGGTTTTTTGTTATTGTTGCTGATTTTCTTATTACTTTATGGACCATGGTGTTCATGTTGCCAAGAATTACACTAATTACATACTCATGGTCACAGTTTTCAGCTCCTTTACTTTTCTGAGAGTTCTCACAGATTTTTATCCACTTGTGGTTGAAATGAGCATTCATTGCTCTAATATAGAAGGGAAAAATGTGGAATTCTTACCCAGAAACCCGGGAGCTAAACAGCACCCTTGATATTATAATGAAAGAGATTGTTCAAAATACAACTCCAGTTGGGTCTTACCCCTGTTTCAAAGCCTACAGTGACTCATCATAACCTTTAAGATAAATTCATTATTCGAAATGGATCTTCCTATGTGGCTCCTTTTAACTTCCTGTCTTTGTTTCTGATCACCCTCCATAAATGATGTTGTTTCCACCACCCTGAACCACTTCTGGTTTTCCTCAAGCTAATTTCCGTCTCACTTCCATGTGTTTGCATGTTCTCTTTCTCTCTGTCGCTCTCTCCCCTTTTCCTTTTTCTTTACCTAGACTTGGCTCAGGCTTTAAGACTCAGATAGCACATTGTCTCCACTCTCCCCATGCCACCAGCCAAAGTGAAACGACTCCTCCTTTGTCCTCTACTGTCAGTATGCTTCTGTTAAAGTATTGATTATATCAGTCTGTCATGGTTTGTTTCTTTCTCTCTGTGTCGCATTAGAATATTCGAACCTTGAGGGTAGGGGTCTTGTCTTAGTCAACTTTGGATATCCAGTACTGAGCACAAAACTTGACATGTAGTAGGTACTCAGTTCATCCAATTGTGCATGCCTGCATTTAATAAATATTTTTTGAGCCTCTGCTGTGTCCAAGTCCTCTGACTACAGATGTGAATATGATATATGGGGTTTCTCTCCTTGTGGGGCTGTAGTCTACTGGAGTGACATGATAATTAACAAGGAATTTATCAACTGGGTGATAGATACGATGTGTAAGTATATGTTTGATGAATAAATGAATGAATAAATGAAATTTCCACAAAACACGCAGATGTAATTAAGTAAATTGACCAGCCTAGCAGACCATTTAATGGTCTAAATTATCTTCATGTAATCTTTTACTCTGCCTGAGTTGAAAACACCTTATTTAAAAGCCCAGGTCCCAGTTTTATAGAACTGGTGTGGTTGTTTAGATTGGAAGTGACTTATCGTTTATAATTTGATGTTCTTATTTTGAAGATGAAGTGACAGAGTTCTTGAGCAGTGAAATGATAAGCAAGGTCATAAGTAGATATATGAGGAACTCCCACCTCTGAGAAAATTGAGGGGTAACTTGCTTTTCATACATTAGTGCATATTCCTTCAAGATTATTCTTTTGCATAGTTGCTAATGATCAACTGGATCATTATGGATAGGAGACAAGACTAGCTATGTAATTTTTTATTTTGGCTTAGTACAAATAAAAGTGTGGGCCCTTGTTCAACAGTTATTAAGAACAGTTAATATGCAGCAGAACATTGAGCCACGTGTAGGGCCAATCTGGGTATAGGGCCCATCTGGGTGCAGGGCCCCATACAGGACCCAAGTCACACATCCATGAGGCCTGCACTGGTGGGAGATCAGACATGGGAGAACTTCAGACCCTGAGGGCCACTGCAAAAGCAAAATTAAGAGGTGGAAGAGGGTGAAGAGGAGAGGAAGCGAAACATCAAAAGGAGCCCTTAGCTATCTCAGAATTGTATCTGGAACAGTCTTGTAGAAAAGGAGGACTGTCTCTCTCACCTCATCTCAACCCTTCCTTGACTGGAACACAAAGCTAGTCCTTGAGCGCTTGAGCGCAATCAATCAACTGGTCTATGGGTTAAATATACTGGGGGCCTGGGAGCCTTCCCATCACTTACAATCTTATCTTTCTAGGTTTCAAAATAACTTATCAAAAAAATGATTCATGGCCACTTAGCGAATTGAAGCTTGCTTATACATTTCATCAAAAGGAAAGATCATTTTGATTATTAATTATTTTAATATCCAGTTTTCTACCAAAAACATTTAGGTTGTACTGAATAATCATGATGAGAAACTAGGAATTATTTTCTTATTTCTAGATGTATTCACGTTAATTATATCCCTTTAATATCTCTGTGCTACGATTAGTAGCACTACAGTCAAATTTGTAAGAAATGTGATACAGGCCATATGAAAAGATTTGGTGGAAATTTCTTGTGTCTTGACTTCATCTTATTCAGTAAACTTGTGAAAAATCCCTAAAGAGTGCATGGCTTTTGTGTTTACAAGTCAAAAGGCATGAAAACATATGGTTGTGAAAGCATTGCCAAGTTCATGGGTCTCATACAGTGAGTGTCAAATATTCTGAGATCATTTCATGTTCTAATGTCATGATACTTTTCTATTTTCATAATTATGCTAGGTAGACACCTATGCATAATTAATGAATTTTATGAACTAATATAAAGCATAGTTAAATCAGACTGGAAACGTGTATACAAATAGCACTCTTTTTTTATTCTTTTCCATTATGGTTAATTATAGGATATTTAATTTAGTTCCCTGTGCTATATAATAGGACCTTGTTGTTTATCCATTCTGTATATAATAGTTTGCATCTGGTAATCCCAGACTCCCAATCCGTCCCTCCCCCCCGCCCCTTGGCAACCACAGGTCTGTTCTCTATATCTGTGAGTCAGTTTCGCTTTCGTAGATAAGTTCATTTGTGTCAGAGTTTAGATTCCACATATAAGTGATATCGTATGGTATTTGTCTTTCTCTGACTTACTTCACTTAGTATGATAATCTCTAGGTACATCCATGTTGCTGCAAATGGCATTATTTCATTCTTTTTTATGGCTGGGTTGTATTCCATTATATATACACACACACACACACACACACACACACTCCCCCCCCACATGTTCTTTATCCATTCATCTATTGATGGACATTTAGGTTGTTTCCACGTCTTGGCTATTGTAAATAGTGCTGCTATGAATATAGGGATGCGTGTATCTTTTCAAATTATAATTTTGTCCAGATATATGCCCAAGAGTGGGATTGCTGGATCATATGGTAGCTCCAGTTTTAGTTTTTTGAGGAACCTCCATACTGTTTTCCATAGTGGCTGTACCAATTCATTCCCACCAACAGTGTGGGAGGGTTCCTTTTTCTTCACACTTCTCCAGCATTTATTTATCTGTAGGCTTTCTGATGATGGCCATTCTGACCGGTGTGAGGTGGTACCTCATTTTAGTTTTGATTTGCATTTCTCTAATAATAGGGGTGTTGAACATCTTTTCATTTGCCAGCTGGCCATCTGTATGTCTCCTTTGGAGAAGTGTCTATTTAGGTCTTCTGCCCATTTACAAGTAGCACTCTTTAACATTTTCTGTTTGGTTTTATAATATCTGTTTTCTATGAAATACACGTCTCACCTTTGTGATAAAAGGGCACCTGCTCACCACCACAATAGTCAGACAAAGAAGGAGTGGTGGTCCTGATGTATTTTAAAGCCTTGTATATTTTTTTCTTTTGATACTTTGTACTTTGATACTTTGATACAGTTTCATGACACTATTGAGTCTTGGACATACTTTTTGAGTTTAATATGATGATAGCAGTGGTCACATAAAACTCCATCAAGTATCTATAAATATTTGGAAGATGGCCAGTTATATTAAAAGTATCACGTTGTCTGTTTAACATTACCCATAAAAATCTGCATTTTTTAGATTCCCTAGGTAACACTCAGTGATTGAAATCTAAGTGTCCTGAAAGGCTTATAGAATCTTATCATTTTTGAGGGAAAACTCGTAAAAGATCTTGTCTAACTCTGATTTTTAAAGATGAGTAATTGAAATTCCTGAAGATTAAACAACTTTTACAAAGTCATGCATTTAGTGAAGGCAAAATCAGACTAGGACCTTAGATTATCTGACTTTCTCCAGAATTATGGAATTTTCTCCTCATGATAAAATTATATGGCTCATGAATAAGCATTGCCTTTTCAGCTTTGTTCTGAGTTGAAAAGCAAGGTTGATATTTAGTGTGTGCTTTGTTCACATAAAAACTTACACTTTGTATTTACCTCTAATTAGAGCACTTTTTACAAATAGCTGGAGCTGTTGAGGGCATAGCCAATGTCTGTCTCAACTTTGCAAAATATGGTAAATGTTCACTGAACAATTGTTGAATGGATATTAGGTTAGTAAAGTCACCTCCTCTGCAGTGTGCCTTTGAAGAGAGAGAGAGAGAGAGAGAGAGAGAGAGAGAGAGAGAGAGAGAAAGAGAGAGGGAGGAAGAGAGGGAGATAGGGGAAGAGAGAGAGCTCATCACTTGACTTTTTAACTGTTGCTTCAATAGGGCTATTGCAAAAATTTCTCTGTAGAGACTACGTATTTGCTGTAGTCACTTGAACTAGAAATTATTGACTATAGGCTGTAGCTTAAAAAATAATGTTATTCTCAAGGACGCTTTTTCTTCTGAAAGCTTTGCCATGCAATTGACTCGTTTCTTTGCATTTGTGTGATCTTTTGTTTGTGAAATACAGTAATGAGTGGCCATTCAGCAGATATTCCATTCCTACAGCAATTATAAATTGAACACCTCCTATGTTCCAGATACTGTTAAGCATAGAGGATCTTACTCTGAAACTGACAGTCGTGCCCTGTTCCTTACGGGACTTCAAAGCTAGTAACCAGTTTGTAACCACAATTGAAGAATTTTGCCACGGGTCACTCTGGACAGGGGGCAGAGGATGCTTTGGAAGTAGGTTGACATTCCTCCTGGTCAGACGCCAGACGTGGCCCCGGGAGCCTCCCTGGCTACCACTGTGCAGATGCTCTGCCTCGGGCACCGGCCCTTCCTCATGTTAATTCTCATGCCAGCTTTTGGGAAGCAGGCCACAGTCTGACAGAATTGCCAATGAGCTCCCCTTCTCGCCACACTCCAGATGGGCCTTTGGTTTGTGGACAACAAACTGTGGCTCCTTTTCTCTAAGCACTGCCAAGCCACGGACTGGGAGGACAGAGGGATGAAAGACACTCGCTTCCTTCCCCATGGCGCATCCACAGTGCATTTATGCCACAGATTTTTAATGTTAACCTATTGTTCATTATACCAGGAAAAGTTGGCTTTTGTTTTGTGTCCAAGACTTTTAGGAATAGTAATGGTTAATTATTACTTTCCTGAACTTCGTGTTTTAACTTTGGTTTGGGGAAGATATGAACTAGTTGAATGGCATACTCTGCCCATTTTATTTAAAACCAAGCATTACTCTAATGAACACATATAGCTGCAAGAGTAATTTAAAATAATTTTTAAATTACTAAAAGCCCCAATCCTTGATCGCAACTATAAAAATATCTTTAAACATCTGTGTTTAGAAAAACAAAATTGTTCCTATGCTCCAAACTATAAAGAAAGCCTTTCTACCCAGAAAGCTATGTGCAGTTCCAACCTGACATTGGTTTTAATTGGCTCAGTTATTGATGCTTCAGAAGGGGAGTTTTATAAGGGAAAAGTTGAATCAGGCTTAAGTGCTAACCACTGGACTCAAGTGCTGTAATGCATTTCTTCCTGGCAGAGTTGCTTCATAACCAGCTATACATTAATGACAGCTTTTATGTGTTTGATAAAGATAACTATTTCCTGTTATCCAAAATAGCTTCTATGTAGGTCAGATTATCAATGCAGAACATTAGACACTCCCTTTACATTTCAAGAACCATCAGTGCTTTGAAATACCAAGTGGCTTTTGTTTCTGGTTTGAGAGAGGAAACATGAGTCCATTTTTCAAAAACGTCTCCATTGCTAGTTGGCTATTTAATAATTTAAGATAGATGTCTAGAAAATACAGAGATTTTTATCATTACTTTTTTAGCCACATGGGCTGAAAGAAAGAAGTCCAAATGGAAAGCTAGTAAGATTGCTATACTTTAAGCAAAAATATTCTTCATAAACTATAGTAATTGTTTTTAGCATTTTATCAGTGAGATTAACCAAAAAATGTATTAGACAGGTTTCTAAATTTTTCCCCAAAATTTAGATAGCTTAATTTTCTCAGATTATACAAATAGTATGTTTCTTAAAATTCAACCATTATAGAAAAGTATAAACAACAAAGTGATAATGTCTCCAATTCACTGAGGTAGGTGAATAGATGACAGATAGATAGATGACAGACAGATGTATCTAAGTATTTTGGTGGATATCCTTCTACGTGTTTTTCAGTGCACACACCTATAGAGGAGAAAAGCTGGACGCCCTGCTGCCGGTGGGCGAGCGCATGACCCCCACATCCCCCGCCCTCGCGCTGCCACCCAGTGTAGCACAAACCCGCGCGTCCTGGCCGCCCCTTTGTACACACCGCCGCCGAAGGAGGCTCCGAGGGGGCGCAGGCTCAAGCCCTGCGTTTTCTCTTCTTTTACTTTTTTTTTTGACTTTGGAAGAGAGAAGAACAGAGTGTTCGATTCTGCCCTATTTATATTTCTACTCGGGAACAAACGTTGGTTGTGTGTGTGTGTGTGTTTTCTTGTGTGGGATTTTTAAAGAAATGGGAAGAAGAAGAAAAAAACTCCCTCCTTCCCTTTCCTCGCTCTCGCTTCCCTTCCCCTTCCATCCCTCCGAAGCCCCCTCCTCCCGCCCTTTTTCTTCTGTTTGTTTTTTTGTTTCGTTTTGCTAGGAGTCCACATTCCTGTTTGTAATCCTTGGTTCTTTTATTCTCTGTAGTTTTTTTTTAATGGAACAATATATAGTGCACTTCCTCACACGTCAATAAATATAAATCTACAGTGACATTGAACGGCTAAATAATATTCCATTTTAGATACGCACCATAGTTGGTTTAACTAGTCCTCTTTTGGGACTCACTTTTCACTATTATAAGTAAGATTAATAATCTTTTGACGTAGGATGCTCTTTCTGTATTGGATTTTACATTAAGAAACAGACTAAATGTGATATAGTTTATACTTTTTAAGAATCAGTTGTATAATCATTTTAGTGAGCAAGTTTTCAAAAGAATAAGATGGTGAAAATCTAATTATCATTATCAGTGACTTAAAAGTTTGAATATAAGTTTGTATGTTCCCCATTACTATGGAATATTTTCTCATGTAGTCCCCACACATTTTCTCCAGATATAGTCAAACTACCTAATCGAGAAGGAGAGTAGCTCTCCTGGTATCTGCATCTGATTTAAATGGGAACTTCTGAAAGGAGATTTATGTCAGGAGCTGATGCTTCCTTTCCTATGAACAGACTGATTCCCATTCAGCGATGGGCAGCACCATCAGTAGCATTTTATTCAAAATGACACAAACATTTTTGCAAAACAATACTACCTGTGTTATAATTACACTGAATTTAGTCCTCATATTGCAGAATATAATCTTGAAATCAAGAATGCAGGACAAAAAATAATCTCCAACCCTGAGGTAATAATGTGTAGGCAGTTGAGGGACTAGAGTTTTATTTTCCTTTTCCTTGATTCACCCAGACCACTGGCTCAGCTCTCAGTTTGATGCTGTGAGTGGGAGGAAGAAGTTGCGAGAAGTCAGGAAAATAATAGGGGCCAAGACGCTACCATCTTGCCTTGTATTCCTGCCAGTGATGATTTCACCTGCAGAGCAGTTCCTTTAGTGTGAAATACACAGATGCTCTTCCCTGGCTGGCCCCTGCTCCTGCTTCTACATTGTGCCCTGTCTCACAGTTACTCCTATTTTATTCCTCAACTCAAGGTTAGTGGCCACAGAGCGGGTGCCTGTCCCACCAGGTTAGCGCTTTTGGTAGGACTCACTCAGTCTCTTAGTCTCTCCCTCCCTGCCTCCCTGACTTCTCTCTGTCTCTGTCTCTCTCTCTCTCTGAATAGTAACTACTTAAAACTCGACAGGTATTAACTAAAAAATAAAGCACCTCTGGGTCTGGTTTCAGATCATGAGAAATTTTTATTTATATTCTACTTGTTCCAGAAAGGATTGAAAATAACAAAAATACACACAACCCAATGCAATTTGTTTTCAAATGAGGAAGCGAGTAAGTGATACCCAATGGAAAGTACTAATTAACATCACCTTCCTTCTTCACTTCGTGCAATGACCAAGTTTGTCTCCAGCTGAGGGATGACGAGGTCAGGATGCTGGAGGAGTGGAGGGTGGAGAAGATGCACAGTGTCTTATCTCCAGGTTGCTGAGTGCCAGACTTTGGCATCCGTTGAAGGAGCATAAAATGAGTGGACATCAAGGGGCGAGACAACCCAGGACAAGGAACATCTGGATAAACAAACAAAGTGACTGGGGGACACTGGGGATGAATTTCGAAAGCCTGTGTAGCCTTCTACATGCAGCCTGTGACTGATTATAAAGGACTCAGGATGGAATCAGTAGGGAACACATACCCCTCACCCTCACTCTTTGTTTGAACAGTCTCACATTGCCCAATGCTTAGACCTCATCATATGAACCATTTCTCTCAGTGCTGTTTAGATTTCATTCCTGTTGGAACTGTTGCTAGTCTAGTGACTCTCAAATCATTTCAGATCATGATTTGTAATCTTGTCTGCGGGTGTCCAAGGTGCCCTCTGCCCATGGCCTGAACTTCATTTTTACACTTTAGCTATTCAGCAGGGCTGTATCCTGCCAGGATCCTTTGTCTTTCAGGAAAGGAAAGCATTTACATCCTTATCGTGCTGTGGTTTTCTCATCTGACTTAGGCTGGTATCGTTCATCTGCTTCATTTACCCCTACCATTTGCTTCTCAGTGGCACTGGTGGTTGAAAGTTGACCTTAACCTATTGCTGTCTCTTCTTTGGTTTGTCTCAAATGTATTGATTAGCCCAAGTTAAGGTTGAATACCCAATTAGGTGAGCCTCAGTTTCTTCAATTAACCCTGTGCCCAGCTAGGTCTACTGTTGTTCACGGTCTTTTTTATTTTTTGAATTAAATTAAATTAATTAATTTATTTAGTTATTAAAGGGAAATTTTTTTTTTGAATTTTAGAATTTTCTTTACTTTTTTATACAGCAACTTCTTATTAGTTATCCATTTTATACATATTAGTGTATATATGTCAATCCCAATCTCCCACTTCACCGCACCACACCCCCAGCCACTTTACCCCCTTGGTGTCCATAAGTTTGTTCTCTACATCTGTGTCTCTATTTCTGCCCTGCAAACCGGTTCAACTGTACCATTTTTCTGGATTCCGCATATATGCATTAATATATGATATTTGTTTTCTCTTTCTGACTTACTTCACTCTGGATGACAGTCTCTAGGTCCATCCACATCTCTACAAATCAGCCAACTTCGTTCCTTTTTATGGCTGAGTAATATTCCGTTGTATATATGTACCACAACTTCTTTATCCATTTATCTGCCATTGGGCATTTAGGTTGCTTCCATGACCTGGCTATTGTAAATAGTGCTGCAAATGAACATTGGGGTGCATGTGTCTTTTTGAATTATGGTTTTCTCTGGGTATATACCCAGTAGTGGGATTGCTGGATCATATGGTAATTCTATTTTTAGTTTTTTAAGGAACCTCCATACTGTTCTCCATAGTGGTTGTATCAATTTACATTCCCACCAACAGGGCAAGAGGGTTCCCTTTTCTCCACACCCTCTCCAGCATTTGTTTGTAGATTTTCTTTTTTTTAAAATTCTATTTAATTTATTTTTTTATACAGAGGGCTCTTATTAGTTATCCATTTTATACGTATTAGTGTATATATGTCAATCCCAATCTCCCAATTTGTTGTTTGTAGATTTTCTGATGATGCCCATTCTGACCAGTGTGAGGTGATACCTCATTGTAGTTTTGATTTGCATTTCTCTAACAGTTAGTGATGTTGAGGAGGTTTTCATTTGCCTCTTGATGACCTATATGTCTTCTTTGGAGAATTGTCTATTTAGGTTTTCTGCCCATTTTTTGATTGGATTCTTTGTTTTTTTAATATTGAGCTGCTCTTTATATATTTTGGAGATTAATCCTTTGTCCGTTGATTCGTTTGCAAATGTTTTCTCCCATTCTGAGGGTTGTCTTTTTGTCTTGTTTATAGTTTCCTTTGCTTTAAGTTTCATTAGGTTCCATTTGTTTATTTTTGTTTTTATTTCCATTACTGTAGGAAGTGGGTCAAAAAAAGATCTTGCTGTGATTTATGTCAAAGACTGTTCTTCCTATGTTTTCCTCTAAGAGTTTTATAGTGTCCAGTCTTACATTAAGGTCTTTAATACATTCTGAGTTTATTGTTGTGTATGGTGTTAGGGAGTGTTCTAATTTCATTCTTTTACATGTATCTGTTCAGTTTTCCCAGCACCACTTATCGAAGAGACTGTCTTTTCTCCAGTATATATCCTTGCCTCCTTTGTCATAGATTAGTTGACCATAGGTGCGTGGGTTTATCTCTGGGCTTTCTATACTGTTCCATTGATCTATATTTCTGTTTTTGTGCCAGTACCGTATTGTCTTGATTACTGTAGCTTTGTAGTATAGTCTGAAGTTAGGGAGTCTGATTCCTCCAGCTCCATTTTTTTCCCTCAAGATTGCTTTCGCTATTCAGGGTCTTTTGTGTCTCCATACAAATTTTAAGCTTTTTTGTTCTAGTTCTATAAAAGATGTTGTTAGTAGTTTGATACGGATTGCATTGAATCTGTAGATTGCTTTGGGTAGTATAGTCATTTTCACAATATTGTGAAATCCAATCCAAGAACATGGTATATCTCTCAATCTGTTTGTGACATCTTTGATTTCTTTCATCAGTGTCTTATAGTTTTCTGAGTACAGGTCTTTTGCCTCCTTAGGTAGGTTTATGCCTAGGTATTTTATTCTTGTTGTTGCAATGGTGAATGGGATTGTTCCTTAATTTCTCTTTCTGACCTTTCATTGTTAGTGTATAGGAATGCAAGAGATTTCTGTGCATTAATTTTGTATCCTGCAACTTTACCAAATTCATCGATTAGCTCTAATAGTTTTCTGGTGACCTCTTTAGGATTCTCTATGTATAGTATCATGTCATCTGCAAACAGTGACAGTTTTACTTCTTCTTTCCCAATTTGTATTCCTTTTATTTCTTTTTCTTCTCTGATTGCCATGGCTAGGACATCCAAAACTGTGTTGAATAATAGTGGTGAGAGTGGACCTCCTTGTCTTGTTCCTGATCTTAGAGGAAATGCTTTCAGTTTTTCACCATTGAGAATGATGTTTGCTGTGGGTTTGTCATATATGGCCTTTATTATGTTGAGGTAGTTTCCCTCTATGCCCACTTTCTGGAGAGTTTTTATCATAAATGGGTGTTGAATTTTGTCAAAAGCTTTTCCTGCATCAATTGAGATGATCATATGGTTTTTACTCTTCAATTTGTTAATATGGTATATCACATTGATTTGCATATATTGAAGAATTCTTGCATCCCTGGGATAAATCCCACTTGATCATGGTGTATGATCCTTTTAAAATGTTGTTAGATTCTGTTTGTTAGTATTTTTGCATCTATATTCATGAGTGATATTTGTCTGTAATTTTCTTTTTTTGTAGTATCTTTGTCTGGTTTTGGTGTTAGGGTGATGGTGGTCTCGTAGAATGAGTTTGGGAGTGTTCCTTCCTCTGCAATGTTTTGGAAGAGTTTGAGAAGGATGGGTGTTAGCTCTTCTTTAAATGTTGGATAGAATTCGCCTGTGAAGCCATCTGGTCCCAGACTTCCATTTGTTGGAGGATTTTTAATCGCAGTTTCAATTTCATTACTTGTGATTGGTCTGTTCATATTTTCTATTTCTTCCTGATTCAGTCTTGGAAGGTTATACCTTTCTAAGGATTTGCCCATTTCTTCCAGGTTGTCCATTTTATTGGCATAGAGTTGCTTGTAGTAGTCTCTTAGGATGCTTTGTATTTCTGTGGTGTCTGTTGTAACTTCTCCTTTTTCATTTCTAATTTTATTGATTTGAGTCCTCTCCCTCTTTTTCTTGATGAGTCTGGCTAAAGGTTTATCAGTTTTGTTTGTCTCCTCCAAGAACCAGCTTTTAGTTTTATTGATCTTTACTATTGTTTTCTTTGTTTCTATTTCATTTATTTCTGCTCTGATCTTTATGATTTCTTTCCTTCTGCTAACTTTGGGTTTTGTTTGTTCTTCTTTCTCTAGTTCCTTTAGGTGTAAGGATAGATTGTTTATTTCAGGTTTTTCTTGTTTCTTGAGGTAGGTTTGTATTGCTCTAAACTTCCCTCTTAGAACTGCTTTTGCTGCATCCCAAAGGTTTTGGATCATCGTGTTCTCGTAATCATTTGTCTCTAGGTAATTTTTGATTTCCGGTTTGCTTTCTTCAGTGATCTCTTGGTTATTTAGTGACATATTGTTTAGCCTCCATGTGTTTGTGCTTTTTACGTTTTTTTTCCCTGTAATTTATTTCTAATCTCATAGTGTTGTGGTCAGAAAAGATGCCTGATATGATTTCAGTTTTCTTAAATTTACCAAGGCTTCATTTATGACCGAGATGTGATCTACCCTGGAGAATGTTCCATGCGCCCTTGGGAAGAAAGTGTAATCTGCTGTTTTTGGATGGAATGTCTTATAAATATCAATTAAATCTGTCTGGTCTATTGTGTCATTTAAAGCTTGTGCTTCCTTATTAACTTTCTGTCTGGATGATCTGTCCATTGGTGTGAGTGAGGTGTCAAAGTCCCTCACTATCATTGTGTTACTGTCGATTTCCTCTTTTATAGCTGTTAGCATTTGCCTTATGTATTGAGGTGCTCCTATGTTGGGTGTATATATATTTATAATCGTTATATCTTCTTCTTGGATTGATCCCTTGATCATTATATAGTGTCCCTCCTTGTTTCTTGTAGCATTCTTTATTTTAAAGTCAATTTTATCGGATATGAGTATTGCTACTCCAGCTTTCTTTTGATTTCCATTTGCATGGAATATCTTTTTCCATCCCCTTACTTTCAGTCTTTATGTGTCTCTAGGTCTGAAGTGTGTCTCTTGTAGACAGCACATATATGGATCTTGTTCTTGTATCCATTCAGCGAGTCTGTGCTTTTTGGTTGGAGCATTTAATCCATTCACGTTAAGGTAATTATTGAGCTGTATGTTCCTGTGACCATTTTCTTAATTGTTTTGGGTTTGGTTTTGTAGGTCCTTTTCTTCTCTTGTGTTTCCCACTTAGAGAAGTTCCTTTAGCATTTGTTGTAGAGCTGGTTTGGTGGTGCTGAATTCTCTTAGCTTTTGCTTGTCTGTAAAGCTTTTGATTTCTCCATCGAATCTGAATGAGATCCTTGCCCGGTAGAGTAATCTTGTTTGCAGGTTCTTCCCTTTCATCACTTTAAGTATATCATGGCACTCCCTTCTGGCTTGTAGAGTTTCTGCTGAGAAATCAGCTGTTAAACCTTATGGGAGTTCCCTTGTATGTTATTTGTTGTTTTTCCCTTGCTGCTTTCAATAATTTTTCTTTGCCTTTAATATTTGCCAATTTGATTACTATGTGTCAGTGTGTTTCTCCTTGGGTTTATCCTGTATGAGACTCTCTGTGCTTCCTGGAGTTGAGTGGCTATTTCCTTTCCCATGTTAGGGAAGTTTTCGACTCTAATCTCTTCAGATATTTTCTCTGGTCCTTCCTCTCTCTCTTCTCCTTCTGGGACCCCTGTCATGCGAATATAGGGGTGTATTTCATGTTGTCCCAGAGGTCTCTTAGGCTGTCTGCATTTCTTTTCATTCTTTTTTCTTTATTCTGTTCTGCAGCAGTGAATTCCACCATTCTGTCTTCCAGGTTACTTATCCGTTCTTCTGCCTCAGTTATTCTGCTATTGATTCCTTCTAGTGTATTTTTCATTTCAGTTATTGTATTGTTTATCTCTGTTTGTTTTTTCTTTAATTCTTCTAGATCTTTATTAAACATTTCTTGCACCTTCTCGATCTTTGCCTCCATTCTTTTTCTGAGGTCCAGGATCACCTTAACTATCATTATTCTGAATTCTTTTTCTGGAAGGTTGCCTATCTCCACTTCATTTAGTTGTTTTTCTGGGGCTTTATCTTGTTCCTTCATTTGGTACATAGTCCTCTGCCTTTTCATTTTGGCTATCTTTCTGTGAATGTGGTTTTCATTCTACTGGCTACAGGATTGTAGTTCTTCTTGCTTCTGCTGTCTGCCCTCTGGTGGATGAGGCTATCTAAGAGGCTTGTGCAAGCTTCCTGATGGGAGGGACTGGTGGTGGGTAGACCTGGGTTTTACTCTGGTGGGCAGAGCTCAGTAAAACTATAATCTGCTTGTCTGCTGATGGGTGGGTGTGAGTTCCCTCCCTGTTGGTTGTTTGGCTTGAGGTGACCCAGCACTGGACCCTTCAGGCTCTTTGATGGTTATAATGGCGGACTCCAGGATGGCTTACTCCAAGGAGTACTTCCCAGAACTTCTGCTGGCAGTGTCCTTGTCCCTGCAATGAGCCACAGCCCCCCTGCCCCCCCCCCCCGCATCTGCTGGAAACCCTCCCACAGTAGCAGGTAGGTCTGGTTCAGTCTCCTTTGGGGTCACTGCTCCTTCCCCCGGGGTCCCGATATGCACACTACTTTGTGTGTGCCCTCCAAGAGTGGAGTCTCTGTTTCCCGTAGTCTTGTAGAAGTCCTGCAGTCAAATCCTGCTAGCCTTCAAAGTCTGATTCTCTGGGAATTCCTCCTCCCGTTGCCAGAACCCCAGGTTGAGAGGCCTGACATGGGGCTCAGAGCCTTCACTCCAGTGGGTGGACTTCTGTGGTATAATTGTTCTCCAGTTTGTGAGTCACCCACTCAGCAGTTATGGGGTTTGATTTTATTGTGATTGAGCCCCTCCTACCGTCTCATTGTGGCTTCTCCTTTGTCTTTGGATGTGGGGTATCTTTTTGGTGAGTTCCAGTGTCTTCCTGTCGATGATCGTTCAGCAGTTAGTTGTGATTCTGGTGCTCTCGCAAGATGGAGTGAGTCCTTCTACTCTGCCATCTTGAACCAATCAGAGTGTTCAGAGATCTCTGCTGTTCATGGTCTTGACAACTAGCACCATCATCCATAAGTTCTGTCTCTTGACTGTCAGCAAATGCTTCTCTTCTTCCTACTTTTAAGCCTTTAACCCCCTGTTGAACATCTACCAACATTCCTGCTTTTGGTATAAATAAGTGCTCCCTAGCTTAGTGGAGAAGGAGGCTTCCTCACCTCACACCAACAATGTTTTTCTCATTCCCAAGTTCTCTTTGGTGCCTTCTTACATTTGGAAGGTGATCTTCCCAAATTATCTAATTTTAGGTTTTCAACTTTAGGACAGTATAAATATATCGGAAAACAAAAGCATGGTTTCCATCAAGAAAAGAGAAAAATTATTTGTTCCTCCCCTCACTGGACATTTAGTTCCTTATTGAAATATTGTTGTTAGCGTAGCTACATTTGCGTAAGAGCTTTTTAATTTCACGGTACATGGATTCATATCCAGAATGTCCAAGAACTTCATAGATTATGTTTTTCCCTCATGAAATAAAGAGCCATCTAGAGGAAAACTTTCCTCCAGGGATTCCAAGTCCGTCCCAGCTCCCGATTTCTCTGAACATCAAGGAGAATTGAGACTGCCTGAGGTCAAAGCCAAGAAGAAAGAGGAGACTGATCGCAGAAGATGGAGCTAAAAGTTTGTCAGTAGTTGGAAGGAAAATACGGAGGCAGATTTTCACAGATCCATTTGCTTCTTTTTTTTTTTAAACTATTTGCCAGGTCACAAACACTTCTACCACAAGGGAGAAAAGGTACCATAGCTTCTACCTGCTCATGACCAATCCTAAAATTCTGCCTCTTATTTTCCATAGAAGATAGAGAAGAGGACACCTAAAAGAGGTTTCTGTTTTGCGTATTTTTTGTTGGTTTTTTAAATTAGGAAACTTCTTAAAAAAACACAATTATTACGATTTACTAGCCACTTAAATAAAAATCTTGTTTGGATGATACATTTTATTGTCCTGTGCCTAAAAGAAAGCTATGCAAAGGTGAGATTCCTTTGGACTGTCAGTCCCTTGTCACCTGCGTGGTAGCATCTGCTCCTTGTAGCCTCTCGCCATCTGTTGTCTTGCTTTGTCACCTCTTCTAAGGTTTTGCCACATCAGAGCTGTCCTCTTACTGTTCACCTGTTCGTCTTTGTTACTATACGTCAAGTTTCAGGGCTTGTCAACTGCTACTACACTTAATATATTGGTCAGTCCCAACTAATATTACTGGGCTTTACTGGCCCTTGTTGCTACTAAAAGAGAGACATTTCTAATAATTGACTAAATCTTTTCAAGTCCCGCATTATTTTGAGGTTCAACTCAAGTAGTGCTCTTCATCATTCAGAAAGTTCTTGTGTCTCCATTTACCTTATCTTTCACTTTTAACCTACCAGATATCATTCCAGCTATTAATACTCATCTGCTGACTTGTAGCATCTGATTAGAGTGCTTGTGTCTAACCTTCAAGGCTAGAGGGCAAATATACAATTTAATGCTTGCCATTGCTTTCTTAGGATAAGTAAGCAATAGAAGACCTAGTGGTATAAATAAAATGATGTCCCTGAATACACTTGACTCAAGTGAACCCAACCAATGAATTTTAATTCTTACTACAGACCAGCAGCAGAAATTTAGTGATGTAAATGATCAATGTTTTGATCAGTAGATTCTTACCAAAGGAATTGACCATGCCTCAGCAACTTTTCTGTAGTTTATTCATCTTTATCTGTAAAGTAATTGAAAAACACTGATGAATCTGGTCGTGGTGGATAATGTCTAGAGCACTAATTCCAAGATGCATGTCTATTTGATGCTTAGAAATAGGTTTACCTCCATATGCTTAATGGGCAAACATGTTCAAAACTCAAACGTCTGTTGGTTTACTAACATATGTAGAGCCTCCCAGATGGGTGCATTTAAACGAGAGCCACCATTTCATATTCAATGTAATAAAAGTCCTGCATGACATTTCTTTAGGAACCACAGTTTTTTTTAGTTCATTGATCTGAAAGTGTCACTTATGTGGGATTGCACAGCATGTCAAGAGAGGGAAGTGGCAGGAGTTCTGCAAAGATGTGGGTGTGTGATAACCTATTGCCATCAGATAAGAAGATACCGATAGGATTGCAAAAAAAAAAAAAAAAATCCTTCCTCTGTATTCCCAGCACTTATTAGAGTGAGCCACGGTGATGTTTTCCTTGGCAGGCTTGTAGAGCATTTATCAGCCAGTGGGGTCTCCAGTCTGAAATTTATGATGATTTGAGACACTCACAGGAGGCTGTGCTTAGTGCTTTAAATAAATTCAAAATGATAGTTTTTCTCTCCTGTGAATTTTCATTATTGAAATTATTAAAGGGACAGTAAACTTTCCTGGACCGCGTTGCTTATTTATCTCCTATGAAGGTTGAAAATCAAATTCCTATGTTTGTTCTCATTTTGTTGTTTGAATATTGTGGAAGACATAGAAAAGGCCTCTGATCTCTTGCAAAAGAGAATGACATCACTTGAATTTACTTCTGCTTCTCTCGAACAGCAACAAAACATCTGGGTTATTAGCAAGGAAGAGCAGCTAGATGAAAAATAACACTTATGTCATAAAATACTGTCTTTGGTCAGTGATCTTTATCTGTCAGATACAGATCAAATACTGAGTATATGTGTATATATTACTGATGCTCCATCTACCTAATTATTTTTCTGCATAAAAAGAGCAGATTTATCCAGACTCTTAGAGGCTGGATTACTTAATTACTGGATTACTCAATTACTCAACAGTCATGAGTAATTGCCACATTGCCCCTTCCTCTTGTGTTCTGCAAATGGTAAGCTTTCTTTTAATCTTGAAAATTAAGAGTATACTATGTCCACGTGATGTTATTTTGAAAATCCTGAAGCTGAAACCATATTTATTTTGGGAGATATTGCTAAGAGACCGTGGGGACTTGTGAAAAAAAAATTGGCAAATGTGAGTTAATTTAATTCTTTAAAAAAGAATGATTTTAATATTCTAATGTGTATATTCAGTTCCTGAATTTGAGCTTCTAAGCCTAAGCTCTTTTCTCCCTAAACACCAGGAAATATTTTCTCTTTCTTACCTTGTTTAGTGTAATAAAAGGGAAGTGTGTTTGCTCCACTTCCTCAACTCATTGATTCTGCTACTAGATTAGAGGGAGTTCACGGATCGATTCCTAGTCTCAGAAAAAAAAGAAGAAATAAATATACGTATAAAATAATCATCATCATATAAAAAGTAAATGATAACTCAATACCATAGTTGCCATGGGGACTATGAAAGAAAAAGGGAGTTTTTCTAAAGGAGAAAAACTTTTCATTTGACTGTAATGTGTGCTACATATTCAAGCATGTATTTTGATTTTTTTTCTTACGAATATATTCATAATATTTACAACCAAAGAAAGAATTCGTCACCTGTGGCTATTTTCTCATTAGACATGCACTCTGCAGTTGGATGATAGTCAATGATATGGTCTTTAGAGTCACAGGTATCTGGGCTGGTGAACCGAATCCAGTTCAGCAGGTATTTATCTTGCACTTGCTAAGCCACATACATTTCATAAGGTGGTAAGTTTGAGGCAAAGAGGAAAACGCTTTAGGGAGTTTTAGTTACTGTAAGATGCTCGTCTATTTAATATATAAGGACACATTTGCCTACATATGCTTAATGGGAGAACATCATGTTGCAAAAAACTCAGATGTCTGTTGGTTTACTAAAATATCACCCAGAACAATGCATGAAAACAAATATCCACCATTTCACATTCAATTTAAGAAAAACCATTCATGTCATTAAATAAATATCTGTGATTTAAGAAGTTGGTAAGAATGGTTTTATTGGACTTTATTTTATCTACCAATTTGACATCCACATTTTCCCTGGACGTATGAAAGCACTCACGTTCCTGGCACAGAGGTCGAACAGTTTTTGCTGTGCTTTTCTCTGTGCATTTATAGAGGACCAGTCCTTTATGAAATAAACCAGTACTCCAGTAAGTGAGTCTGTAATGCTAACTTAAGGTTGTTAAATTCAACAGGAAGGGAAGATAATAGGAATGAAGATCTCTTTTCCAATTAACTTTTAAAAGCTTTGTTTTATGCAGCCCATAGTTCAGATGATGTAAGTGAAACAGTCCTATAAAAATAATGCTTCCAGTACCCCTTTCTTCCACTCTGCTTCCATATAACATTTGCCTTGAGTTGCGCTAAACAGTTAATACTTCCAGTCACCATATATAGTGGAAGGCTTAAAGAAATAAGTGTTATAGAAGGAGGATCAAGTTAAAACAATACTGTAAGATTTTTTAAATGAGAAAATAATTGAAAAATATCTCATCATGCCAAGTTGGCCTTTAGGTATATACAGACAATTCGTTCTTCTCTAGGGAAGTTCTAGCGAACTTCCCCCACGGATCAGAGGGGGCCATCTTTTCTGTCTTTTTTTTTTTTTAAGATCATCGTTTGCTCCGGATACACCCTTTTGAGAGAGAGGTGCAAGGAGTAGTAAAGAAGGTCAACCTCAGCCCTCCACTTCCTTCAATGGTCTTGATTCAAGCCGCCAGCTCAGCCTTCATCTTATTCCTATGTACAAGTATAAGGCCAACATCCCCAATTAGTTACTTAGGACATAGTGTGTTTCAAACAACTGGTGGGACTGTAAACAGCATAGACCCTACAGTGGCATCTTTTAGGTGAGGCAACTGTGGCCTTGAAGTCTCAGGCTTTGTCGAAGGCTGGACTCTGTGTTAGCTGCTGCCATCACACCCCTTTTATAAAATTTCCAGAGTTCCCTCTAGGGCCAAGTACATTTTCCCACAACAGCTCTGTTAACAGATATCTGTTCCAGTATTTCCAAATTCAGAAAAGAATATAGAATTTCTGGCAAGGCAATTTGATATAGCTAGTGGCAGCATTTTTCAGTATTATGATAAAAGAGAGATCAGTGATTGCTCATTTATTCACTCACTAACCATTTAATAAACTACTACAACACTGCTTGAAATAGGGTTGTCAGCAAAGGCATGTGTAAGAGATAACATTTGATCAGAGACCTGAACAAGAAGGATGGAGCCTTGAAATGGGGAGGACGTTCTAGGCCATGTAAACAACAAACATAAAGCACCGTGGAACAAATGTGTCCACTATACCTGGGGTTTAGAAGATGAGGCATGGGGAATTCCCTGGTGGCCCAGTGGTTAGAACTTGGTGCTTTCACTGCCGAGGGCCGGGGTTCAATCCCTGGTCCTGGAAAAAAAAAAAAAAAAAGAAAAGAAAGAAGAAGAAAAGAAAAGAATTGTTATATCTAAAAAAAAAAACCCCCAAAACTGAAAATTCTATCCTACTCTAAACATCTCCCATTGTGAAAATGGGGAGTGGGGACAGATAAAGGACAAAAGTCATCTCTATATATATTCTGCAGTAGAAGGTATTGATCTGTCAGGGCCAGGAGCATGTCAGTTTTATACATAGCAGCGAACTGGATTGGTGCACAGCAGATAGCCTTGTTCAATAGTAATAAATAATAATTAGAAAAAAAAAGAAGATGAAGCATGGAATCAAGTGCAGTGCTTTAGAACTGTTCGCAGTGAGATGTTATGAGATCCAGTGGAGATGTCTGTAAAGCAGTTTTACCGAACAGGCTGACGCTCAGGGGAGAATTCAAGGCTGGGGATAGACGTTTACGATCCAGGAGCATGTAGGTGACATTTTACTGGATGAGATCTCCTGAAGGTGGAATGTCAATGGAGAAGGAAGTGATTACTGCTCACCTGGTTGTCTTCTATAGTTGAAGTTCAGCAAAAAGAGAGGAGACAACAGTGGAGACTGGAAAGGAAAGTAAGGAAAAAAACAAGCAAGAGAAGAGGATGACCTGGAATCCAAGTCTGACAGAGTTTCAAGGATAATGGGGTACCTAGCAATGCCTGTGTGCTGAGAGGTCATGTACTCTGAGACCTGGGAATTCAGGGTGGGATTTGGTAAGGTGGAGGTGTGGCACTGACAGGAGTGTTTTTATTGAACAAAAGTCTGATTGGATTAGGCTTGAGGGAGACTGGGAAATAAGCAAGTGGAGGTTGACGTATTAGAAATTCCTTGGAAGAGTTTTTCAGTACAAGAGAGTAGGGACATTGATGGTAGCTGGAGGGAGACATGACATTAAAGGGGGGTATTTATTTAGTGAATGCTTTTAGAGATTTTTCAACAAATTTACTGTAAAATTTAATAATTTAAAATAAATGACTATACATTTTTATAGTCATTTGTTGCTAGAATTTTAAAAATTTATTTTGTTGAAGTATAGTTGATTTACAGTGTTGCGTATAGCAGAGTGATTCAGTTTTATACACACACACACACACACACACACTCTTTCATATTCTTTTCCATTATGGTTTATCACAGGATATTGAATATAGTTCTCTGTGCTATACAGTAGGACCTTATTGTCTGTCTATTCCATGTATAATAGTTTGCATTGCTTGCTATAAATTGAATCTTGTGCACCATCAGACACAAAGAAGTTTCCTAAAATTTTCATAAATTTATTGGATATCAAGTTTAAAATAAATCCTAAAGATAGAATAATCTGACCTTGGATGTCCCTGGTGCGATACAGGGTACATGGGTTCGAGCCCTGGTCCGGGGAGATCCCACATGCCACGGAACAACTAAGCCCGTGCACCACAACTACTGAGCCTGCACTCTAGAACTCACGAGCCACAACTACTGATGCTGCGTGCCACAACTACTGAAGCCTGCACACCTAGAGCCCGTGCTCTGCGACAAGAGAAGCCAGGGCAATGAGAAGGCTGCGTACCACGACGAAGACCCAAACACAGCCAAAAATAGATAAATAAATAAATTTATAAAAATTTTTTTAAAAAAGAAGAATCTGACCTCTTCTCAGACCAACATCCCTGCCTGTAAGGCAGCACATTTCATCTTTGGACAGACCAGAGTCAAACACAAATTCTTCGTGTGTACCAAACAGAAATCTATCTTCTTGTAAGTTCATTCGGATGTCCTAGTTTTACCCATCGGGCCACGCAAAGGTTGTCTGGCTTCTGCTGCACATAAGGTGACCCTGGTATCCTTGGCACTTCTGTTTTACAGGCCAACACTCCCATCCCCCATCCACTCTTTGTATAATATGCTTTCAGATCCCTTCGCCAGCCTGACAACCAATCCTTTCCAGTGACCCGGGTCCCACATACAATGGCGTAACCGGCAGCTTTCCTCTGTGGAACTTCAGCTCTTCCTAAAAATGACTCTCCCATTCAGTCACTTAAGTCTGTTCAGAATCCAAATGTACAGGAATTGAGCAGCCTGGGCGAGGTGGGACATGGCGGTGGGGAGGAAATGAGTGTATTTCTGATCTAAAGTATTGTTAAAAAGAAGTTAATGAGAAGGTGAGTGGGTGCTTCTCGGTGGAGAGTTTGGTTTAGAGGAGCCAGCACTGTTGTCCTCTCCTGACCTCCTGATCCCTTGTTTGTGGGACCCCATGTTATGTATGTGCTGAGAACACATCCAGATGCTCACACAGTGGTCGTGTATAATTTTCACAACCGTGTAAGCAGACGTCTCTAATCTCTGCTTAGTAAATGAGGAAATAAAGGCCCAGAAACTCTGGGTAAATTGTCCAAAGTCACCTGGTTTGAAAGTGGCAGCTTTGACATTAAAGTCAAAGTCTGTCTGACTTCAGAGTCTCTCTTAGACTTGACCTGGGTACTTGGCAATGAACTTGGATCACAGGCTTGGAGCACCTTGGATGTTTTCCTCTTTCTGTGGTTCTTTAAGATGTGTCATTTCTTAACACATTTCATTATATTATATTTTTTATTATGGTATGTGCTTCACGGTACTATACTAGTCAGATGTTTTATTTTCTAAAATATTTCATTATATTCTTTTGTTGAGCACCTTCTCTGGGTCTGACACTATTCAAGCCTCTGTGGAAGGTGCTAAGATGGGAATAACTCAATCCCTGACTCAAAGAGGTTGATGGCTCTGTGGAAAAGATAACCCAAATAATTATACAAACTATTACATATAGAATCGATAACGAGGTCCTAACGTATAGCCCAGGGAACTATATTCAGCATCCTGGGATAAAGCATAATAGGAAAGAACATGAAAAAGAATGTATGTATGTGTATAACTGAGTCACTTTGCTCTACAGCAGAAAGTAACACAACATTGTAAGTCAACTATACATCAATAAAAATTTTTTTAAATCACATAAAAATAATTGTATAAGGCAAAATATGATGGACGATCCTGAAGAGGGGCTCTAATGAGTTCTCTTGCCTCTAGATCTGTATGGAGGTGGGGAGGGCATGATCAGGTGGAAGACCCTGACATTCTTCATGAACAATGTGAGATGAGTTTCAAAGGAGGAGTGAGTGAGATTGTTCGTGGAGGGGTGGCATATCCACATCTCAAAAACAGGTAGAGGTGGGAAACCTTAAGATAAGTCAGGGGATATGTAATAATTTAGTTTAGCTAGAGAGAAGGATGCATCCTGCAGGTCAATGACAAGCAACTTAGGAAAGCCAGGACCGTATTGACAAAGGTATGACTGTTATTTTGCAGCTGGTAACAGGAAACCATACAGGATTTATTTTTTTAAAAAAGTAATGACTTCAGTACCTATAGGAGGCTTATGGTTTTTCGGGTTTTGTAATTTTTTGTGGTTAAGAGAAACTACACTTGTAATTATTATAAGAATAATTAATTATTTTTGTCTTTTTTGACACTGTATGAAACTAACAGGTAGGAATAGGTGATATGCTACGACCTATTTGGAATTGATGGATTTTTGCCCCATCAATTTCTTAAAAGTGTTCTTGTAATCTGAGATCTTGTTTGTTGTATCTTCAGGTGATTGTTTTATAAGATGAACACAATTTACAAAGTTACTGGTGATAAAAAATAAATAAAATTTATTTTATTAGTTCTGATTCCCCTGTTAAGTGAAATATACTTTTATATATTAAGACTATAGGTTCAAACTAGCAAAAACAAACTGGTGAAATATGAAAGACTGTGTATGAGAAAAAGTAATTGATTCAACTAAGATTTGCTAAATCCTTTATTTCATTTTGAATTAATATTCTAGGTGAATAACTGTATTTCATGTTTAGTTAAGAAAACCACACTAGATTATCACATGGCCCTTTGCTGTCCCCTGACATCCCTCAGGATTGGTAATATGATTCTTGCTTGACTCAAAAGTTGTCAGATATTAATGACAGTGTGAATTGATGGATAAAATGTTGACTGCAGACTTCTCGGACAGAAGGTTCCCATTCAGTTCTATTTTTGTACCTTTCAAATTATAATTTATGCTGCACACTTCTGTCTGTTTAGATCCATTTTATTACCCAAACTCATTTTTGTGATTAATTTTCTGGTAAGAGGATGAAAAATTTTCACATTAATTGGTTTTTACTTAAAGCTCACAGAAGATAAGAACTTAAAATCAAGTAGATTCATATTAAATTTCCTGATAGGAAATGGTTTTCTGAGATTACTAGTAGACTTTTTTCAGATAACCAAAACTATTAATAGACCATAGCTTTATTACATATTTCTTCAATAATCTCATGCAATGGCTATCAGATACTCCCAATCTCTGTTAAAAGGAAGGATTGAAATGGAAACATTTAAAACTCTGGGCTTTCCCAGTTTTGCTTTTGCCGTCTACTAGCTGAGTAACTCTCTGCTTACTACGTGGCTGTGGAGGGATAAGACGGCTGTCTTGGAAGATGCTCTTAGCGCTGTGCGCCCTCCCGGGGGGCCAACTGGATGAATCTTTTCAGGACAGTACCCCCTACCCACCCCTGCCCCAGGCCTATGTGGATGCAGAGTAGGGAGGGAGCTTCTTTACAACATGCCTGCACGCCTCCCCCTGACACCCCTAAAGTTTGCCAGAACTGCAAGAGGAGGAAGCCTAGGCATGTGTGTTTTCAAAGAGCTCCGCTGGTAATCTGGTCTCTCTGCTGTAACCCACCCCTCCCTCCTCCGTCATCACCGGCATCCATAATGGCCCTCGGAGAGGATGTATCTTCCTTCCTTGTACTAGATGCTTCTTGACCTCCCTTGTACCAGAACCCAGTCAACCACTGGTCAAGCCTCTTATTGGCTGTCCAATTTATATCTACTCAGGGAGTGAAGCCATAAAACAGTTCGGACAAAAGGACCTGTAGAATACTTCCTGCCTTTCTGTGTGATACTATATCACAGATCATTTCAATTTTAGAATATTTTACACATTGTAAATTGTCATCTGTGTGGAAGTGATCTATTTAATCCAGTACAGTGTAAGACTCTTCGAGGCATAGATCATATCATATATTTCATTGTTTTTATTTCCTAGCACAGAGCCTCAGCATAGCAGTTATTTAAAAGTTTCTATGATTTTTGTTGTTGACACTGATGTTTGATTCTCTACTGTCTACCTTTAGCACTCAGTTTGGTTTGAAGCATCTGTATCTAATGCAGTAGATGGGTGGTTCGAGTTACAGAGTCTTGAAAGCCAAATAGATTCGTTGTCTATAGGTTCAACATAAAGGATAAAAGTGGAACATTTAAAAAATTCTGTGGCATTTGTCTTTAAGATAGGTGACCAATAAAATGTTGGTATCAGTATTCCTAAAGAAAACAGCACATACAAACCCAAGGTAGGAGTTTGTACCTACTTGCCTCTTTCATTCAGGGTGACCATCCACCTAACTCTTAAGTTGATGTAATATCCTCATCATCATAATTTAAGGTATTTGAGCTCCATGTGGCATAAAAGGAGTTTCTTCCAGACAATAAGTCTGACCTAAAAATCATTTCTGTGATTACTAATGGAACCCTGGTATCTTAGCATCTTACACATCGAGTGAGAGAGGCATTCTAATCTCTCACAGCAATATTGCCTGTATGAGAGACGATGTGGGAAGGAAAAAAAAGAGACGATATTAAGTAAGAGGAACTTGCCCAAGAGATTGTTCCTTTTATGCTCCTTTCTGCCTGAGTAGCTTACCCCTTAAAAGTAGCACTAGTTGGCACCCTTTTCATTATTCTCCAGGCATTCTCTACTTTTTCGCAAGTAATTATTTGGTGTAACTGAACTGGATTTTCTCTAATCCTGGTTTCTTGAAATGCTCCTTCTCTTCAATGATATCTATCACAGTGAGAATCTGGAACAACCTAAATATCTAATTAAATACAGCTGTTCCATTAAGTACACCTCGTTAGGTGTTCTGGTAAAAGATTGTGAGGAAGGATGTGTTTTATTTTATATCTCTCTCTGAGACTTACCAAAAGCAACAAAAAAGAATGTAAAAATAATGGAAAAAAATCTAACTTTAGTAAACTTGAAAATACTAGTCAAAATCGAACCCCCAACTCCCCCCCCCCACCAAAAAATTGTCTGCCAAATAATAGTGACATTTGGATCATTGAGGACATTGAGAACCAACACACACTTATTCAGAGCTCAAGCAAGGCATGGGCTTCTCAGAAAGGAAGCATCATGGTCCTGAAATAATTCTTTACAAAGATTCCCTGAGCGTGGCAAGCCATTGTAGATGTGGAGAACATTCTTATTCAGACCTGTTTCTTCACTGAAACACATCAGAGAATCAGGTTAAAGAAAAAACCATAAAGTTACTTTTATTCTCTTTGACCTATAGTAACTAGAGCTTAGCTGTTCATTGAAATAATAATATGCCATCAGATGGGGTTTCTGTAGGAATTTAGGGATGATTCAGTATTATGAATGTTATTAATATAATTTGTTTTAGTAATAACTCAAAGAAGAAAAACCAAATACTCATCCAAATGCAAAATAAGTTATACAAAATTGGCACTTAATTCTGATTTTTAAAATATCTTCATAGTGTGTGTATAGCCAGCATCAGGCCTAGTAAGTTTTAGTCAGCAGTCACATACCAGCCAATTCAATCGAACAAGAATTAACAAAGATAAATAGTTGAATTGTTATGGCAGACATCATAAGTTGCATTAATATGAATGGATGACTGGAAAACACAAAGGCAATTGGAAACTGTTAAGAACAGTAACAGAATTCAATAGGCAGTAGGTTTTAAATGTGGAAGAATTGTATAAGCAAAAATTTGAACACCCTTTTGAGGAATATGTAAAAGAGAATTTGACTAAATTAAATATATACCCTTTCTTGGACAGGAAAACTCAACTGTAAAGGTGTCAGAGCTTCTTAAATTAACCCCAAATTGCACTCTCCAGAAAGATATTAGCAATAATTTTTTTAAAATTTGAATTAATCAAAATGATATTCGTTAAAAAATACACATTATGTTAATATCCAGAAAAAAATTTGAGAAAGAATCAAGTCATGAGGGAAGACTAGTTCTACCAGATATTGAAATATATTTAACAACCACAGTAATTTAGACAGATATATCCTGGAGCAGAATATATAGTCCAAAATAGGCTCGTATATGTAAGAGATCGATATTCATTAAATCATTTGGAGACAATTGGATGTAACCATGGGGAACAGGGAGGGAACCAGCTGACTTATCTCCTCATGTCTTCACACCTCACGCATGCACAAGCGCGGGTGCGCGCGCGCACGCACACACACACACACACACACACACGCAGACACACACAATTTCAAGTAGACCAAAGGTTTAAATACATTTGTTTGAAACTGACATTTTGTAGGCTAACATCACTTGATTCCTGGCAACTTCACATGGTTTAACTCACATTTTAAAACATGAAACCACATAATTAAAAGATACTATAGAGGTTTAAATTTTTTCTTTTATAATCTAGTCCTGGGGAAATCCTTTCTTGTCAAAAACTCAGAACCAAAAAGGGATTCATTTGTACATTTGAGTATGTAATAATATCTGCATAACAAAGTGTGTAACTATACAAAAAGCAAATGAAAAGATGGGAGAAGAATAGGTCAGATATATAACAAAAGCTGTGTGATTTTGTAATCACAAAGGTCTTTATAAATCAGTACAAGAAAATCAGCCAGTAGAAAATGGACAAAGGCCATAAGAAAACATCTGCATTTAGGCATCTAAGTAAAGATGTGTATAAACATCCAGTCAGCAATTTTGTTTCTAGGATTTTATCCCTTGGCTGTATTGTACATGCACTTGTATGCAAAGCTATATTACAAAATTGTTGATTGCAGCATTTTTGGCTATATATATATCTGTATCCTAATTTATATATAAATACACATATATAAACATCCATATATATGTGTATTTATATATATATATTTATAAAAATATAAAAATTCTAATTTTGCTATTGGGAGTTCCTTATAAATAGTAAAACGTATCCATATGATGAAATATTATGCATCCGTTTTAAAAATGAGGAAGTTTTGTATTGGTGTAATGTGAAGATGCAGAAGCATATGTAACACTTTCATCCCAGAAGTACTCTGCATATGTAAGAGGGTGTGAGCATATATAAATATTACAGTATTATATCAATAAACATTATAGTAAAAATGTAAGGATAACCAAGAATCTGTTAATATTTATTGACATCAAGGTAAATTAAGTAGAAAAACTTAGAGTATAATATGATTTTATCTGTGGTCTCATTTTCCTTCTGTCTCTCACACTATATTTATTGAAACTTATGTGAGACTGTTGTAAGTGCTTTGTATGGGTTTATCTTATTTAAACCTCACGACAACCCTAAAGCAACCCCAAAGAAGGCTTTTATTAACGTGTTCCCAGTTTAGCCAGGATTTGAAACCAGGCAGTCTGGCTTTAGAGCTTATGTTCAGAACCCTTAGGCAATCATGCTCTCCTGTACCTATGTGCCTAGAACTCCATCACACAAATTCACACAGAAAAAGTGTTTGGAAGAATATAGCTTTATAGTCACTGGGTAAGATCATATAAGTAATTGTTTTTCCTTATAATTTTTCTCTGTATATTGTTCTACAATGCATGTGCATTTTTTGCATGACATTTTTAATAGGGTGTTTTTATTTAAATCATACTTCTGTATGTCAGTTACACATTCTGTGGCCATTCTATGATTTTGCTGTATTAACTACCATTATTACATTATCTGTGGGGTTTTAGATTTATACTTTCTGCTAAGAAAATAATTAGGTCAACAATTTCTTACGTTGGCGTTCCCGTGTACCTTTGATCAGTCTCTGTTTTCTTGTGGAAAATCTGCACAAAAGGCAGCTTTTTATTCTAACTGAACATTTTAGCAGTCTGTGCCGAGTACAGTTTTCTTAATTTTGTTTTCCTCTTATTATTCATTATTTTTCTCACTCTATTCCTAATTCTTCTAAAAACACTGATTTTAATTTCGAGACTCAGTGAAATGCTGACATCTTGTCTTGGTTTCATGTTCGCATGGCTTTTCCCAGCTTGACTGCCGACTACCTTGGTCCATTAGTGTCAAAACTACATTTATAGGCATACGGTTGTCTTTGTGTTACGATTTTCAGTGACGATGTGTAGTATGTCGTTTGAGGTGGCTAAATTCTATCATTTTGAAATGACACTTCCACGTTTCCTGGGCTGTTTTACAGATGAGCCCCTGACTGTTTCTCTGAGCCGTGCTTACTAGCTGCTCGGGGTTCTTGTTCATGTAGCTCCTGTACAGAGGTCTTTCCAAACTTTTAAACTAATGGGAAGCACTGTGGGAATTATTTAGCTTGTGAATTTCATTTTTTTATTCCAGTGGGACTAGAATGCAGTTATTTTCATATGAATTTTTTTTTTTTTTTTTTGCGGTACCCAGGCCTCTCACTGTTGTGGACTCTCCCGTTGCGGAGCACAGGCTCCGGACGCGCAGGCTCAGCAGCCATGGCTTACGGGCCCAGCCGCTCCGCGGCATGTGGGATCTTCCCGGACCGGGGCACGAACCCGTGTCCCCTGAATCGGCAGGCAGACTCTCAACCACTGCGCCACCAGGGAAGCCCTCATATGAATTTTTGACCCCCTAGTTTGGTACAAAGGTAGAAGCTGAGTCTTTGCTTGTTGTGGAATAAGTAAAACGACTTCTTTTTATCTACCTCCAGTAACTTTCTATTCCAAACCTATGCTTACTCCACGGCAGTTACTTAAAGTGTGACTGTTGTGATCAAGTCTACAAGCCTTAGCCTTGGCCACACACCATCAATAATACAATCTCCATGTTTAAGACGAAAATCATTTTGCATCATAGGGTGAAAACAAAGTTGTGGTTTCGGTCGTGGAGATAATATAGATGGAACCATACATCCATACTAACATGTGTTTATGTTTTACAAAAGCCTTCATGAATTCTTATCTAGCTCTGTTACATTTTGGTTTATATCCCAGGAGGAACTAGAAGGGAAAGAATTATAAACAGTACCCCAGTGGTTGACAAAAATGTAGGAATAGATATTCCCCTCAAGTTCCTGGGGAAAGGTTTTAATGAAATACAAAGTAACTAAATCCAGAGAAAATAGGCAACTTACTTAGAAGGATACTTTGTATCGATCTTTGAAGATCAAGTTCTTATTGTGGGTGGGAGAAGCTTAACAGGAAGATGAAATAAGTAGAATCCGTCCTTAGAGTACACCAATATACCATTGTTATTTTGTCCCAGAAGTTCTGTGTTCCCTCAAGATGTACAAGCCATGCTTCTGTACTTTTCCTCCAGCCTTCCCTATCTCCCTAATATTAGGGGGATGACACAGGGTCACGGTTAAGAATGCAGGCTCTGCGGTCATCCTGCTGGAATGTGACTGTCTCCGCTGCTACTTAGTTGTGCAACCTTGGAGCAGTTGTTTAACTTCTCTCTACCTCTGTTTGCTCATGGGATCATGAAAAGGATAGACTTCTTGATTTGTTGTGAGGGTTAAAGGTTTATCCACGTCCAGTGCCCAGAACACAAATTAGTATGTTCAATAAACGTTAGCTATTGCGTTACAGGAGCACTTAAGGACAATAAATTCAATGTCGTCCATCGAACCTGAAAGGGTTGGTAGAAAAAGAATGGACATTGATCCAGACGGTACTGGTGATTCTGCCAGTTTCTCCCCTGGCTCTGGAGAGGCTCTGAGACAAGTGAGATGGGAGTCCAGAGCCTGCGCTTCCTTCAGGCAGTCTCAGCATCCACGTACCTCTTAGTGCGGGCATCTCACCTCCCTGAGGATGATTCTAGGCTTAAAGATATGCAATTTTCCTATGAGGCGACTAGCACAAGCCAAGTATGTCAGCTTACGAAATTGCCTTCGCTTGACTGCTTTAGACCCACAAAATTATCAGTTTCATATGGTTCAGCCTAACAAGCTATCAAGCGCTCGGCTGGAAAACTCTTGGGTTTTGCCTTGCTTTAGAATCTAATTACTGAGAAAGATAAGACGTTATGTATTTTTTATCACTGCCCGCCCCCCACCCTCCCTATGGAGTATGTTTTCTGTTTTTCTCCTTCATTAGGTGGTTATGTCTATTTTCAAGGCAATTTGGGGTAGTGGAAATATGTTTTTGATGATACCTGAACTCCAATCCATCCCTACTTCTTCACTCTCTGCCCCAGGGCTCTTACACTGTCTAACCCACCCACATCTGCTCTCAGAAAAGGGCCTAATAAATTCAGTCATGCAGAGGAACAAATGACAAATAAGGCCTAGTGCTGTTCTCCGAGAAACACGCAGATTTCAATAACCACCATCCTCTGTAAGAAGGGCATGAATCACAGATAATAGACTGAAAGGCTCTACTGTGTCACTGGAAGCTTTGGTGGGGTTGGAGGCAGGGGAATTTCTGGAACTTGTAAAAACAAATATGCCCTGTTTCCCAGTCTCTGGAGGTAGGGAGTTCCCTGTTTCTCTAATTTTTCTGATAAAGAGTTTAAGACTGCATGTTGGGATTGTGGTAATAAAATAGATAACACTTATAGATTTCTTATTATTCTACACAATCCTAACAATGACCTTAGGAAGCTGGTGGACACTATTATTATCCACATTTTAGAAATAAGGCAATGGAGACTTAATAGCAGTGAGGTAACTTGCTCAAGGCCATTCAACTAGTAATGGTAGAGCTGTCGATGCAAAGCCTACAACCATGGGTTGGGGGGTATGAGAAAGAGAATATTGATTATAATGGTCCTACAGGCCCCTCCCCTCTAAGCGTCCTTGATTTTAGGATGCGACCATGAGGCCAAGGTGTACGAGAAGCCCTGGCTCACGCTGGGTCTTTAATAAGCGTCACTATTTAGAATCTGAGTCCAGCTAATTTATCATATATTTTAATGTATTCCCTTTTAGTGCAAAATAAGTTTTAGTTTGATAAATATATTACTAGAGAGCAGCTTATTTATTGTTATCAATAAAATAATTACAAAATGTAGGATAAGATTTGTAACACTTCAAAAGCCCTCTACTCTGATAAAAGTACTCATTTAATTCTAATAGCACTCCATGATTTTGTCCATATTTATAACCAAACAAATGCTAGATATAATGATCTGACAAAAAAACCAATTTCAAATATTGAATGATTCCACCCTTCAACGAAGTATTTAGAAACAATGAAATACATTTTCATTGCAGAATTATGAATATCAGCAAATGTTGCAAAGGCTACAATATAAGCGGCCAGTAGTGTTTGAAGTGCAAGGAACTGATATAAACATAGTTATGCTAAAAAGAAAGTATGACCTTTGTGTTTGGGGCTATTAATAAGTATATATATTATGAGTCATCATTTATTTGTCAAGAAAAGAAGTATAATTTTCTGGAAATTAATAAATAAAAACCAGTTTCTTATGAGACCACTTGCAGCTTTAAATTATATTTTGTGCTGTATTATTTGCGAATCAAGATAGCCATTTACATTTTAAAAGCCCTTTGAAACCAGATGTTAATAGAATAAATTATCACAAGGTGATATAACATGATTTCCTTCTGAATTTCCTGCTGAGATAACTTCATATTTGCAGCTGTTCAGGACCATCATAAATTTGGTCTTTCTTTTTAAATTTAACACCATGTATATGTGTGTCTGTACACACACACACACACACACACACACACACACACACACAAAAAAAACTCTTTAAGCACTTTTATGGGGTGAGTGGGGCTCGCTATGTGGAAAAATAGGTAAATATTGATGTTGTTAATACAAGGGCCCTGCATGATTCTTAGGCTGGTGGACACTGTACCCTTTAAGAAATATCAAGGGAGAGTTAGGAGGTGTTTGAACTAAAATTTAGTTTGAACTAAAAATTGAATGGGATTAGCCTGAGGATAAAAGGAATGAAAGCACACCATTGTAAAGTAGTATACTCCAATAAAGATGTTAAAAAAAAAGGGTGATTGAGGTGGAGAATTGGGGCCGGGAGAGGCTTAGCTCAGCGGTGGGACCCACCACACGGTACCCATGGATTTATATGGTCATTTCCTGCCCTGAAGTTGCTGCTGGATCCTCTTAGGATGCAGCGGGCACTAAAGAAGTTTTGTGGAATATTTGTGGAGTGGCAGCATTCCTTGCAGGCTCAGAGATGCCTGCAGTGATCTGGCCTCTCTCTCGGAGGACCAGCTGGGAGTTCAGTCAGCTGGGGGCGCTGGGTGCACTGGTGGCTCCTGGAGGAGCCCCCTCTCTGCCCCCGGCCCAGCAGACGGCACAGGAAGGTGCTAGTCCGCAGGCCATAGGTCCTTCAGCCTGGAGTTGGCCAGGAATTCAGTTTCTTGTGAGGGCCACGTGGGGGACAGTCTCGGGCAAGCAGTGCTTTGCACCCCTGGGTTCACGCATCAGTGGCTCCTGAGACCTTCTGGGACAGCTTCTCAAATACTTCTGCTGTGACTAGACCTGCGAGGGTAGATTTTAGTAGCATTTACCACGTGAGGAAAAACTGGTAAATGACGCAAGTGACAAATTATTTAGGTGCTTTGCACCTAGATGGGTGGGATCGGGAGGGTGGGAGGGCGGCTCAAGAGGGAGGGGCTATGGGGATATATGTATGCATATGGCTGATTCACTTTGTTATACAACAGACACTAACACAGCATTGTGAAGCAATTATCCTCCAATAAAGATGTGTTAAAAAAAGAAAAACCAAGGAAAATTGACATTATAGGTGCTGGTGGATGCCCCATGTTAAGGGCCAGGTAGCCTTCCCGCACATGCTTAACTGCATGCATGGGCATCCTGGCTACCCATGGCTCTGTAACAAGCTACAAAAACCTCACGGCAGAAAACTTTATGCTCAAGCACTTTGTGAATCAGGAATCTAGACAGGCTTCCAGAGAGATGGCTTGTCTCTGCTCCACAGTGTCTGGGTCCTCAGCCAGAAGACTTGAACCCTGGAGGCTGGAACCATCTTCCAGCTCTCTTACCACATCTGGCAGCTGATTGGCTCTTGGCTGAGACTGTAGTTGGAGCACCTGCCTGTGGCTTCCCCATGTGGCCTGATCGTCCTGTAAACGTAGGGGCTGGGTTCCCTGGGCAGGTGACAGAGAGAGAGAGAGAGAGAGAGAGAGGACCAGGGAAAAGCCTTTTTGCCTCTAAGACCCAGACTCAGAAGTCACAGGGCATCACTCCTGATACATCTTTCTTGTCACAGCAGGTCCCCAAAGCTCTCCCAATTTCGAGGGGAAGAAAAGTAGCCTTTACCTCCTCGTGGGGTAATAGTAGCAAGGTTCTGGAAGAGCTCGGAGGATCAGAAATACTGTTGTCTTTTTCAGAAAATGCAATCCTCCACGAAATGATGGGAAAAGGAAACATTCTTATGTTACTAAATTTAAACCAATGGAGCCTATTTAGTGAGAAGTGGCAGGTGAAGCATCATTTTACTTGTAGATTTACATTTCTCGATTTTAGGCATGGGAAGTCAAATCTCATCTGAAACAAATTAGAATATTAAGTAATATTTATTTCTAAAGGCTTAAGAGGTTTTTAAGTGGATAAACTAGAAATAAAATGTGGCTCTTACTGTTTAAAACTGTTCACGAAATAAGTAGTGAAGTGACAGTGACAAAAAACATTAATTTATGAATAATATATAAATATTATAGAAGAGATATATGCATAGTTCCTAGAGGTCAAAATTCTTAATTTTGAAAGTTAATAGGAAAGCAAGGCGATAGACTTCACAGGGCTGGCCAGCCCCAAAACCTCCAAAGTAGGGAAACTTGAAATCAAAGTCAGAACATTGGAATTGAAGAATATGAAATTTTACGTCCCACGAGTTTAACAAAAGAAAAAAACCTTTGCCCTGGTTTTGCTGCTTCTAATAGGAAGGAACTGATTCTGCTGTCTAGATTCGTATATTTAATAGAAAGGATGACACTTTACAACACAAGCCTGCACGGACACACACATACACCCACACCCACACCAGCCCTGTGTCACGTTATAGTTAGCATATTCAGGGAAGGAAAATGCAGTAAGTAAAGAAGATGTGGGGCTGTTCGAAGAACTGCTTGTTTCTGCCATTTACTTTCTAAGTGAGGCCTATTAGTCGTCTTCTAAGTAGGTAAGATACTGTAAAGTATTTCTAAAAAGTAAATTATATGTATTTTTTGCCATATTGCTTGCAAAGCTAAAGAAAAACAAAGCACTCAGTGAAGAGCTCCATTCACTGGTGTCACTGGGAGATGTGATACCAGTGAATAGAGCTCTTCAGTCCAAAGCTGGTCTGAAAAATTATCATAATGATTAGAAACATTTCAGTGTTAGAAAATGGCTTTGATCTAAAATATCACAACCATGTCTGTTGTTTTCATGGATCTTGGTGGGTTTTCTTAATCAGCAGCAGTATACACAGCCTTTTGCAAAGTGTGTGATGGTTGTGTCCATATTTCTGCCTGCAGACATGGGCTCTAGCTTAGCTGTGTGACTTTTCTGAGGCTTGACATTCAGTATAGCTCCTAATAAAATCCTTCCTGTTATTGAACTTGCAACAGGTTTGGTTTTGTTTTAATTTAATTAATTAATTAATTTTTGGCTGTGTTGGGTCTTCGTTGCTGCACGCGGGCTTTCTCTAGTTGCAGCGAGCTGGGGCTACTTTTGTTGTGGTGCACGGTCTTCTCATTGCGGTGGCTTCTCTTGTTGCAGAGCGCGGGCTCTAGGCGCGCGGGCTTCAGTAGTTGTGGCTCGTGGGCTCTAGAGCGCAGGCTCAGTAGTTGTGGCACACGGGCTTAGTTGCTCCGCGGCATGTGGGATCTTTCTGGACCACGGCTTGAACCCGTGGCCCCTGCATTGGCAGGCGGATTCCCAACCACAGCACCACCAGGGAAGCCTGCAACAGGTTTTATTCTTCGTAAAAAATAAAAAGCATCTCATTTTCCCCCATGATGGTGTATAGCCTTCCCAGCCAAAGCTTGATTCATTTAAAGAAAAGACAAGAAAATCTCTTTTTAATGTATGAAAGATTATGATTGACAATTGAAAGCTGACATTTTATGTATTCCTCAATTTGTTTTTAAAAAGCCCTTCTTGTATAAAAAGATTAGTGTAAAACATATTTGCTTTGCTCACAGTCTGTTTTCCGTAGGTCTTTTGCTAATGCTCAGTTATTAAGTCAAATTGTATCTCCATTTCCTCTGCTTGCTTTGAGGGTTATCTACTCATCTCTACTATTATTGGACTAAATAGGAATTAGATTTGGGGAAACCCAGAGACAAAGCCGGATTTTTCCACTGATTTTTGACAGTCGGCTTCGGGAGAGTGTAAGATAATTTCCATACTTCCTCTAGCTCATTTCAGTAGGAAGGTCAAGAATATGGCCATCTATTTTTATACTGGCTGTGACCCAAAGTATCTTGTCAAGGTTTTGAAAGCCTTTGGTCTGTGTGTCATCGTGTCACTTGGACATACCTGTGTCTTTGGGGGAGAGCCACCATTGCGTAGTAGTGATTCTTTATAGTTACTTACCTCCGACAAATTTAGGAATGTAGACCTTAGAAGTTATTTTGATGGAAAAATGACCAGGTGTAGAGACGTGAACACACCAAGTTGCAAAGGATTAATCATCAAGAACCTAGTGTATAATGTACTCTTGGGAATTGATTGAAACAAACAAAAAATAACGTCATATAACTATATGAGAGAGTTGTCCTGTGCATAACAGAACTCAAAAATCAAAACCCGAGTGTGTGCTAATAGTTCTGCAGAAAATGCCTACTGATCAGTTATTCTGTGTCTGTGCTGTGAGCTGCGGCACCCTAACGTGTTGCCTCCTCTGGACCACCTGCAAATCCTCTTCTGCGTGACGATTTTTATTTATTTTGGATATACCCTAAAGCTACAGAATGTGAATATATATCAGAAACTGCACACAGCAAACAGCTAATGCGGATTAGATTTAACATTAGTAGAGAAGGACGGGTTGGTACATATTAAAAAAAAGGGAGGGAGGGAGGGAGGGAGGGAAGAAAAGAAAAGAAAAGAAGGAAGAAAGAAAAAGAAACCACAGTAGGAACAATTAAATAGCTGACTGGCTACCAGAAAGACATGCATGGGCATGTTTGCCGATTAGTCAAGGTCCACTCTGTTCTTATTTGCTGGATTATGTAAGAGTCGTTTCCCAGAACGTTACTGATAATGCTGCAGGAGTTATAAGAGAAACTTTGTTTAAACTGGATATTTTTAAAGAGTTTATATTCACATCAAGTTGCTCAGATGGAGAGTAATAATAATATTAATAAAATTTACCATAGATTAAGTACTCATTATCTTCCAGGCCCTTTGCTGTATATTTTACACAGGTGTTGACCGTTTAACTCCCCAGCAACCCTGTGAAGTAGCTGTTACTACTTTCCCCATTTTAGAGCTAAGGAAACTGGTGCCCGGATAGGTTAAGAAACTTGCTCAAGGTCACACAGCTAGTAAGTGGTAGGAAACCTAGGTTGTTCTGACTCCACAGAACATGTTTATGCCCATGACATTGCACTCTAAAAATGGAAAGACATCTTAAATGATGACTGATCTATATTGAGATGCAATATCACTGCTCTCTTGACTGTTATCAGCAATTAACATAATGGCATTATCATACAACTATTTTAAGGATCTAAAGCACTGGTTTTTTTTTTTGCGGTACGCGGGCCTCTCACTGCTGTGGCCTCTCCCGTTGTGGAGCACAGACTCCGGACACGCAGGCTCAGCGGCCATGGCTCACAGGGCCAGCCGCTCCGCGTCATGTGGGATCCTCCCGGACCGGGGCACGAAACTGTGTCCCCTGCATCAGCAGGCGGACTCTCAACCACTGCACCACCAGGGAAGCCCAGCACTGGGTTTTTTAAAAAAATGAATTTATTTTATTTTGGCTCCGTTGGGTTTTTGTTGCTGCACATGGGCTTTCTCTAGTTGTGGCGAGCAGGGGCTACTCTTCGTTGTGGTGCGCAGGCTTCTCATTGCGGTGGCTTCTCTTGTTGCGGAGCACGGGCTCTAGGCATGCAGGCTTCAGTAGTTGTGGCATGTGGGCTCAGTAGTTGTGGCTTGCGGGTTCTAGAGCACAGGCTCAGTAGCTGTGGTACACGGGCTTAGTTGCTCGCAGCATGTGGGATCTTCCCGGACCAGGGCTTGAACCCGTGTCCCCTGTATTGGCAGGCAGATTCTTAACCAGTGCACCACCAGGGAAGCCCCTAAAGAACTGGTTTTTAAACTTCATTTGGGTAAGAGTCGCATGAGGAGTGTGTCTAAGCCTTGTCTGAGAGGTTCTCAAGCAGGGTTGAGCTTGGGGACACCTTTGCCATACAAAGGTGTTGACCCATTTCATAGACACTCTCCAAAGTCATGTGCAAATATATAAATAAATAAATAAATAAATAAATATATATATATGATGTGGATGTATATAGCTATGATGTGTGATATATAAAAATATTATATATATATATATATATATATATATATATCTCAACACAGTAGATGTTGTCTCTCTTCATTCTTCCCCTGTTCTGCGGCTCAAGTTGTAATTACAAACTGGTGTCAATGTCCACTTTCACAGGTTGGAATCAGGAGATTCTTGCATCTGGGCCTTCTTGTCATTTCTTACTGAGAAGCTGTAATTGGTAAAGAGATGACTTGGAGCTTGGATGAATATCGTTTAAGTTTTACCTTTTTCTTCTCTTTTTTTTTGTAAATTTAAAATATATTCTGTGGTTCCAACAGGTGATACAGAGCTTCAGCGAGAGTCGGCTGTGTTTGAAAATGAACCCGTTCTGTTTCTTAGTCATAGAGCTCAGCCTTCTGGGATAAATGTTATTTTAGGATAGGCAGGTGCTATTATCACAATGTTAATCTTAGTCTGTTTTTTAAAAAAATGATTGACCTGATCTCAAACATATGTGTTAGAGTACTAGGGTAATGGACTTTTATAGGGAAATCCTCAGCAAATTCATACAGAAAAGTTATTATTTATGAAAGTCCCAAGGTTACATGCTTAACATTTTTTGAGGATGAGCTTTCTAAAGGCTTCCTGAACATTTATTTCCATATTCAGAATTGGAGAATGGTAGTTCGGGGCTATCAGAGGGAAGGAGAATTGTGAGAAATGGAATCCAACCTACTTTTTCATCCTTTCTCTCTAGTATAGTCTCCTAAACCACCTCTACCTCACCCTTAGAAACTATTCTTTCTTTATTTCTCATTACCAGAGGCAACTGAGCAAGGTGTTGTCTAATTAGAGCAACTGATGATGAGGTGTGAAAGACAGAAAGACCTACCCTTTCCGTTAGGTGTTTACATTCCTGAAATGTTTATTAGACCAAAGACTTCTCCCTGCTTCAGAATTTGTGGCTGAGATTATGTTTCACTGGTGTACTTTCCCTGCCTACTCTAGGAAGCCAAATGACTAGGAAGACACACCAACACACAAAACCCATTTAACACAAAACAACAAAGAGCAAAATTAATGGAATCTGTTTTATGTTATTCCCTTTTGTTTTTTTTTTTGCGGTACACGGGCCTCTCACTGTTGTGGCCTCTCCCGTTGCAGGCCACAGGCTCCAGATGCGCAGGCTCAGCCGCCATGACTCACGGGCCTAGCCACTCTGCGGCATGTGGGATCTTCCCGGACCGGGGCACGAACCCACGTCCCCTATATTGGCAGGCAGACTCTCAACCACTGCGCCACCAGGGAAGCTCTGTTCTCTTCCCTTTTAAGTGAACTCTTCAACCCCTGGCAGTAAGTGAGCTGTCCTTAGGGAAAGACTTTTCCTTCAGCTCATCTCATAAGAAGGGAACATGCGTTCTTTCTTCTCTTGTTAGGATAAAAATGTATATACATGTAAAAATTAAATATATTTTCCCCTTCATCCTGCAGCTCTTATGAAATGTCTTTGAAGGACTGTAGGTGTGTGGCTCTAACTTCGGGGATGCTGCGGGATTCACGCACATACATATATACACTTCATTTTCTAAGGAATCGCAGAGCTTTCTTGTTTCTGCGCAGTGAGTTTTCCTTTCTTCTTATGATTTTCTTTTCTGATGTGCCATCTAAACTAGAGTTCATTGACAAGGCCGTTGTTTAAAAAGCAAGACTAGGAATGGGTACTGTATTTCCCATTCTTAAGCAATCTCAGAAGACAAGAAAGCAGCCTTTGCATTAGGTATATTGGGTTAAGAGGAACCTCAGAACTGAACACATTGTAAGGTAAAGTTTGCTGGTTAAATTTATTGCAACTAGGTAGCTGAGATAAATTGCCAATTGAAAAAAACCTCTGTATTCTTACATGGGTCCCAAAAGTCCAGATTAAGAGACAGATTAAAGAAGTAATTTGATTTCTGAGCCAGACTCTTCCCTTCTCCTAGTTTTCCAACCACAGGGCTGAAAATCACCTTGTTCATCCCTTCCTGAGACTGGGCAGAGAGGTCTCACACAAATCCCTCCAGGTCGGGGCCTGATCAGGGAGAGGGTCCTGGGTAACCACTTACTTGCTGACAGTCTCCATACCGCTGTGGGGAGGAGTTGGTTTTTTTTCCTTTTCAGTGATGCAGGCAACACAGGAAAGATTTCTTTCCTTGATACTGGGGACTGAACCTTCTAAGACAGCTCTTTATGAATTTGTAGGAGGAAATGGATCTCATATTTTCAGTTGCCTCTGATTGGAGGAACGGTTACTAGAGTCTGTGAGTCTGACTTTCTGGTGGGAGCAGGTGAAACACACCGCCCATCCCAAGTTTGCTTGAGGTGAAGGAGGAGAAAGACGCAGCACCATTCCTTGCACTGTGAGGAGACACTAAAGTTTCAAGATGGCCTCAGTGAGTCCAGCTCCTAGAGATGCTAAGGCTGGGCCTCCCCAAAAGGTTCAAGTTGACAACTTTGTTCTTCAACAACCTCTTTGTTTTCCATGGGCCTCAGTGACTTCGTCATCTACCTGATCCTAAGTGCACAGGTAACTCCCAGGTTATTCTGTGCTTATGAAAGGAGCTGGAAATTATACACAGAGATGGAAGAGCACACATTTGGAATGTGAGAGAGTACGTGTTATACAGGTTTTGAACAATCAAATATCTATATAAAACAGGGAAAGTAAGAATACTTTAACTTTTATATTATCATGTTTAGTCTTGAGCAAGAGTTGTTAAAAATAGGGCTTCCCTGGTGGCGCAGTGGTTGAGAGTCCGCCTGCCGATGCAGAGGACACGGGTTCGTGCCCCAGACCGGGAAGATCCCACATGCCGCGGAGCGGCTGGGCCCATGAGCCATGGCCGCTGAGCCTGCGCATCCGGAGCCTGTGCTCCGCAACGGGAGAGGCCACAGCAGTGAGAGGCCCGCGTATAGCAAAAACCAAAAAACAAAACAAAACAAACAAACAAAAAAGTTATTAAAAATAGAGAGAAACTATAAGACTGTATTTTCTGTTTATGTTGCTGTGACTTCATGATAATTCATTTAGTTATTGTTAATGACTAAATAATTGAAGAATTCAGTGGGGTTGTCAGACAGGGTTTAGACAACGCTGAAATAATTACTAGACTTGCACTTTTTGTTTTAAAATTATTTCAGTAACAAAATTGTGAATCAGAAGAGTGACTATTAATAGACTGAAATCACTAAGAACACATCTTGATGACAGGCTAAGATCGTATTTGTATCACTTATAAATTAATGAAGGGCTGTTTCTTTCGTCAAAGTAGGGCCTCAAGCCATGTTTCCACAGCTGCTTTATTAGCATAGAAAGCCAAACAAACACATCTTTCCCATCAATGAGATGAGTTTTCCATTCCCAGATTGTTTTAGACTGAGCATAAGAATTTGCACTGGGAGGCTTACCTCCAGGAAGATCCCTGAATTATGTATGGCCCTCGACTGTCAGAGTATTTGACAGTATTTTGGATGCAGCCTCTGTATATTGTTTTCTTCCTCTCTCCTGTTCTTAGCATTCCTAACACCGATTACTAACCTATGTTTCTATTACAGCTATGCAAATTAACGTCATTTTTGATAGTGTAATTATTTAAAAAAAATTTTTTTAACTTGGTCTTTTCCCTTTTAAAATAAAGAGTTACTTATTTTTAATTTTTATTTAACAATACAGCTAGACTGTATGCTAAGCACTGTTTTGTATGCTTTTTTGGGTATTATGTTATCTTCCTAGCAACCTTATGAGGCAGGTGGTATTATTATCCCCATTTTACAGATGAGGAAACTGACAGGTGGAGAGTCTTAAATAACCTGCCCAAGAGGTGGAGCTGGAACTTAGACCAGGCATTTTGGATACATGCTGTTAACTACTGTGCCACAGAGTTTCGTATAGCTTATGATCCATGTGGTGATTCCCACACTTGACTTGTATGTGAGAATCACCCGGAAGTCTTGTTAAACCAGGTTGCTGATCAGATTCTGTAGGTCTGGATTAGAGCTGGGGAATGTATATTTCTAACAAGTTCCCAGGTGATTCTGTGAAGGCACTTTGAGAACCACTGATCTATCATCATACTGAGACCACGGGAAATAAATAAGCAAATTAATGTTGCTTAAGCTTCATAATAATAATTGAAAATATTAGCTTTTAGAAATAGGAGCTCTTTGCAGCTCAAAATCTTTCTGTTTAAAAATTACCCCTACTCAAAAAAAAAAAAAAATTACCCCTGGAATTCATGCTTATCTCACTGTTTTAAACTCCACTTTTTATTTAAGTAATTGCAAGCCTTATTTCATGTTTTAAAAGCCATTTAGTAAATTGCTGGTTTATATCTTTGCTTAACAATGTAGTAGGATTTAAAGGTTTTTTTCATTGATTTCATTTAAAATATTTGGTATTATATTTTGGGCAGATATTTTCCCCATATGCTCTTTGCCTTTAATTATGGTGATGATTTGTTGACTGTGCATTTTTTATTTTTATGCAATGAAATCTCTCCCTCTTCTGTTACTTTTAGGCCTAGAACATCTTTCTTCATTTAGTAAACATAGATATTGATGCATTTTTCTGGTAGTTGTTATAGTTGCTTTATTTTCTTTAATTCCCTAACCCAGTTGTAATTTATTTGGGGGCAAAGTGAGGCTGTAAATGGATTTTTCTGTTTAATTTGCCTTCTGGTTTTCCTTTGTCCATTCACTAAGTAATCTTTCTCATTTTTAAATAGTCTAGAGTCACTTTCAGGACTATGCATTCCATTCCATTCTGTGGTTTGTTCCTTCTCTGTTATCACAGTTTGAATTAATTGAGCTCTTTATTGTATTTTAATATTTGGTAGGGTGAGACTCTGGCTCTCCTCATCACTATGTTTATCTTTTATAACCAAGACCATCTTTGTTAAGGAGTCGGATCTCCCTCCTTTTATTCCAGAAAGCAAGTAGGAAGCTGTTTTTTTTTGTTTTTTTGGTTTTTTTTTTTTTGCGGTGCGCGGGCCTCTCATTGTTGTGGCTTCTCCCATTGCGGAGCACAGGCTCCGGACGCACAGGCTCAGCGGCCATGGCTCATGGGCCCAGCAGCTCCGCGGCATGTGGGATCCTCCCGGACCTGGGCACGAACCCGTGTCCCCTGCATTGGCAGGCGGACTCCCAACCACTGCACCACCAGGCAAGCACAGGAAGCTGTTTTTTTTTGACAACTCAGTAAACATCACTAACTTCTTGGATTTTGGAGAAATATCTATAGATTCAAGGCAACTGTTCTAATAACTACTTGGCATTGGTACAGCAGGAGAGTTTCAGTTAGTAAAACATCATGAAGAAGAAAAAATATTCTTTTATCCTCCCCTGTTGCCTTTGCTTCAAGGAATGGTAAGAAGGGAGGCAAAGAATTCAGTAGAGGCGTTCAAAGTACCTGTTATATATACTTCACCATTGGCTTGTAGAACAATCCACTAATAAAAGTCTTTGCCGCTAAAGAAAACTATGAATTATGTAGGTTAGGCAAACAAAAGAATGTACACTTTTATATTATTATGACAAAGGAAAATCTATTTCATTGACAAAGAGTTAGCATGGTTTGGTTAATATTTAAAATAATGTGTAGGAAACCAAATGACACTTTATAGCCCACAAAAAACACCAAGAGATTATTTTTCTACCACTGAGATTATAGCCTTAAATGATGAAGAGTCTCTCATAACCGCATTTGTTTGTGAAATTAATATTTGAGTCAGGCCATGCTCTGTGTGGAGTGATGCTGTAAGGACATCTTGCTGAAAATGAGCCTGTGGTTTCTCTTCCTGCCTGATGTCCATTTGGCATCCACACTCTTCTAATAATTCCACTAAGCCTTATCCTAGAGTGCCGTGAATTGGAGGTGTACTGCCAAAAATGCTATTTTAACCACGCTTTTAATATAATTTGAAAGGTGATGAATTGGACTCAGATTGCCTCCGAATCTGTATTTTCCTGCTCTTGTGTCTTCCTGGGTCCCTTTTTCACTTCCTTCCTATCCCACTTCTTTGTTGTAGCTATTTTTTAACGTGGATTTTGTTTTTTATAAATTTATTTATTTTCTTTACTTTTGGCTGCATTGGGTCTTCATTGCTGCACGTGGGCTTTCTCTAGTTGCGGCGAGTGAGGGCTACTTTTGGTTGTGGTGCGCGGCCTTCTCACTGTGGTGCCTTCTCTTGTTGCGGAGCATGGGCTCTAGGCACGCGGGCTTCAGTAGTTGTGGCACGTGGGCTCAGTAGTTGTGGCTTGCAGGCTCTAGAGCGCAGGCTCAGTAGTTGTGGCGCTTGGGCTTAGTTGCTCCGCAGCATGTGGGATCTTCCCGGACCAGGGCTCGAACTGGTGTCCCCTGCATTGGCAGGCGGATTCTTAACCACTGAATCACCATGGAAGCCCTAACGTGGATTTTTTTTTTCTCCATGTTGGTATTGTTTCTTCCTGAAAAGAAACAATATTGCCCTTGACAGTGCAAACTGAAAATAAAAGGGAACGTCATGCTGGTTGCTTGCTCCAGCTAGAGCAGAGAGAGCATGTTATTCTCAAACAAACCAGCATCTTTGTCTTGCCTACCTCTTTCCCTATTGCCCATTCTCTCTGTTTTTAAAAAAATTTTTAATTGAAGTATAGCTGTTGTACAATATTATATAAGTTACAGGTGTACAATATAGTGATTCACAATTTTTAAAGATTATACTCCATTTATAGTTATTATACGATATTGACTATATTTTCTGTGTTGTACAATATATCCTTGTAGCTTATTTTATACCTAATAATTTATACCTCTTAATTCCCTACCCCTATACTGCCCCTCCCCCCTTTCCTCTCCTCCTGGTAATCTCTAGTTTTTCTCTATATCTGTGAGTCTACTTCTTTTTTCTTATATTCACTAATTTGTTGTATTTTTTAGATTCCACATATAAGCAACATCCTACAGTATTTGTCTTTCTCTGTCTGGGTTATTTCACTAAGCATAATGCCCTCTGAGTCTATCTGTGTTACTGCAAATGGCAAAATTTCATTCTTTTTGATAGTTGAGTAGTATTCCGTTGTATATATATACCACATCTTCTTTATCCATTCATCTGCTGATGGACCCTTGGGTTGCAGCAACTGAAGTGCCCTTTCTCTCTGATCTCAATGGGCTGGGTTGCTTAACTCTGGGTTGCCATGTGCACCACAAGTTCAAGCTTTGGGAGCACATGTACTGTGGGAGGGGAAGATACTTTTCTGGGATGTGAAGGGGCTAAGTTTACAAGGTTAGGTTTAAGATCCGTGTCTTCTTCCTCTGTTCTTTTTGCCCTCCTTTGCCCCCCATGACCCCCCAAGTCATCAATATACCTAGTCAGCACCTTGCACATAATTTGTGTGCAGTAAATCTTTCTTAAAGTCAATTAAGAAACTCTTTGCTCCTTTAGGACTACAAACTCTGTTTAACCTAACTTTTCATCCCCACAGTTCTTTGCCCTTAGTCAGCACTGAGGCACTGCTTATGGAATGGAAATAAGGTGTAAATGAGAAATTTGAAAGGATAAGACATCCTATTTGTAAATCTATTGTAAATTATTTTCATCTTATTTCTTTTCTACCATTGCTTAGAAATATATCCTTCCTTAGAGTTGTTTTATTTATTTTTTTCTTTCATCAAGGCAAGTGTCTGAATAAGAGGACATTTTGAAGTGATATAAAGTTTAGCCACCTAATTAAATCATTACAGTGCTGCTGTAGGGCTTGTGTTACTGTTTTCATCTCTATTTTACATATGAGTCAACTGAGGCATAAAATGGCTGAGTCACCTTTTTAAGGTCTCACAATGAATGTCGATGCTGGGATTCCAAATTAGGTCTTTTTTACTCCCAGAGCCCAAAATTTACTTCTGAGAAAATTGATTATTCCATTTTTGCCTCTACTGAACTGTAGGGATTTTTTTTCTAAGTCATGGTAATAGCCAGCCCCATTCTTTATAAAAAACTTTTGGGATTAACAAATTTTATATCACAGTAAACATTCGTTACTCTAAATGGGATAGAAAAATGAAAACAATCCCGTGGCTAATTTTGTTGTGTCGCTTAACAGGCATGAGTATGGCTACAACTGTTTTCTATTTTGCCTCGAAATCCCAGGTCAAGGAATTCTTTTATTCTAGCCTGCAGAGACCCACAAATCTGTAAACATTTCTTCCTTGGGGATCTAGTCTTAAACTGCCTTAGGAAGCATAACATGGAACTTTTGAAATACTCTTTGTGGATTCTTGCATGTGTATTTGTTTATTTTTTGTGTGGCTTTAAAGTAAAGCCACACAAAAAATAATGTATTTAAATAATGTAAAATCTTTCCAATATTGTTTGCATATATATATATATATATATATATTTAAAAGCAGTGTGACTTCCTTAGCAACTTGTTAAATGTGTATTCCTAATATGGTAATTACAACTATTAATGTGTGTTCCACAACATTAGACATTTGGAAAAGAATCCAGCAAACTCAAAGAACAAATTAGAAATAAACCAGATTATATCCTATGTAAATATAACTATGAGAAACTAAATGCCAATGTAATATTGTTTACAAAGGATTCATTGAATTTCTTTCTCTCAGAATCTAAGATTAAAAATTTACATATATATCTAAGGTTAAAATTGGGGACTTGGAATAAATTGAATGATTTTTTTCAATTAAAAAAGCCTTTAAAGTTATTAAGATTTTAACATAATAAGAATGCCTGAATTCCTAAACGCTGACTGAAAAAGGTGTCATTTTTTTTCCCCTGAAAATGCATCTGAAGCACTTTTTATAAATCGATGTGAAAACTGTCTTTGTGGAAACCCTGGCATTAGGGAGCAGTGCATGTGGTCAGTAAGCAGGGGGTAAAGCTAAACACTGAGAGAAGAAGAATATGCTTTTATAGAAGGGTTGCTGTAGGGATACTTTAAGGACAGTGCTGCAAGGAGAGTTGAAAGTTCCCTTGGTGAAAGCTGTGTTTGGTTTAGATACTGACTGAATTGGGACAACTCCCAAAAGCCACCATAAAAGGTGGAATATGATAAAAACAACCTTCAAGACTCCTGGTGCGATAAAAGGTATTATTTGTTGTTGGTGCCTTTGTGTGTGTGTGTGTGTGTGTGTGTTTGTGTGTGTGTGTGTACTCTTTCTTCTGATATAATTCCAGTCTGGATCCCTGGTACAAAAAACTGATATTATGTAGAGAAGATTTTAAAACAACTCAAGTGAAATATTTTTTCTCTTCCTATTTTATCTGAACCTGAACCTGATAGAAGTGAAATGAATACTACTGATTTATGCTCATGCTTTTGGGAAACCTAAAACCATTTAGTGAAATGGTTATTCACTAAACCATTTATAGTGAAAGCCTGAATTGTGAAAGTTTGCTAGGAATGCTAAGATAAAAGCCAAATTTTAAAACAGAAATACAGATGATTTACATGTAAGTATTTTTAAGAGATGGTTTCTAAAAGTTAAGACATCAGTGTTATAACATTCATGACAGAGCTAAATATCTTCAAATTAGTGACCAAAATATTCTTGAAGTCTCAATCTCAAGTCAAAAATTTGTCATAGTCTCTTATGGCTTATTTTATTTTTTTACTTCCAGTTTTATTATTTTTAAATTCTGATTTTAAAAGTACACTGACATATCTTTATGTGAATGTAATGGAGTTCTTTCATCATATTTTTAATTTTGTTTTTAGACTTCTTATAAAATATGGGGATGACTCAAAATTTCTCCTCCTTCCTGTTGTGTGTCGATTCTAGAGGATGGTAACCAGATGCACCCAACTTTGCTTCTGGAATCCTAACAATTTTTCCTCAGTGGTGACGCCCCAAAACATACTTAGGTAGCTGCACCATTTAACTTACCTGATGTAAGTAAAATGTAGATACAGTAGAAAGTCTTATGCTGGCGTTTGGCTACCTGGAATATACTGTTAATAAATTCCTCTTGATATATGTTCTGGTAATTTCCAAAGTTTTATATAAAATATACCATGCATTTTTATAGCTGATTGAAACTTGGAATCTGGTGTTTGGTTATATATAAAAACACCAAAATCTTACATTTTTATATACATGTACCAAAACATATGTTTCCTTTATCTAACAAATAATTTTTATTTAGTTCTGATTGTTCTGAGTTTCCTTGAAATAATTCAGTTGAAATAGTGCACTTATTTAAATTTATACCAATTTAAAATATTGGGCGGTGGGGTGGAGAAAGTGAACAGAAACCTCTTCGCCTTTTGCCAAGCATATAATTAAAATAACCATATCAGAAAAGTGCAATAGCTTCTTTTTATATTGGGACAGTCTTTATTCTGCTTATTACCTCTTCCTAAGATTTCTCGTCATATTCCCTCCTCATCTCCCTTCCCATCTGTGCCTATATGGAAGTCAGGTCTTCCTCTTTTCCAGACGTTTTAAACTCATTTACCTTCAGGTGATTTGAGATGTGGCTGGTTTAAGAAGATTGCGAGTAATGCATCTGTGGAAAACTGGGAAATGTTAAGTCACACCTAAAAACACTCAAATTAAAATGTTTTCTTAGAACGTTGCTGGTGAAAGAAAACACATTTTGGGCTCAGATTCTGCCCACATGCCACTACTTGGCAACTCGTTTTCTTTTTTTTTTAAATTGAAGTATAGTTGATTTACAATGTTCTGTTAGTTTCAGGTATACAGAAAACTGATTTTTTTAAATATATATATATATATATATTCTTGTATATTATATAGATTATTTTCCCTTATAGCTTATTAGAAAATATTGAGTATAGTTCCCTTCGCTATATAGTAGGGCCTTGTTTGTTATCTATTTTATATATATAGTGTGTAATTTTAATCCCAAACTCCTAATTTCTTCACGCCCCCCTTTCCCCTTTGGTAACCGTAAGTTTGTTTCCTACATCTGTGGGTCTATTTCTGTTTTGGATATAAGTTTGTTTGTCATTTGTTTAGATTCCACATAGAAGCGATATCATATGGTATTTGTCTGACTTACTTCACTTACTTAGTATGATAATCACTGGGTCCTTCCATTGTTGCTGCAAATGGCATTATTTCATTCTTTTTTTTGGGCTGAGTAATATTCCATTGTATATATGTACCACTTCTTCTTTATCCATTCATCTGGCTCCTGACCAATGGTGTTTAAGAGCTGGGAGAGAGGCATCATCTGTGGGAGAAGGACTCAGACAGGATAGATGGTGACATGAAGCCAGACAGAGGGCAGGAATGGATAGTGGTTGCCAGAGTTGTCTGGTTGGAGAAGTAGAAAAGGTACCTAGGCAGGCAGGCCTAGAAGGGAGAAAGGCAGAACCAAGCTTGGTTGATTGGCTAGAGAAAGCATGTGAATCAGTGAGCAACCATTCAATCTGGTAGAAAAATAGACGTCTGACACATTTTGGAGAACTCCATGTAATTGGTAGTCTCATGAAGGGTGTGGCCCTTTCCCTTTCTTTGCACTGTCCTCTTTGTTGCCACACTTCTAATTCAGTCCTCAGAAAAGTGAAACAGTGGACCTTGGAAACAGTGTTCGTTTAGAAATAAATGGAGAAAGCAACATCTCATGGTGATAAAGGGTTTGACTCTGGTGTTGAACAGATACGAAAGCAAATGTTGCCTCCCTCTGTATTCAGTATGTCATACGTGTACGTCTCACAGCTGAGCCCCTCCCCAGGATGTGTCCTCAGCCCAGGGGATTTGCCTCATCTGAGGTATGCCTCTCCATAGGGCAGCCCATATCCTGCCAGTGGGTACAAGGTCCCTGCCCCTTATTTCCATTTAGGACCTCTCTGAAGGACCACCCCAGCTAATTGCATCTCAGGTCAGCATCTCTCTCTCTAAAATCCTGCTTCCCTCATGCCCTTAAAAGTGTTGGTTTTGAGAGCATATCCCCCCAAACACTTCCTACTGACAAAATTCCTTCTAGAGTCGTCTTCTCTGTTAGCTTGACCTTGACAAATGATCATACCAAGGCAGATAGAAATATAGAGATGGGGAAGGGGAATCATTTGTATGTGAGCCAGCTTCACGAACTTCTGGTTGAATTCTGTTTCTGTGGAGGGTGCCACAACAGGGGCGAGGTGGGCCCAGAAGGAGGGAGGAAAAATGTTGGAGAATTGAAGACAGGAGGTCAAGGTGTCCCTGGGGAGGAGAGGTCCTCATAGCTTGTAGCTCAGGAAGCTGGTGGAATATACATGACCTAGCTCAGTTGTCCTCACCTTTTCTTTATCATTTGCCTTTTTTTTTTTTTTTTTGCGGTACTTGGGCCTCTCACTGTTGTGGCCTCTCCTGTTGCGGAGCACAGGCTCCAGACGCGCAGGCTCAGCGGCCATGGCTCACGGGCCCAGCCGCTCCGCAGCATGTGGGATCCTCCCGGACCGGGGCACGAACCCGTGTCCCCTGTATCGGCAGGCGGACTCCCAACCACTGCGCCACCAGGGAAGCCCTATCATTTGCCTTTTTATGTAACTTATTAGGAAAAATTTTAGATATAGAAGCAGAATTTTCCCATTAGTTCCCATCCTTGCAAACTGTAGGGACTGGCTTTTTTTTTTTTTCCACATTCATGTTGCCTTTAATTTCCTCCACTGTGGTCTTTTTCTTTTTAATCCTCTCACATATGCCACGCCACTGTTTTTACTTTGTGCTGCATACACAGAACTTGGGCTGTGATGTGCTTCTTTTTGATTCCTGTCCTCCCTATTGGACTGTAAGGAACCACACCCATCCTCTCCAGTTGCATCCCTAGCTGGTCAGAAGTGGGTGCTGGCATACAGGAGGGGCATAATGACATTTGTTAAATACATGAATCAAACAATCAGAGAATGGATCAAAATTAGAATAGGAGTAAGACTTCCTAAATTCTGGCCATGGTTCCGTAACTTCCTAGACTTCATTTCAGTTTCTAGATTTCTGGCATATTTCTTAACCCCACCATGCTTCATTTCCTTATTTCCATCTGGGCTAATGATACCTCCTCTGTCTGCTCAGCCAGGCTACTTGTGTGAATCAAATGAGAAGTATACACGGAAACGAGAGTAAATTCAAGTGTTGTAAAAATATAAGGTGTTTTTATGAATTCACCATGTGATTATTTTCTTTTGCAATGTTTATACCCACAAATAGAGAAAGAAAAAAGTGACAGAAAAAAAACTACCAAAGTTCCGGAGAAACTATTCAAATTTATTGTCTTTATTTAGAGCTAGAAGATATTGCAGGAAGCCACCGTATGAATGGCCATAATGAACTCTGCTGCTTTCACTCTCATTATATTTATGCTTATCTTCTCTTTATTATGATTATTAATTACTCCTCTGTAGGGCACATGTCTATCATTGTTTTTCTATATTGTACACACAATCCTTTATGCAGAAGTCTAAGCTTTGTTTTCAAATTCAGGACCGTTTGGACTTTAGAAATATAATATGGTGGGCCGGCCACATGGTATGTATCACCCCCAATCAGAGACTGTGTCTTTGTAATCAGAGACATTACTATTTCTGCAAAGCAAAGTATGAATTTTAACATTAAGTGGGGTAAAGAAAGATTATAAACAGGCTCTTCTCAATTTAGGTGAGTTTTTTTTTTCACCAAATGATTTTTACTAAAAATGTGTGAAATTGAGGCCTATTTAAAGGTTCAAGGCTGATGTATGTATTACCTTCTCTCTCCCACACCCCCATACATACCTAATTGAAATTCCTCATGGTAAGAAAGCATTTCCTCCATCGTTGTTTCCCTAGAGACTAACCCACTGCCTGGAAAGTTGTCTGATCTGTGTGTCCTTAGAAAACCACCCATATTTAACTGCCTCCCAAACAAATATATGAAAATTCTCTAAATATTTAAATTTTCTTGTAATTTACTGACTGACATATGCTATTTGCTTTTCCTTGCCTGACAGTGATAAAATTAAAATGTTACAATGAATGGTTCAGACTATATTTTTAACTAACAATAGCCAACTGGAGCTGAAAGACTATCTTTTGTTTTGTTTTGTTTTATACATTTCCGAAAAAAAAATTTAGAAGGTTTAGAATAATTAAATAAACCAAACACATTAACAGGATTTACACACCCTCTCCTCTCCCACCCACTCCCTATCACGTAAGACCAAATTTTCCAGATTTAAATGACAGTATCTCAGACATCGTAGGATATTTTATTCATATTGGAAAAATCATGCCATCTTTCAGCAAATGTCCTTGACTTACTGCATTTTGACACTTCTTAAATTAATATATCTTGGGTAAATTTTTGTCTAAATAAATATACAAACAGTGGGAATAACCCAATATGATAGTGATGTTTTGGAGTAGTTAATTGGGCAATAATAATTCAATTGAAACAGATATAAATTTTTAAGATGTTCATACCACTTCATTCCCATTGTTACACACAGATACAGAGGACATAGTTTATTCTCAACTGGGATGATTCTTCCCCAGCAGAGTTTTGACAATGTCTGGAGACATTTTTGATAGTCCTAATGACACATCTTAAAGAGCCACAGAAAGAGGAAAACATCCAAGGTGCTCCAAGCCTGTGATCCAAGTACATTGCCAAGTACCCAGGTCAAGTCTAAGAGAGACTCTGAAGTCAGACAGACTTTGACTTTAACGTCAAAGCTGCCACTTTCAAACTGGCAACTCATGAGTAAAGGCAAGGGATGCCGCCAAATGTCCTATAATGCATGGGACAGCCTCTCATAATATGACAAATAATTATCCTGCCCAAACTGTCAGTGGGGTTGAGGTTGAGAAATTTCTAATTTAGGAACTGAGATAATTATATTCTTCTCATCCCTTGTGCCTTAGATTTAAAGTGAGATGGTACTAAATTTTACAAATGTGACTTTAATGAAAGTGGGCTCTTTTTATCTAGTCACTGGTTTTACATACAAAAGAAATACAACTCCACTTCCAAAGATCTTAGGAGCACTGTCTTTACTGACGTGTGCTTGAAAAAAGTTGAAGCAGTGATTAGAGCACTCAATACAGGCAAAAATCCTTAAAAATTCCCTTTTCTCATCTTTTTCCTCAATCTCACTCTTCCACTGGCTCTTGATCTTCTCCCCTCCTCTCCTTCTCTGTCCTCTCCCATTAGTCTGTGCTGAACTTGTGCAGAGTAACTTCGGATTCCCTTGTTCCTTGCCACTTTTCTCTCCATTGCTCATCTGATCACCAAAGACCCAGAAGGTAGACCCAATCAAGCAAGCCTAGAATCTTTCTTTTATAGAAGACAGAGTGAAGGAGGTGTGTGTGTGTGTGTGTGTTTGTGCACGCGCACACACGCACGTGTGTATCTGTCACACAAGTAAATGCCTTTGTTTAGTTAGCCTTTTCTGTGTAACAAACCACTTCAAAACTTTGTAGCTAAAACAGTCATAATTCATCATTTCTCATAACCTGTGGGTTGGCTGGTTAGTTCATAGTTAAACATGGATGGTTTTCTGAGGAACACATATAGAAGGCAATGTTCCAGGCAGTGGGTTCATTTCTAGGGATACGATGATGGGGAAAATGCTCTTTTCCTGGAGGAATTTGTAATCAGGTATGTATGGGGATGCAGGAGGGAGGAGTAACAGATGCATCAACTCTGAAGCCTTAGATGAGTCTCAGTTTGCTGGCTTCACCTGGTTTGTGTTCATCTGCAGCGTTGGCCAGACTAGAAGGTTCAGGATGACCTCACCCACGTGTTTGGCCGTTGGTTCTGCCTATTGGATAGGGCATCTCAGTTCTTCTCCACATGGACCCTCCTCCAATAGAGACTGCTTTCCTTGCTTGGTGAATTTAGGACAGGGACCCAAGACAGCTAAAATAGAAACTGTAAGAGTTCTTAAGGCCTAGAAGCAGATGATATAAAGTCATTTCTGCTGCATTATTGATCAAAGCAAATACAATGAAAGATCACATTCAAGGAGAGGGGAAATCAGTTCTTCCCTTGAGGCGAGGAAGGGCAGAGTCACATTGCAAAGGAGGATGTCTGCTGGGACTGGGGGATTTTTTGTCCATAATTTAATATCTGTCCTCTGATCACTGTGCTTCATATTCTTTCTACATCAAAATACACTCATTCCCTCTCAAGACATCAGAAGTCTCATCCAATTATGTGATCAAGCTCCACCTCCAGTCTCGTGTGATCTGCATCTGGTCCAGATACAGAGGAGGCCCCTCGGGTGTAATTTCTGTCAGTCCCCAGACCTGGAAACTAAAAAGAGAAGTTACTCTCCCCATTCATCCAACATGCAGTGATGAGACGGGGAAGGACCATTGCAATGGATGCTTCTGTCCGAAGAAGGGAAGAATGGAAAGGATATGGCAGTCGTGTTCTGAAGTCATTCTGAAGTCCAGCCAGGCACCCGTGGCCCCCTCCTTTAATTCAAGCGCAAGGGTCATTCCCTGTCTTTTTTTTGCCATACGCGGGCCTCTCACTGTTGTGGCCTCTCCCATTGCACAGCACAGGCTCCGGACGCGCAGGCTCAGCAGCCATGGCTCATGGGCCCAGCCGCTCCGCGGCATGTGGGATCTTCCCGGGCCGGGGCACGAACCCGTGTCCCCTGCTTCGGCAGGCGGACTCTCAACCACTGCGCCACCAGGGAAGCCCCCTGTCTTCTTGATAAGAAGTGGCTCGTGTTTGTGGCTGATAGTCTGAGCCGTATAAAGCTGCGGTTCCAGTCTTCTCTTCGTTTTGAGCTGTCCTGTCCCTGTAGTGCAGACCAGTGGCATTTTGGCTTAACAGGTTTGGGGGCTTCCTGAAAATCGGCTTGGAGTTCGTTCTGTGGCCCCCCAAACCCAAAGTCTGAAATCAGCTTTGGAGCACATGTGAGGCTGCAGTGGGCAGTGCCCTTAAGATTCTTAGAGGGCTTCCCTGGTGGCGCAGTGGTTGAGAGTCTGCCTGCCAATGCAGGGGACACAGGTTCGAGCCCTGGCCTGGGAAGATCCCACATGCCGCGGAGCAACTAAGCCCGTGAGCCACAACTACTGAGCCTGCGCCTCTGGAGCCTGTGCTCTGCAACAAGAGAGGCCGCGACAATGAGAGGCCCACGCACCGCGATGAAGAGTGGCCCCCGCTCGCCGCAACTGGAGAAAGCCCTCGCACAGAAAAGAAGACCCAACACAGCCAAAAATAAATAAATTAATTAAAATTAAAAAAAAAGATTCTTAGAAGATGGTTTGGCTGAGAACATCAATCAAACACTGAAAAAATAAATAACTTAATAAATAAATAAATTAATTAAAAAACAAACAGACACTGCCTTAAATCTTTCTGAGTTCTTAACAATGGTTCTTACATTCACAGTCTAGATTGATTGTTGTCCTGAAGCTATGTTTTACTTCGCAAATCTTCTTCCAGGGCAGACTGACAATGACTAACCATTATATTTTCTGATGCGCCATATCAAAGGTCTCCTGTGTTTCCTCTAAATTCTGTTCGCAAACTAAATAGTTCCTTCTTTGGTTCATCTCCCTTTCTTCCAGTACCACAAAATGCGCAGCTGAAAGAAGCCGGTTGACAGCTTTCTGCAGGGAAATCTCCCTAGCCAGTTGCAAAAGTTCAAGTTACTACCAACGACAGAATGTATAACGCATAAAATATGTGTCGCTCTCCTTCCAGTCCCAGCTAGCAGTTTCCTCACTGTTCTTTCAGCCCCTGCTAACCGTCTTTTTGTGTCCTTCAGCCTCCCTCCCCATCTGATCCCAAGATCACCTGGGTTTGTTTCTGGTCGTTACTTGAAAGTTAAAAGTGCATGTTTAGGGGCTTCCCTGGTGGCATAGTGGTTGGGAGTCCGCCTGCCAATGCAGGGGACACGGGTTCGTGCCCCGGTCCGGGAAGATCCCACATGCCGCGGAGCGGCTGGGCCCGTGAGCCATGGCCACTGAGCCTGCGCGTCCGGAGCCTGTGCTCCGCAACGGGAGAGGCCACAGCAGTGAGAGGCCCGCATACCACAAAAAAAAAATAAAGTGCATGTTTAATGTGCATTAAAAATAATGGCGTTCTT